>NC_072482.1:23713466-24023824 GCF_027574615.1 Eptesicus fuscus | reverse complement strand
CCTTGAAGTTTCTTCAGCCCAGGAACACGACTTGCTTTATAGCCAGGTGCGAATACTTTACACTTTAACCAAATGTCTGTGAAGCATTTTCCTGTGCCTCATCTCATTTGATCTTCACAGAAGTCCTGGAGTAGGTAGATAGGAGACTCAGTAGAATCCTATTTTTTTTTTTTTTTCATTAGCTGGAAAACAGAGATTTGGAAAGCTTAGAAACTTGACCCAACTGAAGAGAAGTAAGAAATGGTGGACCTTGAAAATGACTTCAGGTTTTCTCACTGCGCAGAATATAGTCAAACACTGCTGCAGTTAAATATTTTACCCTTTGTTATCCCTGGGTGATCTACAATAATAATCTGCTTTGTGTTGATATTTTCTGCTATGTTGCTGACAATTACTTGAAAGAGAAGTTGGGGTGCTTCACTGGGCTGGAAGAAGTTTAGCTAAATCAGAAAACAGGTCTAATTAAGCAAGTTTATTCTGTATCTATAAAAGGCTACGTCGATTCTTTGTCCTAAAAATGAGCATGTTCATAAATTAAATGAAGAAATTTTGTATATACTCGATGGAGATTTTCACACCTATTTGAGTGATAGTTGATTCCATCGATTTAATGGATGATGCTGAAAAGGAAAATTTTCCCATCAAATTTCTTAATAGTATTACTCCTTTAGGAATGCTTAAATTAAAATTGAAAGTAGGTGCAATCATCATGCTACTGAGAAATCTTAATAGTAAATGGTGTCTTTGTAATGGTACTAGATTTATTATCACAAGATTGCAACCTAACATAATTAAGGCTGAAATATTAACAGGATCTGATTTGTCCCTGTCTGACACTGGCCTCCCATTTAAATTAATTTGAAGACAGTTTCCCGTGATGACAGCATTTGCGATGACTATTAATAAATCACCAGGACAAACTCTAGACAGAATAGGAATATTCCTACCTGAACCTGTTTTAGGACATGGTCAGTTATATGTTGCTTTCTCTCGAGTTCGAAGAGTGTGTGACGTTAAAGTTAAAGTTGTAAATACTTCATCACAAGGGAAATTAGTCAAGCACTCTGAAAGTGTTTTTACTCTTAATGCGGTATACAGGGAGATATTAGAATAAGTTTAATCACTTTATCAGTCATTGTTTGTATCAATGTTTTTATATCATGTTTTTGTTATCATGTCTTTGTTGTTATATCATGTTGTTATTGTTTATTTATTAATCAATTTATATATTATTTTCATGTATATTTTACTAATTTTCTTTCACCTCTGACACAGTTTTATAGAGAAAGGGTGAATAGTGATATTAAAATATTTCTTCTATTTAATCTCCTTTCAATGTGCATGAATCTGTGCACCGGACCACTAGTTATATAAATAATGTTCATTGGTCTTTTCAACGCTTGAAATTTTTTTCCTGATTCTGAATTATAGGCTTTGTGAGGGAAATCATGCTTATATGAATAATCAAATGATATTTTTAAGCTCTAAATTACATGTTTCTCAAAACGTTAACAGTTGTGTTTGGGTGGCAGAATGATAAATATTTTCTACTTGCTTTTGTTTATTTTTGTTTGTTTGTTCTTAATCCTCACCCGAGGATATTTTTTCATTGACTTTTAGAGAAAGTGGAAGAGAGAGGGAAAAAGAGAGAGAAACATCGATGTGAGAGAAACACATCAATTGGTTGCCTCCTGCACGTGCCCTGATCAGGGCCCTGGCTGGGGAGGAGCCTACAACCAAGGTACATGCCCTCGACTGGAATCGAACCCAGGACCCTTTGGTCTGTAGGCCGACGCTCTATCCACTGAGCCAAATGGTTAGGGTTATTTTTTAATATACATGTATTACTCCTTCAATACAAAATGAGCATAACTACATGCTTTGCAGACAGAAACATTTGAAATTATAATTTTGAATTCCCATACAAATGAGAGATAATAACGTAACAATGTGATTAATTTATGTCCCTGTAATTCATAAAGCACATATTGTGCCAGATGTGCTTTTTAAATATCAGACACACTAAGTACAGATAGTACAATCTGGCTAAAATTACATGAGAAAAAAAATTTAAAAGCAGAAGAATCAGTTTATTGCCTCTTGTGAATGCCAAAAGAATATTATGTACTCTACTGTAAACATTGAGGCCATATAAGATAATAACTAAAATCATGGGTGTTGTGCAGTTGTGGCCCTGACACTTAGCACCTATGTGACCTTGTGCATGGCAATGAACCTTTTAAAGCTTAATATGCCCATCTGTTAACTGAGGACCATAGGACCTATTTCATAGTGTGGTCAGGAAGATTAAATGGGATAATGCAAATAAACACGAGGAGCATAGAGCCTGGCCGATAAAAGTACTCAAATTAGCTTAAATTTGTTTTTATCATAAGTACAATATTCTTTCTCTAAGTTTCCCCCATGGATGTCAGCGTTGGTTGTCATACCACAACCCTATTCCATTGCTGCTTAGGGTGGAATGTCTGGAGGAGGTTCTTGTGGTTGTTCCTATGTTAATTGTCTCATTACCTCTATTATTATTTGTGGCTGTGGTTAGATCTGTGTTCTCCTAAGTTAAACATATATTATATACATCAGCAAGTTTTTACAAAGTATTTAGACTAAGCATGTCTTCTACTCAGCCCAAAACAAAACAAATCAAAAAGCCACGATGAAATGAATCTAACTGACAGATATCAGAACCCTGGAAAAAAGCGTGAATTTTAAAAAAAATGTTTTTATTGATTTCAGAGTGAAGGGGAGAGGGATAGAGAGAAACATCAATGATGAAAAAGAGTCATTGATTGGCTACCTCCTGCATGCCCCATATTGGGGATCGAGCCCACAACCTGGGCATGTGCCCTGACCAGGAATCACTGACCTCCTTGCTCAACCACTGAGCCATGACAGTTGGGCTGAATGTTTTTGATCTCCAACTCCTTCTAAATGATTTAATTAAATGAATGTCTGGACAGTTATCAATATAAGAGACTTAGGGTCACTTGTGCATTTGTGTTTTTGTAACCGTGGCTATAAGTATTTTTAATTTTTAGGTGGTAACTTCAGATTTGTCATTTTTGGCCAGACCTGTTACATTATTAAGTGCTAAGCCTGAATCATGCAATGAGTTTGTGCATTTTAAGTGTTTCTACATCATCTTGGATATGGCTGTCAAGTTGAATTCCAAATTTTTCTTCTAGTAACTTGCCATGTTTTTGAGCGTTGGGCCTAAAGCAGCCTATGTAAGTCTAGAAAAGCAATTATAATTTCACATTTTCAAACTTGATTTGAATACTAATGACAAATTTAAAAATAAATGTGTGTATGTTTATCCCCTCTTCCAGTTTTATCCACAAAGATGGACATTTGTTATAAACTTAGCAGAAGAAAAATTTTTCCTTTTCGTTTCTTTTATTGCTTTAGTAGTTTCAATCCTTAGACAAGGCCACTCTATTTTATCTGATGCTGTTTTCTTATCCAAAGCTATGTTTTCAAGGAACCCACTTATTCAGAGTTACAGTCTTGCCAAACTTTTTCAGAGTGCAAGACTTTGCTACTATTACCATGCACTCTAGAGAATTTCAAATTGTGGCTTTTATTCCTTCAAAATCTTTCTGTTTTCTTAGGGTTGGCTATTGGTATGTTCTAAGGTAAGAAGAGAAAGGAAGAAGGCATATTTTATTATCTGCAAAAGTTGCAAAAATGGATTTTAGTTTCTGTAACCATTATTCTCATTAGAGAGTTTGGAAGTTTTAAGTGGAAAATTTCAGGAATTTTGATATATCAAGGGGGTAGAGGGGTCACAGGAACTCCCAAGGGAGTTGGTAATGTGTATTTCATCACTTTCACAGCAAGGATTTATTGGTGACTATAAAAACATTAAATAGGTGCTATATGCAAAATACAAGAGAAGTGATAAGCCAGTGTGTTTAATTTCAGTGGCTATCATAGGGTGCCTAGTAGATAGAGGTTCCATGACTTCAGGTACTTGTCATACAGTTGGGAAATGGACTATTTTAAATATAATTTTGAGGAAGCAAAATAAGACTCTGCAATTGATCTTCAAATGGTCTAATACTGGAGGTAGACACTGGAAGATATGGTCTGTTTTTGTCATGATTTGCTTCATAGAGGAGGTGGGGCTCGAACCTGCTTGTTGAAGCATATTTCAGTTTGAACAAATGGTTCAGTTTAGATGCACATTTTAGTCAGCATACATCACAGGGCTGGAAATGATCCTACAAGTAATTATTGTTTGCAATACAAATATTGTTTATACCAACAGTATTTGATGCCTTAACCTCTCTCTCTAGCATACCTAATGTGCAAATTACCCAGTACCAGAAACATCCAGTGATGGGCCACTTTCAGTTTTAGGGACAGCCCCATTTATTTAGAACTTCCCTCGAATTAAACTGAAAACGTCCTCTCTGGAATTTCCAGGCATCGATCCTAATTCTGTACTCTGGGAGTGACAGGGACAAGTTAATTTCTTTTCCACATGGCAGTCTTGTGAGTATCTGAAGACAAGTGAAGCATATTATTCTAAAACTGCTTCTCTTTTGCAGCAGTCTGGAGTTACGTCTCCAATCCGGTCAGCCTTCCCGGGTCACACTGCATTTGATTCTCTCTGACCATTGGTTGCTGAATAGAAAGGGTGCAGCCCTGTTCTTTTTCTCCCTCAGAGCCCAAGACCAAATGAATTGTTGGCAACCAGTTCACACTAATGACTTCAGTTTACCACTGGCGAAGACCTTTCGCCTACTCAGACCTCCTGCTAGTAAGCCAACTGATTCCTATCGAGCCTTCTACAAACCAGACTTTGGCTCCCAGGATTTTCCTGTGTTTCTTTTGAATTTTGTCTTCTTGCAGTTGGTCCATTATTTATCCAGGTGAGATCTTCTAAATCCAAAATCTTTCATTTAGTTTGAAATCTGTTTTAGCTTAGAATGGAAATTGATTTGCAGCTCATCGTTGCCCCCACCCAAATTACAAATATCTAATTAAATGGCCAGGGAGAATAGCAGAATTCTAAAACATGTCACTAGAAACTTCCTACTAGGTTGGCATAGGTATTACTCTTCATTGGGGAGACATTTAATTAGTTTTATATTAAGCTTGCATCTATCTGTTTTCAGTGAGCATGGTATTCTAATGTCAGCCTAGTACTCCCATCAGAGAACTATAGGTCAATTCGATATGATTTATTCTTGGCACTTAACAAGTGTTTTAGGTAGATTTCTTGTTTTAAGCAACATTTAGATGGACTTAAACACACACACACACACACACACACACACACACACACACACACACACCTGAAATTTCTGAATTCTAAATGGCAAATTTAACCCATTAAACTTGATTATAATTGCTAACATATTTGGACTCTTCTTTTTCATGCTACTGTTACAATGATTATTATTAGTTGTATTTTTTTAAATTTTTTGTTTGGAATTAAGTTGGCTTCATTTTCTTCTCCTACCAGTCATCTCTGGAAATTATATTCCTGTTTACATAATAATGGTTACCATTATATTTCTACTAGAGGCCCAGTGCACGAAATTCGTGCGGGGCGGGGGGTGTCCTTTAGCCCAGCCTGCACCCTCTCCAATCTGGGACCTCTCGAGGGATGTTTGACTGCCTGTTTACAGGGATCGGGCCATGAGGGTGTGGCCAGCCTGGGTGAGGGGCTGATGGCTGTTTGCAGTCTGGCCACAGCCCCTTCAGGGTGGGGGTCCCCACTGGGGTGCCTGGCCAGCCTGGGTGAGGGGCTGAGAGCTGTTTTCAGGCTGGCCAAGCCCCCCAGCGGGGACCCTCATCCAATGGAGGTGTGGCCAGCCTGGGTGAGGGGCTGAGGGCTGTTTTCAGGCTGGCCACACCCCCTGGCGACCCAAACTCCCAGCCCCACCTTTTTTCTTTTTTTTCAGTGCCTCCTTGAGTGGAGGCCAGGGGCTGGAAGCAGGTATCTGGGATTTATTTATCTTCTATAATTGAAACTTTGTAGCCTTGAGCAGAGGCCAGGGCCAGCCAGGGCGGGCGGGAAGCTTGGCTTCCTCCATCACTGGGGGCAACCCAAGCCTTCTGCTCGCTCCAGCTCCATGGCCGCCGCCATCTTTGTTGGGTTAATTTGCATACTTACTCCTGATTGGCTGGTGGGTGTAGCGGAGTGATGGTCAATTTGCATGTTTCTTTTTTATTAGTGTAGATCAGGCGTCCTCAAACTACGGCCCGTGGGCCACATGCGGGTGTTTTTGCCATTTTGTTTTTTTACTTCAAAATAAGATATGTGCAGTGTGCATAGGAATTTGTTCATAGTTTTGTTTTTTTTAATTACTTTATTGATTAAGGTATCTCATATTTGTCATCAACCCCACCCCCCCCATTCCCATCCCAAACCCCCCACACACGCATGCCCCCATCCCCCTGTTGTCCGTGATCACTGGTTAGGCTCATGTGCAAGCACACAAGTCCTTTGGTTGATCTATCGCCCTTGTCCCCACCCTCCCCTACCTTCCCTCTGAGGTCTGACAGTCTGATCAATGCTGTTCTTGTTCTTCAGTCTATGTTGTTCATCATTTCCCCTAGATGAGTGAGCTCATGTGATACTAGGAATTTCATAGTTTTTTTTAAACTATAGTCCGGCCCTCCAACGGTCTGAGGGACAGTGAACTGGCCCCCTGTTTAAAAAGTTTGAGGACCCCTGGTGTAGATATCAATTACAACTTGAGGTTTTCTAACAGCCAGTTGGAATCATTCCACCACCTCTGAGATAATGTACTTACTCTCTTTACGGGATCTGTTTCACCCTCACTGCCCTTCATCCCTCACTCCCCACCCTGCTCCCTGTTTGAAAACTTGTATTTTATTTCTAGAATGTTACTAACTTTTTAAAGTAACAATTTTAGACAGAAGTTTATTTTGGAGAAATGGTTAGAGAGGCAAATTTTGTTCATTTAAAAATAATTCTCTACCCCACGGATAGCTTTGTTTGTTTATCTTCTGATAATTTACTGGAGAGAGTGAATAGATAGTCAACATTTGAGTTCTTTAATGTTCATATGATCAAAATTTTCATAAATGAATGTTTCTTTGGTTAGGTCCATATTTTCCTACAGAACTTTGAAGATTTTGATCCATTCTTTTTAGCCTCACTTCTGTGGTAATCTCTAGACAATCTGAATTTCTTTTTAGTTATTCTCCCCATCCTCCTCCCCATCCCCCACAGAAACTTAGGATTTTTTGCTTCATCCTTTGAATTATGATTTTTCACCAATATGTGTATAAAGGAGGTCTTTCCCCCCACATGTAATTAATTTGGTACTTATGAAACCATTTCAATCTGAAGATTCAAATCTTTTTTTTTTTTTAATCCTCACCCAAAGACATGCTTAGAGAGAGGGAGGGAGGGTGGGAGAGGTGGAGAGAGAGAGAGAGGAGAGAGAGAGAGAGAGAGAGGGAATGATGGAGAGGGGGAGAGAGACAAACATCAATATGAGAGAGACACATTTACTGGCTGCCTTTTGTACTTGCCCCAACTGGGGTGGAACCCACAACCCAGTATACCTGATCTGGAATCTAACTGGCAGCACTTTAGTGCACAGGATGATGCTTAACCAACTGAGCCCCTCTGGATGGGCTGAAGATTCAAATATTTACTTAGCTTTTCATTATTTCTTTATATGTCCCTGTTTTCCTTCTAAAAATTCTTTTTTTTAATATTTTGAAAAATCTGTGTCCTTTTCCATTGTAATCTGGTAGAATTCCTCAACCCCCCTCCCCCCCGGCCCCTCATCTAGCTACTTTTCTCTTCAACTATTCTCACATACATCTCTGAATTTATTAATTACATTTTAAGTTTGTATATTAACTCTGGATGTTCATTACATGTTTGTTGAGTTTATGGTCTTCCTCCATGATGCTGGTTTTCATTGAATATTTATGTTTGCAGTTTCATGTTTACTACTGTCTGGATTTTCTCCCTCTTTACTACAGTTTGCTCCTAAAGCTTGTGGAGTTGGACAATGTCCTAGTTCATGTCTTGTTTTCTGGACGTGGTTGCTTCCAGTTTCTCTTGGGTTTTGCTAGTGAGAAGCCTATCTGAGGCCTGCTTTGCCGAACTAGTCAAAGAGCCCATACTCACGGCTTCCCATGGGTACAATGGGGGAAAAGTTGCATAATATCCAAGAGGCCACTGTTCTTTCTCATTTGCACAAACTGCTTCCTGCTCAGCCCCAGAGGCATCTACCTCTGTCAGGATACTTTTCCTTCTCTGGTTCCTGAGAACCTCTTTTCTTCCATCGCTGAGTAATGCTATTATTCCCTTGATCTTCCCAGCAGCGTAGGCCATGGGGTTAATGAAGGGATCACGTTCAGTGTTAACCTGACAGCATTCTAAAGCACCTGTAATTGCAGAAAGGAACGAAAATCATTTTGCTGCCTGCTTGATTCTACTGTGAAGTGAACATTTTGGACCAAGCCATATGTAGTAGACCATCACAGTTGCTCCTTGATGGGCTGTTGGTACTGTGGCTTTAGGAATCTTGTTTACAGTTTCTTCTGAACACAGTTGGATGATGTAGAAAAATAAGAGCAGCTCCATTTGCTTAAACTCTGACATATTGTAATTCTGAGATGCACTTGGCACCATTCCTAGAGAAATGTCAGTTTTCCAGCATGAATGAAATCCATCCAGTGCAGATGTTGCTGTTTGAGATCATTGAATTCGAACATCTGTATAAGAGAATGCAACCAATAAACTTTGGAGTGAGCAGTGAAGCATAAGTTTCCCACCTCATGAGTTTTTTACATTGTAGATGTCTTTGATAATAATAATAACACTAACTTAAGTTTGTATATCATAATCCATTTTATGGCTACTTTCTGCAAGAATTTTAAAAATATTATTATATAAATATTTAATGTCACCTTCGACAATTCATTCTTTTTATAACAATAGTCTCACAGAGCAGGGATTTAACAATATCTTTCTAAACATCTCACACCGTTCTCATTTGCTAAAGTGTGAACCAAAATATATACAAATCAAAATGTTTTCTAGTTCTCTTGGGTTGGTTTTTCCTCAGAAAGTTTCATTATTTACTCAGCTTGAAGTACAGTGTTGTCAGTTTCCAGAATGCCAGGCATAGCTTTATTCAAATGTAAGAATAAAACACATTCCAATGCCCAATTGTACACCCCCCCTCCACCATTTAAGAAAATCTGTATAAGATATCCCTCCTTGCCATTACAGATGACAGATAATCAAAACTTGACTGTGGTATTTATTTGCTAACTTTTTGTGTGTGTGTTTTGGGGAGAACAATGTAAATAGTTTAAGAAGCTCTCCATTTTAGAATTCAGAACCATATTGCAATCATTCAGTTGAATTTGTGTAGTGATTGTCATTTGTTTAAAAGGAGGAGCATTTTCAAGGAATTATTTTTTGTCTGATACCTTAGTAATAAAAAATAAACACTGCTATCATGTAAAGAGAATGATCAGAATAGTGTGCATGTCTTTGGAGCTCTTTGAATGCAACAGAAATGTTAATGATATGGTAATTTTGGTCACACAATGATAATTTGTAGAAAATTCATCATATATTAGATCTAGTAGATTCAATTTGGGAAGAAATTACTCTTTTGGGGGGGTTGTTTTAATGAATTAAATAGGTAAATTATGAGAATAGAATTGTAGTCAATTTGAAATGGAAGAGATCCTACAACTCACTCATTCATCTCTTCACATCCTGGTTTTAAAGAGGAGATACTGAAGTCCAGCCAGGCTTGTTTTCTTGCCCAGATTCCTAGTGTCCCAGTGGCCTAGCTGGGTCTGGGACAGAGATGGACCAGCTGCCGGTTCAATCCTCTTTCCCCCACACCTACCTGAATAAGGCCAGGAAGGAACTGAATATTGTGACTCATCACTTTTAAACAAGTTACTGTTACTGTACTGAATATAATGCTTCCTTAATTAACAAATGCAGGATGTTCATTTTTCCATACCAGAGCTTCCTTTTAGATGGTAAAAAATTGCACACTAGTTTATTTTTGAGGATGTTCTTTTCATTTTCCATTCTTTTCAACAGTTAGTCATGTTTCATTTGGTTCCCTTGAATGTCAAGATGCTAGGTTGTATTAATTCACAGTGACTCCTTTTCTCCTCAGGAAACCCCTCTGGCATACCTAGTATGTGGTAGTGGAGCCATCTGGGAGCCAAAAGAAGATTGTACCATTTTGAAGCATTTTGTTCTTTTCCTGGATGTTTAGCTAGCATTTTCCGTGTAGGAACAAGATGTTGGCTTTTGAACTGGCACTTCTCTGACGGGTAGGTAGGGAAAACCATGGGGAAAGAGTAGAAAACATTGAAATTGGTTGAAATGCTCACATTTACGTAAGCACTTATAAACATTTCACATAGATGATAGAAAGTAAGCGTTAAGATGAATTCATTTAAAAAATTGAAACTAACTTGATAAATACTGCATTTCCCCCCATGAATAAGCATATAGAATGTGCATATTTCAATTTTGTATTTTCTTAGTAGATGTTAAAAGGGAGGAAATTGAAAACTTGGAGTATTAAGTCTATATCAAGAAGTTAAGTACAATAGGTATTTTGCAGTTTTGAAATATGCATTCTTCCCTTAAATATCAAAGCATCAAGTCAGAAATCATCCATGACAATGTGTTTTATATGTTAACAGGAATACAGAATAAAAAAAAATTTGGTACCATTCGTCTTGCTCAAGGATGCCATTTAAGTTAATATAAGAATTTGTGTATATTCCTAACAAACCAATAAAATGAGGCTCTGTAGAATTGAGGAAAAGCTTTTGAAGCTTAAATTTTTGTTATGTATTTTAGGATAAATAAAAAGTGAACTCAGTACTTATAAGGTGCTAAACATATGAATCACTTCATAATATTTCTTAATTGAGTTACTATTAAGAGAGCATTACATTACATAAAGAGTAAAAATTGGACTCAGTTCTTAAGATTGATACCACTGAGGAAGCCCATATTTTCCTAAATGTTTTATGGTAGTTATAGGACACTGGAATAGAGGAGCCAGTATCAACAGAAAATTAGGTTTCTATATATCTGGCTTAGTTGGTGCTCTCATAGAACAATTGCTTTCAAAAGTTTTTACAAAACCCACAGGAAGACAGTTAACATTGTGACACATCTGTATTTATTTGGTAATTGTGTCATGATCAATATCTACCTTTTCTGCATTATGTTCTGACATTTCCCCTTCCATGGAAAAACACTGATCATGACTCACTAAATTGATTTTACAATCTACCGATGGGTCATGGTTTTGCGGTTTGAACAACATTGCCATAAAATTCCCTCCATAATTTTTTTTGGAAATAGTTTTATGTGACTGTTGTTAGCTCTGTTTGCCAAGTATATTTCAGGTATACAATGGGCTTACATCTCCTGATTCCATAAGTTCTGTAAGTTCAGTGGAAATTGACATAGGTATGTTTCTGGACCGGAGCATTTAATTTCTGTTTGAGACCTTCTAAAGCTCTTTACCTCTGCCATGTAAGTGGCCGTGCTCCTTGAAATGGGTCCCGAATAGAGGAATGTGGAGCAGAGCCCATAGCCAGACCATAGTAGACATAGAGTGTGAACACAAAATAAAACTTTGCCTGGCTGGAGTGGCTCAGTGGTTGAGCATCGAACTATGAAGGGTTTGATTCCTGGTCAGGAATCAAATGCCCAGGTTGTGGACTTGATCTCCAGTGTGGGGCATGCAGGAGCTGATCGATGATTCTTTCATCATTGATGTTTCTATCTTTCTCTCCCTTCCTCTCTGAAATCAATAAAAATATATTTTAAATAAATTAAAAAAATAAAACTCTTCTTATAAGGCACAATTTTTAAATTTGCTACTCTGCATTTCTCCTGATTGGTAGAGAATAGTTCAATTATGTGTTCTGCTGGTGGTAGGAGAGAGAACCTTCTTTTGGAATATTAACTCTACCTAAAAATATGTACAAGTTTAAAAATAAGTTTGTTATTTCTGATTATTAAACAAGATATGCTCCTTATAGACACATTTGGAAAATATGAGAAAGCATAATGAAAAGAATTATATATTTGTAACACTGCTATTCAGAGGTAACAATTTTTGACATTTCTATGAAAACATATATTTTAATCAATTATTTATAGTTTTGTGTTTTGCTTTATCTCTTACTGTTTTTTTTATGTCATTGAATACCCTTGGAATACATGGATTTCAAGCTCTGTGATGCTTCAGCATGTAGATGAACCAGCACTTATTTAGCTATGCTTGTAATGTTAGATGTCTGTTTTGTTCAATACAAATAGTTTTAATGGTCTAAAATCACAGCCCTTGGTGCTCAAAAGCAAATAATAAACCAGGGGAGGACCCACATCCTCTGACTCTGCTTAGCATCATCTGCATCTCCCCATTGGCCCTTTCCTGGCAGAGTGGGCCAAGTAAACAATTCCATATGTACATATACCTCATGCAAAGCTTATACTCAATTTTCTAAAAACTAAGAAGCTTTGTATTTCCTCTCCTCATTCCCCAGCAAACAAAATTGGAATTCTTTCTCTCTTTTCCTTTCAGGAAAGGTCATTGTCATCTACTAGATGCATAAGCCAGAGGGAGGGCTGGGGTAATTCTCATTTCTCCCCTCCACACAGATATAATCAGTCAAACTTGGCTTCTCCTAACTCCTGAATCTCTCTCAACTCTATTCTCACTCCCACCTCAGGCTCTCACCATCCCTAGTGTCTTTTCTGTGCATCATTCTCCCGACTTCTGGCATAGTGAGCTTTACCATGAACCAGAATGCCATTCCCGGCTTCTGGTTCATATGTGGAGTCCTAGAATGAGCTATAAAAAGAAAATCTATTCCTCTTCACTTGATTTAGAATGCCCTTCATGTTTTTTTTTTTTCGTTTTTTTTTTTTCTAACTACCCTCCCCATCATTGTCATTCTTTTCCCTGACTGCCTGCTCTGGACTGAAATGTGTTAAAGCCCTATCCTATATAATCCTATCTAATAAAAGAGTAATATGCAAATTGACCATCACTCCAACACAAAGATGGCTGCCCCCATGTGGTCAAAGATGGCTGCCCCCATGTGGACACAATACGGCCGCCACAAGATGGCCAGGGGAGGGCAGTTGGGAGGGATCAGGCCTCCAAGGGAGGGTAGTTGTGGGCGATCAAGCCTGCAGGGGAGGGCAGTTAGGGGTGACCAGACCAGCAGAGGAGGAAAGTTGAGGGCGACTGGGCCTGCAGGGGAGAGCAGTTGGGGGGAACCAGGCCTGCAGGGGAGGGCAGTTAGGGGTGACCAGGCCTGCAGGGGAGCAGTTAGGGGCTATCAGGCAGGCAGAGGTGGTTAGGGGTGATCAAGCAGGCAGGCTGAGGGGTTAGGGGTGATCAGGCTGGCAGGCAGGCAAGCGGTTAGGAGCCAGTGGTCCTGGATTGTGAGAGGTAGTTAGACATCCCCCGAGGGATCCCAGATTGGAGAGGGTGCAGGCGGAGCTGAGGGACCCCCCCCCCCGCCCCCATGTACGAATTTTGTGCACTTGGCCTCTAGTAAGAAGATAATTAAGATTAAATGAGGACATGAGGAGGGTGGGGCTTTGATACTATTGGATTAGGGTTAGCTGTTCTTATAAAAATAGATACCAGGGAGCTTTCCCTCTCACCCCAGTGTGTGTCTGCACCTGCATGCATGCACACACGTGCACATGTGCACACACACGTACACACACACACACACACACACACCTCTACAGACACCTACAAGTGGCATAGTGAGGACACAGCCAGCAAGATGGTGGCCTGCCTCTAGAGAGGTCTCACTGGAAACCATGCTGGCACCCTAATCTTGGACTTCCAGCCTCCAGAACTGTGAGAAAATAAATGTCTGTTGTTTAAGCCCCCAGCCTATGGTATTTTGTTATGGCAGCCCTAGCTGAGACACTGCCCCCGACTCCCTACAGCTACTTCAGAAATCTTCACTTCAGAAATGCTGTTTCACTGAGAACATATTGCTCTTTAGTATTTCCAGGCAAAATCAGGTACCACATTATCTTCCTATCCTTAGGTTACCTACAAATTCCTGGTTCTTCAAATTACAGGTCAGACTTTGCCTTGTTTTGGAAAACTCCCATCTTCTCTCTGCCAGGTGGATTTAGGTATTCATCTCTCTGAGCATCGTGCAAAGTGCACTCACCTCCCTTAACATCGCCACTCTTCTGTGTTAAGTGTGGATTTGACAGATTCCACCAAACCCTGCATTTCTTAAGGTCATTACCTAGCTCTTTCATCTTGTATCCCCAATGCTTAGCACATGCACTGACAAATAGTAGGTGGTCGTAAATGTTATTGAATGAATAGATAAGTAATAGTGGTAAAATAATTATTCGTGTATTAACTTGTATCTCTGGAAGATCTTTTTCTACTCTCTTACAATCCAAACAACCAAGCTTCATGTAGTCTTATCAAAACCAGCTGTGAGGACAGGATTTGAAATTCATTTACTCTGAAGTATAAATAACTGATAACAGTTTATGTCTCCCAAGGGCATTTCAATTTTAACAGGGATAGATTTCTTAATCTAAAGAAAGAAAGCTTTCTTGGAATTTCAGGCTTAATAATCATGTGGATTGTTTTAATTGAGGGTAGTGGTAGGGCTTAAGAAGTTTTCTTTGCTCTGCCTAAACATGAGAGCAGCAGTCCTGTTACCTGCTGGCTCACAGAATGAACTGGTATGTCAAATTACACAGCAAATTCATTTTTGTTTCTATTGCACAGCATAGATCATATGAACTTCACATCTGGTAAAAGTTTGGACATAAAATGTGCATCTGACAAAAATTGTGGTTTCCTGGGACATCCCAGTGACTCTGAGTCAAGGTCACAAAACCAGCATTGCAGAGTTTTGGTAATCTGGAACTGTGCTCTGCTTTTAGTTATTGAAAAAAATTACTCTTAGTTCCTTTGAAGACCCCCCTATATCATCATTATAGGCTTGGAAAAGCAATTGATTCAAAGTCCATTCAACTGTTAGTGGACTCCTTCTATGGAAGTCATCCAACAGGGATGAGAATCTTGTCATTCAAAAAAAAAATTCCATACACATTGTTTCCCAGTTTTTCTTAATGACCCCTTTCTATGTCTTATGGTCTCATCAAAAGTTTCATTCTCATACTAACTTAAAATCCTGTCTAATTTAGTTTTGTCACTTTATTCTACTCTTCATAGAGTGAGGAACATCTGATTTTCATATAAACTGCAATACTAAAGAAACCAAGCAGTAAATTGTCCCATAAAATCGAAGCAAATCAAAGAACACCATCACAAATACAATCCAAGTTAAATTAAGTTAGGAAAATGGGTTTTTCTGACCACAATGGGACTCAAAGCAGACCTGCTAGTTAAGGGGGGAGGGGGGTGCGGAGGGGGGGAGGAAGGAGGCTGACAGTTTGGTATGTTGTTTGTATTCCCAACATTTCCAATGAATTCTGCCCTGAAAAACCAGGTAACATTAATATAATTGAGGAACTGGTTTATTTTATATTGTTTTAATTTAGAAAGCAGTTAAAATATCTCATGGTAGCGATCTTTTTCTTTGAAGATTGTGAAGGAGAGGAACAGATACTTATCTCCTGAAATGTAGAATCATTTGGAAGATGGATCCATGTTAATTAAATGATGGAGGGACATTTGATTAAAAAAAGTTACCTTTCTCTATTTCTGGAAAGGAATAATATGACATTCTTGTCATTGAAGGTGAAGAAATCAAAGAGTTTTATCTTGGTATAAAATTGACTCTAAAAGCCACCAGATTGGGGGTTCATCTATGCCTGATAGTTTCAGTATTTTCCTATTAGTGAATGACTTAACCATTAGAAACATTTCTGATGTTGGGTTTAAAAAGTAGAATTTGATACATATGATTCTTTAAACAGTTTTGTTTAGTATTTGTTGATTCTTAGGAAGAGTATTTGAAATAAGGTGAAAAAAAGATTACAAAATAGAAGGCGTAATACTGATTATAATTTAGTGATTTTCCAAATAAATGTTCTGTTATAGTTGGAGTCTTGCCTCTGAATTCTCTCCTAGCCAGAACTCAAGTAGCGAGGTTGCTGAACCCAGGTCCAGTCTAAGGCCACTGGTCAGACACCTGGTGTCATTCCTGCCACCTACAACATAACTACTATAAATATACACACCTTAGAAAGATAGGATGCTCTCTTAAATGACTAATATATTTAAAAATTAAATGTCATGAACATATTTAAAAATTTCAAAAATTTGCCCATGGTTCATATCAGTGACACATCCTTGTGATTTGAAGTCCTTTTCTTTAAAATGCTGAAGCCCTCACCTGATGTTTTTATGATGCAGATAATTTTCTTTTCACCGAGTACCTGAAAACAGCACCCCACTGGCTGGGACAAGCTGAAAACTCACACAAATGGCAAACTTTAGGCAGCCCAAATGCCAGGTCTTTGCTGTCTGAGTAGGTTTTGGTTGCTGACATTCTAGCAAGTACCGTAGATTCTCTTTGTACTTGAGCAAAAAACTTAGCTACTTAAAGCTTTTAAGTTTCTTTACTGATGAACCAGCAGTAAGCACTAAAAGTGAAATTCTGTAAAATGTTTCAAATATTTTGAGTCATTTTATCAGAATTAGGTGTTCTGAATTGATGATCAGTTGATCAATTGCAATGATTTTCAACCTTTTTCATCTCATGGCACACATAAACTAATTACTAAAATCTTCTGCACACCCAAAAATATATTTTTTACCAATCTGACAAAAAATAGGTATAATTTTGATTCACTCACACCAGATGGCTATTGTTGTTTTCACTGTTGTCATTTTTTTAAATTTGACAACCTAAGGGAAAAGAGGTCAACACCCCTGACTAAATTGAATGTTTTAAAAATCCTTGGGGCACATTGGTTGAAAATCGCTGATCTAGTGGTTAGAAGTTTCTCAGTAGCTCAGGATCTCAAAATGATTTAATGAAATGACTATTTAGTACAGAGAACAATGTTTGCTTTAAAGGAAGCCTTATTTTAACACATGATGTTAAAAGAAAATGGAATATTTTAAGGGTTTTGTGGAGGGAAATTTAAATTATGGCTTTGAAAGAGTCAATGGTGTTTAAATTAAGTTAGTGGTTAGAGTGATCTTTTTTTTTAATTTTCAAAAAGGAAAATTTTTTCTGATTTTTTTTTTTCTGGAGGGTTAGGATTTTGTCTTTCTTTTCCTATATATTGATTTAAGTATTTGTTTAATGTTAAAATTTATATTACATGGTATCTTACTCAAGAGTCTTGCTAGTCACCATTGTCAGTTGAAAAATCAATTAAAATAAAACAATTTAAATATATATTACATATTAATTTAGTTCTTTTGAGGTGGAAACATTTTTGGTGATTGTCAAAAGGAGCCCTGGTGCATTTTGTTACTCTGGCCATAGATAATGCTATCATGTTCCTGAGCATCTTTGATTTAAAAGTAGTTTACCATAACTGCATTATACAAGTATAGTTTTTCACTGATTAAGTTTTTATATAGTTTTTGATAATAATATGATTTCTTCACCTGTGAAAAAACAATGTAATAACTATACTTATCAGAAACCATTTACTGGTGGCCTCCAAAAGATTTTTTAAAAATGCGATTGCTTGTTTAGTTTCTTTTTCTTTTTTCCAGAAGATTTTAATGCACTCTGTTTGCCAACATATATAGAGAATGACATGAACCTCCTACCTAAATTCTTAGGAGAATTTCATATAATTTTTATTTTTAAAATTGAAAGATGTAGTTATTTGGGAAAGCAAATAAATGGGCATTTCTGCGAGGCATGTTGTGGAACGAAGAATATCACTTATGGCATCCAAATAAAGCATGCATAAAAAGATGAAGTAAGAAAGTACTGGCCTTTTCCTTCATATTGCCTTCATGCAGGACATTTTGACTCTTCAGTGGAAAGGGAGAGATAACATTAAGACAATAAATAAACAAACAAAGGCTGTAGGGAAAACACACATTACGGTCCTCCCTACTACTGATAGTGCTGCATGACACAGATAACCACCATTATGCGAGGGAGTGACAGCCTTTCTTCAAATAAACACAACTGATATATAGGCTGATTTTCATGGGAAGTAATATTGGTAGGATTACTGTTTATCTCAGAAGAAACTAGCCCAATCATAGCTTTTAGCCAGGGATTACAAAAAATTTTTATTCTGAACAGACCAAGGATATCTCTTCAAACCTATGTGTCTTCTCAGAAACATTTAGTAAAAAATAAATATATGAACTGCTTACATGAGATCGCTTATCTCTTTGGTATGAGAGCAAAGATGTAAAGGATGGAAAAAGTAATGGACATAGAATAGAATTAATCCACTCACTTACTTTTGGCAAAATCATCATGTATTTAGGCTTAATATTTAGGAATCTGGGAGTTCTGATCTGTGTGAGCCACTTTGAAATTCTCCCCGAATCTCCCTGGGAATCCTTCTTTTTGAAGAATATGTGCTTAAATGGAATGAAACTATATCCAATTGACAATCACATGAAAATCCTCTAGGCTGAAAGCCAAAGAATATTTTTGTACATGTTTATCCCCCCTGAACTTTAAATGTAACTAGATGAAGTTTTTTAGTACTATCCTACACAAGTGAATTAAGTGAACGAGTTGTCTTCCAGTGGGAAACCTGCATTTTCTCACAGAGATGGATGCCAAGCCTTAAATTTTACTCCCTAGAGAAGCTGTACCTATTTTGTATTTTCAGTGTATTAGCACCCAAACTATATAACAATTTCATTATATGCATGAGATCTTAGAGCTTTGTAGATGGGTGGATCGAGAAACATGACACATATAACCACCATTATGTGAGGGAGTGAAGTATAATAAAAATCTTCATAGGCAACATTATTATAATATTTTACAATGTTATCTGTGAAACCAGAATAAAATAGAAAGAAAACACTTTTAATTTTATTTTAAACACTTTCAATTTTAAAAGGACTCTGTTGTTCATGGCCAAAGAATAAAAAGCAAATGCAAGCCATGAAATTGAGTGTGGTAAGTTTTTTAAATTTGCTTTTAGATTATTTTTTTAATGACTTGATCTATTTTAAGAACATTTGATTACAAAATAGAAGTAAAATCCTAGAAATACTAATAGTGGAAAAGTAGAGTTTATTTCAAGTCTGAAACAGAAAGGCTAACCAAACAAATTCAAGTCTGTTTAATATTTTAAACAAACTAATGCTTTTTATTTTATTGCTTTATTTTTGGGGCAAAGGACTATGAACATGGTGGTTGATTCCTACTATGAAATCTAAGACAAAGTTCAAATACAGTTTCACTCATTAAGGCCTTCTAATTGCCAATCCTTGCTCGAGGCAACCTCTATTGATAATTCTGTGGTTTTCAATGTCGTTGATTTAGCCCCCTGGCCATGACTAGGAACATTTTTTATTCTCACGACTGGAAGGGTGTACTACTGGCATCTAGTGGGTGGAGGCCAGGGGTGCCACAAACATTCTAAAATTCACAGGACAGACCCCATGATAAATACTTATCTGGCCCCAAATGTCAATAGTTGAGAAAACTTGAACTAAATACACAGTAGAGCATTTAATGCATAAAGAACTACAGGATATCAGTTAATGAGAAGTAGATTTTTGCCTCAAGACCAGCATTGAATTGTATGGTAGAAAGCAGGGCTCATATGACCTCAGAGTGACTTTGCTAAAATTTCTGACTCTGCTTTTGTGACTAATGTCTTTTAAATCTCTCAGACCTCACTGTGCTATTGTCAAATAGAATTAGTAGTATAGTTGCTGCTTCAAGGGCTTGTATGACTAAATGAAATAATGTATGTGATTCCTTAATCCATTGCCTGGTTCATATAGGATCTTAGTAAAAGTTAACTATTATTCAGGGTATTATCAGGAAGAACCTTGTAGCAGTTAGAACTGTTTAAAGATTGATGGTTTATTTGGGAGGTAATTAAGTTTCCTGTTAATAAGTTGAAGCAAAATATGGACAACATCTTGTGTTCCTTTGAACTCTATAATTGATTAAATGGTATTCCATTTTTCTTAGTCATACAAAACCATTCCTAAATAAATCATAAAGTGGATGATGGCTTTCCTCGAGTCTTTAGTAGCTACAAAATTTTAGGTAAGCTTGACACCAAGTGAGCATAGATAGCACTGATACATTCAATAATATTAGGACATTAATACTAAGACATTGACTTTCACTTCTTTCATACACGTTCCCTTAGTTCTCCCTGCTAAGCAGTGTTGGTTATTTGCTTGGATTCCCCCAGGCTGTTTTCTGTGTTTCTTTGTACATCTGTTACCAAAATCAAGGGGTGTTCTATTTAAGAAGAGACATTGTTGTCATTAGGTAGTTTTACTTACTTGCAGCAAGTAAGGAAGACAGGGGATTCACATAGAAAGCTCTGTCTCCTGGAAGGAAGGCTTAGCCATTGCTCATATATACTGTTTGGTTAATTACATATTGATTTCTTCTTTTCAGTTGGATAAACATATCCAGTAGGATTCTGGTCAAGTTCATCTGGTTATAGCTGAGTCTGCAAAATATTGTGCTCCATTTTAGCATTTAGCAAGAATAGCATTTAGAAAGAATCGCCCAGACCTTGAGACCATTGTGTGCACATCCATTGTGTGCCCATTGCCTAGAACAGGTCATGGCTGGCTAGCTATTTATCATTCCATCTAACATGACATTTATTGAGCAGCCCGGGATGTCAGGTACCCTGCAGTGCGCTGTACATATATTATATCTATATCATTTGCCAGGCAGGCAATAAATGTTCATTGAATAAATAAATGAACAAATATGTTAACAGTAAAAGCAACATTAATTGAACTTCTACTATGTATTATGTGGTAATACCGTTATTATTAAAAATAAAAATATATAAAATATATCTTCATCCTACTCCCTAAAAGCTCTTAGTTTTGTTGGAGAAACAGGATATATTTGTAATAAACTTCCTCTAAACAATGATTTAATTTAAATGGATTATACATCTTTATAATACTTCAGTTCTTATCAGACAATAAATATCAGGTATTTAGTAAATCAAACACTCAATAAAAATTTGTCCCTTTCCCCCAATTGAACAAAGTGCCGTTCACTGGATAGATCAGCAAACTTTTATTGCAATAAAAGTCAGCTGCTTGAAAAAAATGCTATCTTAACTGTGTAATGAAATGGAATTATTCTGCTGATCTCACAAAGGATAGATATCTTCATGAAAGCAATAGATGTTTTATTGCAATTTTTGCTAATTAAATTTTTATAAATTTATTTTGGAGCCCACAATTAAAGAATATGTATACCACTGAATATGATGTTTGCTTAATATAGGAAATATTTGTAAGTTGCTTTGGAATATATAATTAGGACTCACCTTCTAAATATACAAACTTATTTTCTCTTGTACTTAATTTTCAGAGAGAAATGACTAATTATCTTATTTTTAAAATATGAAAGATGTGCAGGCAAAGGATCTGATAGTTTTTTTCATTGTTTAAAAATGAAAATAGGTGTGGAAAAATCCAGCTTAGCCTCATGTGTTAAGAAGTTTGGGCCTGAATAATAAGACACAAGTCAAGAAAATATAGTTATCTGCAGGTGGTTAGGAGTGGGAATTGAACTGGAATCATCTTGTAGTCAGAGACAGTGAATAATGCTGATTTAGCATTGGCTCCATGTACCATCGAGCCTCACATCTGTGGGAGGTTGACTATAATCAGGAGGCTCCATTGATGGTTCTGATGGGAATTGTTTGGATAACAGAGAACGGAGTAGAAGGAGAGAGGATGGGATTCTCAGCACTTCTTTCAGTCATCCTAGTGTGGCTTGAGCTTTAAAAGATAACTTTTGCCCGAAAGGGAATTCACGTGTTTGTGAACAGGGAATGGATCTTTTTCCTATTTTTATATTTGGTTGTGCCACCTTTTGGCTCTACTTGGGTCAAAATTTCAAAGCTAAAATATGATACTTCTAAAAATAAACTCTTCTCCAAAAATAATAATGTTGGTCTTCTGTGGAGTTTGATGGTATCTAGACTGGCTTGCTTGGTTGGTTGGAACATGACCACTAGTGTGGCAATGGGTCTCATGTGTCAGCTGACTTTACAGCATTCCACAACCACGTTCGGTACACTTTGTCCTAGCCAATCATTCCACTAATGTGTGCCTTCAAAAGAAGTCATCTTAGAAAGTGCAGCCTGATTAGCAGAAGTCTACCACTGTTGTTAAGACATAAAACTAAATATCTTACCAGTGGTGGGTGAGCCATCAAAATATTTAACTGATTGCCTATCGCTTGTAAAGCATAGTGTGGCTTACAGAATTAGTGGTTTTGAATCCTGCCCTCCAGGAACTCACAGCTAGTCAGGCAAATAGGAGATACACTTCATGAGTGTATATTACCTTATAGAAAAGTGATAGATATTTGCTTAAAATTTTCAGATAATGCTCTATGTGTATTCAGGAAAGTGATTCTTTTCAACTATAGCAATCAGTTGTTTTTCCACTCATAGTTTTTGTAAATCCTGGTGTTAAAAAATTTAAGGAGAAGGGAAGAAAAATGTTATTTATTGAGTTTTATAATGGGTGAGATACTTTATAAAGTGCCTTTATGCCATTTCAATTAGCATTCACAACAACCCTTCAAAATAGATAGGATCAATTTATTTCTGATTGTAGAGAGGAGGACTATAAGATTCAGGAAGATTAAAATACTTGTGTTAAAGTCACACAATAAGTGGTAGCTAAGAATTTAAATCTGTTTTAACTGAAAGCTTATACTCTTTCAACTATGCCATGGTTTTTAGAATTATGTGCAGGAAAATACAGAAGTGCCTAGATTTGGGCAAATCTCCAAAAATGTTTCCATTTTGATCTGCAGGTAATTGTACTGCCAGGTGAGGATGGTGGACATTTCTGCAGATAGAGGGGGGACAAAAACTACAGGTGCAGTGTCAGTGGTAGCACCAGTCTTTGAAAACTAGAAATCTAGAGCTACATAAGTGAGCATGAAGGAGGAGATAAAGCGGCCACCCAAACTCTCAGGGTTGGACATGTGTTTATGCCCAATAATTTACTGGTAAAGAACCTCTGATTAAGAACCTTAAGGTGGTGGGAAACAAAGGGGACATTCAGCAAAGGTTTTGTGTGTGTGTGTGTGTGTGTGTGTATATATATATATTCATCCATTCCCCCCATTTATTGAATTTCTCATAGATAAAAGCATTATGAAACACACAGGGATATTCAGATCATATCCCTGTCCTCAAGAAACTCACATTTTGGTGGGTAAGGATGGATATGTATACAAACAATTATTATATCAGAGGTCCTTTGAAGTTTTGATATGAGACTGAATCCTAATTCTCTGTGAGTGGGAAAGCTATCACCATGGCAGTACCACAAGAATCATGATGTTTAGCAGGGTGGACAGTGATGGTTCTTGAATGGTAGGTGGGGACCACATCATGAAGGGCTTGTTTGAGAAAGAGCTAGAGCTGTGTCCTGAAGGCACTAGAAAATCATTAAAGGATTTAAATTTTAAAAAATTGATTTGAGAATATTTTGAACACAAAACACCCATGAACTCATCACCCATATTTATTTGCTTCAGATAGTTCTTTCTTTTTAAAGGTAATGAAGTTGCTGATGAACAGCTAAAGATCTCCTCCCATGCCTTTCTTGATCTTTTCAATCCCAGAAATAAATCACTCATTGAAGGTTGCTATATATTATCTCAATGTGTACATTTGTACTTTACCAAATATGTATGTGCTTTCATACAACATATATTATTATTTTGTAAATTTTAAAATTTATTTAGCCCTGACCAGTGTGGCTCAGTTGGTTGGGAGTCATCTCATACACCAAAAGGTGATATAGGTTTGATTCCCCGTCAGGGCACATACCCAGGTTGCAGGTTCGATCCCAGGTCTGGGCATGTACAGGAGGCAATTGATCAGTGTTTCTTTTTCTCTCCCTTCCTCTCTCTAAAAAAAAATAAATAAATAAAATCAAAATTTATATAGATGACATCATACTGTTCATTTCTTCCTGGAACTTACTGTTTTCACTTAACACTATATTGGTACACACAGCTCTAACATCCATTTTTACTGTTTGAGACATCCATTTTTACTGTTTGAAATAGCAAGGCTTTATATTTTTGATGGAGAATTAGGCTGTTTCTTTTATTCTGGTGACACATACTGCTGCAGTAATATATAGTATGTCTTCTTGATGTCTCCCCTGTACAGAGGTATGTTTTTTCAGAGTGTACTCCTTGAAATAGAATCATGAAATTGTAGCATATGTTTTTTTCAGCCTTACTAAGCTGAAATTGCTCTTCAAAGTGGCTACACCAGTGTATTCTCTTTAGAAGCATGAATTTCTATTTTTCTTTATCCTCTTTAACGTTTGTTGTTAACATATTTTGGGGGTATGAATAGCATTTTGCTTTAGTTTGTATTTTTCTATTGTCAAGATTGCTTATATTTTTAAATTGGACATCTAGGATTTCTATTATTTGAGTTTCTTGTTCATAATCTTTACCCATTGCCCTATAAGAATATTTATATTTTTTCTTATCAAATATAGATAGGGTTTCTTTATATATTCAAGTCACCAATCTTTGGTAGAAATGTACATGGCAAATATTTTATTCTAGGTTAGTTTTATCTTTTAACTTTTTGATGTCCTTTGTTAGAGAAATATAAATATCTTCCTTCCCAATGTTAAAAAGATATTCTATATATCCTAAGAGTTTTAACATTTTGCTTTATACATTTAGGACTTTGATCCATCTTTGGCATAGGGTGTGAATAAGGATACACTTTTATCTATATTTCCCCTTTCCTATATGATAAGCAATTACCACAGTACACACATTCAATAGTCCAGTTCTGCAACTCATTTATAATGTTGCCTCTCTTACAACCACTCCCATATATAGGTAGGTTTGTTTCTAGGATCTTTATACAAACTCACTATTCTAGTCTAAACCTTTGTCAATACTAAATCTTTAAAATAAAGTTTGATATCTGGTAGTGTAAATCTATTCCTCCTAACTTTTCTTCTTCAAAATTGTCTTGGCTAATTTCTTCCATTTGAAATTTTTGATCAACTTGACAAGTTCCATTCTTATACTCAAATATAAAACAACTAGGTTTAGATGAGAATTGCATTTACTGTATACATTATTTGAGGGGAAACCTTTTACCCTTATGATATTAAGTCTTGCCATAAAACACATTTATTTTTCATAATTTATAACTTTTTTATACTTCAATTATAATGTGGTTTTATTCATCCTAGACATGCCTTTGTTTTTATTGCCATCCTGAATAGTATTTTCAAAAGTACATTTAAAAAAGCTTTTTACTTCTAGAATAAGGGAATGTTATTTGATGTTTGAAAGCTCAGTTTTATATGCAACAACTTTGCTGAAATCTGTCATTTTACTTTTATGTAGATTTTAAAATCTAGATTATTGCCCCAAATAATTTATAATTTTATTCCTTTCTCAACCTTATGCCTTATTTTTGTCACCTTATTTTCTTAGATAGAGTGTCTATTACAGTGCTTAATAGAAGTGGTGATTGCAGGCATTGTTGTATTATCCTGGCTTTATTCAAAGAGAATTCTTCCAACATCTCACCACTAATTATTATGTTTTCTAATTTAGTTTTTATTATTTTAAAGAACTTGCCATTTTATTTTGAAATCATGAATGGGTGTTGCATATTTCAAAATAACGAATGAGTGTTTAAATACTCAAATGTTCTTCTGCATCTGTATCAGTAGTGTGGGTGGGTATGGGATGATAAAGTCCCAGCCTATGACAGTGGCAGTGGACATAGAGCACATAGAACTTTGAGGATTTTGCTATTAGTTGTGAGAAAGGATATACAGAAAGTAGCTTTTGGACGCACAGTTCTGACTTAGGATAACTGTAAATGATAGAGTCATTACTTGAATACAGAACAGAAAGAAAATAGCAATTTTTAGGAATAGATTTTTTTGAGCTCACTTTTTAAGATTTGTTGAAACTGAGATGTGTGTTGGTTGTTTAAATGTTGATGTTCAGCCGAAGCCGGTTTGGCTCAGTGGATAGAGCGTCGGCCTGCAGACTCAAGGGTCCCGGGTTCGATTCCGGTCAAGGGCATGTACCTTGGTTGTGGGCACGTCCCCAGTGGGGGGTGTGCAGGAGGCAGCTGATCGATGTTTCTCTCTCATCGATGTTTCTAACTCTCTATCCCTCTCTCTTCCTCTCTGTAAAAAATCAATAAAATATATTTTAAAAAAATGATGTTCAGCAAACTTTTAGATATAATTATTTAAAAATGGACTCTGGAATGTAAGAGTTAAGTATGCTCTGGAGAAAAAAATTTGCGGTTTGGTGGTTCCAAAGTAGATGCAGAGCAATGAGAGTTTGCAGAATAAGAAAAGTAGAGACTCTGGCTAAATCCCAGGAACCTGTATACATGAAGGACAGTAGGCGGGACTCTTAGGGAAGTCTGAAAATAAGTTACTCCTGGGGAGCGGGGTGTCAAGGAAGACTCAGGGGGAAAGTTTCAATTTTAAAAAGCCATCTATATGAACCCAGTTCGGGAAAGTTAAGAAAGATGGCCAGAAAGAGTTGACTTAATTTGGCAATTGGAAGACCCATGGTGCCTTTCACAGGAGCAGTTTCCGTGCTAAAGGCAGACGCTGGATTTCAGGGAGATGAAGCTTTAGCAGGAGGTGAGGAAATGGAGGAAGACAAGTGAAGGCCTCTCTCATGGAGCTTGGCCATGAAGGGAAAGAGAGAAAGGAAAGTGCAAATAAAAGAGTCCAGGGAAGAATGATCCTTTACGAATTAGGTGTAAGTTTCTCACTTTTGGAATTGTCTTATGGGTAAAGCATAGGAGGTTAAACTTTAGTTAAATGTGATGGTGAGATAGTTGCTGGATGTGGTGAAAAGCTGATCAAGGTTGTATGGCTGGACAGTTTTAATTCAGAGTTGAATTTCAGGTACATATTTGCCTGCCCTTTGGCTCTTCTTACTTGTGTCCAAAGGCACGGGGTCACACAAAAGAATTTCATATGAAGCAAATTTAAAGGCTGTTGCCAATCCCTGTATTATAACAATGAGGTCCTTAATAAATGTAAAACATGGCACAAAAACATTTTTAGATCATTAATAAAACAAACATTTTTGTGTTTTATTTATGGCCTAACAACCATATGCCAATGATCAAATGGATCTCTAATGTGAAAAAAAAAACCCCCACAAAACTAAATTAAAAAAAGTAGCCTTGCCTGTTTTGGAATAGGATGTTGAATCTATTTTGGTTATCGTGATTCAGTAACAGCTATTAAACCCACAGGCTCTGTTGGTCTGTAACAGAGGAAGTCCTTGTCCCTGTTCTTGCTCCAACATCAGAATCAGAGGACAACCATATTCTAGATTCTATTTATTTTGGCACAACTTAGTTCATTGGATTTGTTTCCAACTGAAATGATATCTTTGCCAGGTGAAGTTGGTAATGATTACAGAAATTTAAAAATATGTCTTTAATCCTGTGAGATGCTGTCGGTGTATTTAGCTGTCATTTGAAAATTACATTTGTGATAGAATGGGCAAATTTTTTTAGGTTGCCAAATTTATTTTTATAGTTGAAATTAGCCAAAATTGCCAACTTAAGTTGAGCTGCAACAAACCAGTTCAGGGTTTCCATGGAAACATGATTTCATCCCATCTATGAAAACCCATTTTGTTTTTTCTTCTTTATCATGGAACTTGAACCTCTGCAATGTTTTTCCTGTGATTCTTGCTCCAAGAAAAAGAAAACAGGTTTCCAATTAGAAAAAATTCTCATTTTGCCCATTAAAGTTTAACTTCATGGGACATGTTCATTTAGAAAGATAAACCATGGCCACATTATAAAACCTTTCCTATTTAGGTATAACTATGCATTTTTGTTATTTTTTGCCATGTATTTTTAAATACTTTGGCCCCAATCTCCAGTCACAATTATTCCAAGTTATGTTAAAATTACTTCATACTTCTAATATTTTTATCACGTGGTGTCTAGCTGGTTTAGAAATCTTCAGTGAAAGAATTGTAAAGTTCTTCTTCATTTTTATTTTCTCACCATGCCTATCCCCAAGGCCTGACACAAGTTGATTCTCAATAAATGTTTATTGAGTCAGTGATGCATCAAATATTTCAGTGCTTTCTGTGGGCTTAGCATCATTAAAAACTTTGTGGAATGCAAAAGACATTTTCTTATTTATAATTAGGGATCTGGGGAAGATAAAGAATGAAATGTAAGTGCTTGCTATTATTTCAGCTCACATAAACCAGAGCTTTACTATCTCATTTAATCCTTAGAATAGTCCTGGAAGGGCTGTGGTATTATACTGAATTTTCAGATGAAGAAACTGGCTAGGCAAGGTTCCAGAACTTGCCCAGGCTAGTGATTGGTGGACCAGGGTTTGAATTCCAGATCTCCATTGGCAAGTACACTTACTAGATGGGGAGACAATTCTTCTATACAGAAAACAGTTGGTGAAATAGTAAATGTTACTGATTGTGAGGAGTTCAGAAAAGGAAAGGTTATGTGGATGAGAGTACTCAAGGATGATGTAAGTAAAAATGCCATTTACTAAGTGGTGAACTCTACAGTATATCTAATCAGTACTATATATTTATATTTTATCCACTAGAATAAAATAACTTGACTCTGAGACTAGTTTCTTAAATGTCTACAATTTTCTTTCTCATAAAACAGGCTGCACAATGGTATAATTGTACTTTTGGGTAAAACACACAAAAGAATACATGTAAATTGATGTTACTGATTATCATAGATTCATAGAATGTCAGGCTGGCCAACCCTTCTGTTTTTATAGAAAAGAAAATCAAGTCTCAGAGCATAGTCCCAGCTGATTTGTTTTCGTTCTCTCTTGCTTACATTCATATGACAGCAGAGTCAGGCTAAAGACAGCCTTCCAACACCAAGCCTACTAATGTTCTTGAAGCCACATAATGTTTTCACTCATTGATTTGTAGCAGATGGGTACACATCATTAACGGATAAAAATAATTCTAATAATTTTGAGTACCTATTATTTATTTTCTCATGTCTCAATAAGCTATGATAAAAATATCTTACTGTGGAAACCATACATTTTACATTCTTGTACAAAATAGTCATAGAAATTACCGAAAATTTTAATTACATTATTACATTAGGTCATAATAATGCTTCGTACCTGTCCTTTGCTTATTTTTTGGTACCTTTTCCTTGGTGATGCTTTGTTTCTTTGACAATGTTTCCAAATGTCTTTCTCTAGATCTTCTCTTGTGTTCCATGTAAATGTAATGCTTTTTTATTTTTCATGATTAGTTGTTTTCTTTGAGAGGGAAAACTTATAACTTCAGAAAGAAAATCATAATTATTATTTACTTAAATGCTAAGTTTTTATCTATGTGTCATTTTTCTAACAAACCTAAAATTTTTCCCGTAAACCTAGAATACGTTAGAGTAGGAACCGTTGTTGTTTTTTTTGTGTTTGTAGCAAAATTACGCTATAAAATCCATGACTTTCTAAGTGGTTTATATTCACTATATGAATATTATTATTTTGGGAGGAGCTTTATTTCTGACTAGCAATTAATTTAACATTAAATAATATACTATTGGCTATCTCTCAACAGCAGCCATGGACCCATGATAATTCAAAATAGAAAAATAATGACCCAAATGTTTAAAAATGATTCTAAGTTTGCAGTACATATCAATAGTAGGAGACCCCAAGGTATCATAAAACATTTCCAATACACCCTCTAGAGAATATCATAGCTACAGTGTAAATATAAGAAATGTTAATGAAATGCTTAGCGCTAATTTTATTGGCCCTCTTAGAATTAAGAATGATTTAGGAGTGATTTATTCAGGTTAGACCAAGTCTCTCAAACCATCCGTGGAAATTTGAATTGGTGCCATCTGTTTCTCTAGTGTCCACTTGACAATTTCACAATCTATGAAACTCATCAAACTTGGTTAGAAAAAAATAAGAAAAATAACTACTCATACAATGCAATGCTTAGAATTGCTTTTCTTGGCAAACATAGAATTTTGAACATAGTGGTACAGATTGATGTAGTTTATTAATTAGGCAGCTTTAAATTAGTTTAATTTGAAACTGGAAACTGCAAGAGGGGGGCAGCTTGATGGAGAAAAATAAGTATAGTTTAGAGAATGACCCAGTGAAATAAAATTTATTTTAAAAGTTTGGGGGGAATTACACTAATTATTTTATATATATTTTATTTTTATATATATGTTATATGTTATAAGCTATATGTTATATATGTTATATATAGCTTATACACACATTTAAGCTACATTTGGTAATTAGTCCAGAATAGGAACACTACAAACCAGATGAGTTTTTAAATTTATTTTTCCAATCCTCACCTGAGAATATTTTTTTCATTGATTTTTTTTAGAGAGTAAAAGGGAGAGAGGGAGGGAAGGAGGAAGAGAGAGAAAAAGAGAAAAACATCAATGTGAGAGTGATATATGGATTTGTTGCCTCCTGCACACCCCCCTGACCAGGCCAGGGATCAAACCTGTAACCCAGGTGGGTTTGAGTGTTGACTCTGTAACCACTGAGAAACACCAGCCAGGGCAAGATGAGTGGTTTTTTAAGTAGAGGTAAATAATTTAATATAGTACTTTCTCCACTGAAATGGCTGAGTGTTTTATTACTATCATGCATGCTCTTTGAGTGTACTACTATTAGCCATACCTAGGAATTTTTTTGTGATATAATTTTTAGTAAATCCTGGCTACTAAAAAGGTTTAAAGTAAGAAAAACACAAGCAAAAAGACTTGGATTTACTATTAACCTTAGAAAAAATTTAGAATAGAAAATTTGTTTGGGATACGAATTCTTTGTTGATTATATGTGATACAAATATTTTTTACTACTTTGGGCTTGTACTTTTATTATGTTACCCCTATTTTTCTTTGAATACTTAATAAGCTAAAGCAAGTCAGCTAAAGCACAATCACCATGCTAAATGGTGAATAACATGCTAAATCGTGAATAACACCTAATGTGCAGTCCATGTTCAGTTTTCTCTGTTTCAAAAATATCTATGTACAGTTTAAATCAGATTCTCAACAAAGTTCACAATTGTATTTAATTGATAGCTGATCAAGTCCCCTTTTGTTTTCATGCCATTTAATTATTAATTGTATAAGTTTGCATTTTCTAGATTTCACTGATTTCATCCTCTTGATGTCATTTAATAAATTCCCAAATTTCTTATAATTGGGTGGATATAGAGACTTGAATAAATTCTGGTTTTACTTTTTATTGGCCAAAAATAATTTGCGGATGGAAACTTGGTCCTTCAAATTATGTCATGTCAGGAGGAACATCTTATTCTACTCTAATGGTAGATGAGTAGGTTCAAGTGTAGTCAAGCCTAATGCATCTGACTTAATTTCAATATAATCTTTCATGTAATAATATTAGCACCTCTGGTGATCCTTGCCTAGCTCCATTATTTCATTAGGGGTTGAGAAATATGATTTTCTAATTCTATTAATCTCCTGGCATTTAATAACTTGTATTATCCTGAAATATCATCTATGTAGGGTAAGTAGGATAAATGTTTGATTCTCTTTTCTGTTTTCTAGCAACCCCCAAAAGTGACCCATACTGTGTGTTTTTTATGTTTACCAAATTATGAACTCATATATTTAGTAAATTATTATATTTCAATCCATTGTAATTATTTTTAATGATCAGATGGTTTCATCTTTAGCCAATAGGAGCCCCTCAGCTTAGCTTTTGGGTCCTTTTGATCTAAGCCCAGTAATTTCTGAGATTTTCCTTGTTTTCAGAATGACAAGATTTCTCTGTCTCATATATCATATACCCTAGATCTGGATCTGCTATTTTCCCAAAGGCTCTGGTTCCGTTTTATGGGAAATGATATTTAGAAACCACAATTAGGGTGCTAAAGTTGTTTATTGATGATTTTATTCATATTCCTTGAGCATAAATTGCTCATTTCCTCCCATTTGCTTTTACCCTAGTTCCTCTTTTGTCTATTCCATTTGTTTTGTATTTATTATCTGATATTGCTATTTAACTTGGCACATGATCACATTTTATTGTCTAAGTAGGCAAGCAAGGAGCATTTAGGACTTGAACTCACATCTCATGATTTGTCATCCGCATTCTTTTTGGTGTATCATGGATGAAATGGAAGATTAGTTGATTGGAGATCAATTTGAGCTGAGTTATGTGTTTAAAATTTTATTAGCTTCCCTTTGGGGAATTTACTTTCCTGATACATTATCATCAAAATTAGAGCTAAGTTGGGAAAAATATAGGAATTTAGGGATGAAAAAGGGCTACAATTAAGCACAGCTTAAAACTACCAACAGAATCCCACGACCTGATTTTAATTGATTTGCTAACACAGGCAAATAACATACACTATACTGCATCTTCTTTGGCTATCTTTTATTAGTCTCATTTTGAAGGATTGCACAAACATGCATATTCTTTTATTGCTTGAATATTTAGAAGCTGTTCTGGCCAGATAGGATTTTAAATCACTACACCAAACTATAGACAATCAAGTTACTGCATTTCAATTTGTTGACTTTTTAAAAAAATTGATTTTAGAGAGAGGAAGGGGGAAGAGAGAGAGGGGAGAGAGAGGGGGGGAGAGAGAGAGAGAGAAGAGGTGAGAAACATCATTGATTGGCTGCCTCCCACATGTGTCCCTACTGGGGATCAAACCCGCAACCTGTGTATGTGCCCTGATCAGGAACCAAACCCACACAGAACCCATCACCTTTTGGTGTACAGGACAGCGCTCTAACCAACAATCAAGGTGGCATTAATTAATTACATATTTTGAGGGGCATGATTTGACCTATGAAATTCCAAAAGTTTTAACTCTAGACCTGTTGTTTTAATGATAATTAAACAAACCAAACTCTTACATAGGTACATGAATTAATTCTTAATTCTTTTACCTGTTTGCCAGAATTTTGCTCTTCTCAATTCTATCTGTCCCAATTGATGTTTCCCTCTACTAATACTACTACCTTAATGCCAGAAACATAGACTATAATAGATACGTGTGTGTGTGTGTGTGTGTGTGTGTGTGTGTACACGTTCATAAAAGCGTGATGATTAGAATTTCAGTTTTCCCACCTTTTCCTGTTTTACATTTGAGTTCAAAGACACAGGCTATAAATAAGCATTAGTGTTAGTGTCTCCTGAGGGGACTATTTTGGTCTTCAATTATATTTGAAGGTTTTACAGTCAAGCAAACAACTAAATTTTGATAAGCATCTTTCCTGAGAGTCCCTCGTTTTGAAAGCTTTTATTATGTTCTTGATGGCTCCTCCTGGAATTCCCATGCTTTTCTTGTGGACCCACTGGGAGATACATTAATTTCAAGGAGATGAGAAATTTGCTTTCATTTGTATCCACTACTCTCCGAAATTTACTCACATGTACTTATTTTGATTTTAATAAAGTGCCAGAGAAAATGACAGTGGAATATGATAACCACATAAGGTAAGGAAATAGAAGAGATATGAAAACAAAAGGATAACAATGGATCAATTTATCTCTCTTCCACTTCTCTGAGAATCAAATTCTTAAAGTTTATCGAGCTCTTTGATTTTGAAAATGGGACAATCTACTTCATTGAAAACCTGATGTACCCAAGCTTAAAACCCTCCATTGGATTTAATTTTCATTTAGGGAAAACAAATCTAAGTTTAACGTGCTACATGTGGCCCTTGCTCTTCTTTAGGTCCTCCCATTCTTTCTCTCACTCTCACACTCATTCTTCCCCGATTTCCTTCTGTTTCTAGAACAAGTCAAACTTATTCTAGCCCCAGGAGGGAAAGTTTGTCTTCGGTTCCTGGCCAACGTGGCTTTTTCATGTTACTGTGGTGTCAGCTCAAATAGCACCTTTTCACAGGCCTTCTCGGACCTCCATATCCAAAGGAGGGAGCCCTTCCTTCCTCCTGGCCCATGCGATACGTTACTGTTTTCATTTCTTCATATCACTTACCACTATCTGAAAATATCTCACTCAGTTATTTAGTTTCTCGAACATAAGCTACAGGAAAGCAAATTCCTCATCCGGTTTATTCACTTCCGAGTTCCCAGCACCTATGAGAGTATCTGGCACGTAATAGGCACTTGGAAAATATTTGTTGTTGAATGAATGTAGTGGAGGGAGTGCTGGAGGGAGAGAACCCGGGTTTGTTTTAGGTCTGTTGCTTAGTAGAGGGCATGTGACAGGCAAGCCGTATTACCCTTTTGCCTCTTTGTCTCAACACTTCCTAAGATTAAAGGAAAGAATGTTGTCGCAAGCATCGTAAACTCTCCTAAGTTTTCATTATCACAGTAATCCTGTGAGGTTAGAGAATACAGATCCCTATTTCTTTGTTGAAGGTAAGATTACAGATTACCGATTTCATCTCCTTTGTTTTTGAACATTAGACCATATAAAAATGATATTGTTATAGTTAATGGAAGTGTTATATCTATAGTCTGGAGTGCCTGTTGTATATTTAGCTTAGTGTATGTTCCATATTAACTGGTGTGCTCAGTTTAAATTTCTACATAACTACATTCTGCTATAAGTAATTTCATCTTTTTCCATTATCCATTAAGATTTATTTTATGGCATTAAATGGTTAAATTTTCCCCCAAACAGCATTTTCAATGTTTAAAAGGAGCATATATTCTTACGTTCTTTCGAGGCCCCTTCACTAGCAGTGAGGCGAGTGGTTATGGGCCTCATGCTGCAGCAGTGCCACCTGGGAACTTGTTAGAAATGAAAAATCTCAGGCCGTAAAAACACCTATGAATCAGAATCTGCATTTTAACAAGATCTCGAAATGTTTATATGCATGTTAACCTTTGAGAAATGGGGATGCTTAAGGTCCCTGACTACTCTTTGAGTAGCAAATCTTTAGAAATTTTTGCTTGTCAAGATTCTTTGAGTTAATAGTGAGCCCAGCTGCACTATTTGGGATTGCTAGCTTATTCATCTACCAGGGGAATAGGCATCTTTTTCTTATCATTTTTGTATTGCCTTATACCAGAATTTCTAGAACTTTGGTGTTCATTAGCATATGGGAAGCTTTTTTTTTTTTTAATTTAAGGTTTGGTCCCTTGCTCTATAATCTGAAGCTAGGACATTCATATGTTTAAAAAGCTCCCCAGATGATTGACATAAATGTTAAAACTTGATATGCCTCAGTTTATATGCATTATAAACACACAATACATATTTATATATAGCTATGAAACATTTATGAAACATATCAGTTACGTGTCAAGGGTTAAATAATGTGGCAATAACATGTCTTTGAAGCCCTTTTCATATGATTACTTTATAGAATGTCAATCTAGAATATAATAAAATTAGATAATAAAGTTTAGCCCAAGAATTCTGAAGGATTTAGAAACTACTTGGAAATAAAGAAAATGTGCCCAGCTAGCTTGGCTCAATGGTTGAGTGTCGTCGACCTATGAACCAGGAGATCACTCTTTGATTCCTGGTCAGGGCACAGGCCCTGGTTGCTGGCTTGATCCCCAGTAGGGGCGTGCAGGAGGCAGCCAGTCAATGATTTCCTCTCATCATTGATGTTTCTATCTCTCCTCTTTTCCTCTCTAAAATCAATAAAAATGTATTTGAAAAAAGATAAACTTCAAAAGCTACAAAATGAAATAAAGAGGATGTTTTTGGTAGAGGAGCAGAATAACTTAATTTTGAGGCCTTTGGGGAGGAAGGTAGTCAATATTAATACACATTGTTGCCATAAGACAGCACATCCTGGTGATGACTCACCAAAAATGCCTGTCATTGACATTCTCCGACCTTTATAGCCCTTTGCCCAGAGGGGCCAGCCTAATTTGAAAAATGACATTGGTGATATTGGACAGAATGTTTTGCATTAAGGTCTAGCTTACACAACAAATGATATAGTTGTCAAGCCTTCATGTTAATAGTCTTAGACAAATTTATGTACCTGAATATCATCACTGCAAATGTAGGATATTCCTGTCACCCAGCAAGTTTACCAGTGCCACTTTCCAGTGGACTTCTCCCATCAAAGGCAAATTTTGTCTGATTTCTAACACCAGAGATTAGATTTGTATTTTGGATCCACATATAACTGGAATCATGCTCTATATATTCTTTTGTGTTTAGCTTATTTCATTAACTAGAACATATTTAAAATCCATTTATGTTGTTATGTATAACAGTAGTTCATTACTTTTTTGTTACTATACATTACTCCATTATGTGAAGACACCACATACCTCTTGTTTATCTGTTCTCCTGTTGGTTGCGTTTGAGTTCTTTCTAGTTTGTATTATGAACGAAACTCCTATCAACATCATTAAAGTCTTTTTTGTGGAGTCATGTTTTCATTTCTCTAGGTTGCATACATAGCAGAAGAATTACTAGTCATAGTTTATGAGAAACTGAACCTAGCCATTCTCTAAAGTGATTATGAAACTGTTGTAATAATCTGGTTATTATTGAACAGGAAAGGAGTAAAGGGAAGACTAGGCAATATAGGCATGCCATTTACACAGTTTGCTAATTCATTACTCTCTAAGTCTGTTCCCCGCTGATCAGTGGTGGAAGAGACTGAACCAAAATGCACGCCCAGAAAGGTCCTGAGTGACATGGGAAGGTGCCTACTTGTTTGCAGTCACACCTGGGAGTGAGTCAGTGGCCAGGATAGGCATGACCACTGCAAGGGCAAGAAGCCTGAATATTTATACTTTCAGACAAAAGGTTAGAAGTTTGGCTCTTGGCCCTCGGCCCTCAGCCCTCTTTAGATTCCTGTTGCAGGGGGCACACTCCCCTGCATTTGCCATGGGCCATGCGGACTCCTCACAATGGACTAATGGGCTTTAATTAACTAATGCTGAACTAGACCCCGCTGCAACATGGAAAGGGAGCTCTGGACACTGGCCCTCCTTTTGGCTCTCCTGGAACACCAGCTGCACCTTTTTCAGGACGGGGTTAAGGGGCATGAGACTTTACAACCTGAGGAATGTAACTCCACGCAAATAAGCCCTTTTACCACATCTCATTCTCCCATCGGGGCTTCTGAAAATGCTTCTTACAGCAGTACCCTATGAACCTCATGCCCATTTGTGTCTGGGAAATTCGGCCCACTGATTTCTCCAGTAACAGTTACATCATTTTTTCTCTTCACGTAGCCTCATAAACATTTGATATTGTCACTCTTTTAGTTTTAGCCATTTAAGTGCGTGTGAAATGATATCATAGTGGATTTAACATACATTTTTCTGATGACTAATGACAAACACCATTTAATATGTTTATTGACCATTTCTATATCTTATGTAATGTGTCTGTTCAAGACTTATAGCCATTTAAAAAAATTGGATGGTTTTCCATTTTATTGTTGATTTGTAAAAAATACATGTCTATATATATTCTAGATATGAGTCATTTTTCATAAGTATTTTATTCTGAATATTGGCTTGAACACTTAATAGTGTCTTTTGAGGACAGAAATGTTGAAATCTATATCCATATTTAAAATTGCTAGTCATTTTGGTGTGCTGAGAAAATTTGCTTAATTCCAAGGTTGTGAAGAAATTCTCTTATGTGTTTTTCTAGAAGTTTTATAGTTTTAACTTTTACATTTAGATCTGTGGTTCACCTAATTTTTGTACATGGAATGGGATGAAGTCAAGGTTCATTTATTGAAAAGACTTTCCTTTTCTATTTAATTACTCTGTCACTGTTATTGAAGATTAATTAACCATTTAAGTGTGGGCTATTTCTGAACTCTATTGCATTCTATTCTATATGCTTATCCTTACACCAATAGCACACTTGATTACTGTACATTTATTGTAAGTCAAAATCATGTAGTGTAAATTATACAACATTGCTCTTTTTAGTCAAGATTGTTCTTTATTTAAGACTAGAGGCCCGTGCACAAATTCGTGCACCAGTGGGGTCCCTTGGCTTGGCCTGCAGGATCAGGTCAAAACCGGCTCTTCGACATCCCCTTAGGGGTCCCAGATTGTGGATTGCGAGAGGGCACAGGCCATGCACAGGGACTCCACCAGTGCACAATCGGGGACAGGGAGGGACGTGGGAGGTTGGCAGTCTGGGGAGGGACCATGGGAAGGCTCCAGGGCGTGTCTGGCCCATCTCGCTCAGTCCCGATAGGCTGGACCCCAGCAGCAGATGCTCCTACCGGTCGGAGCGTCTGCCCCCTGGTGTTCAGTGCATGTCATAGCGACTGGTTGGCTGGTTGACTGTCTGCCCCCTGGTGGTCAGTGCATGACATAGAGAGCGGTTGAGTAGCCTTGGCACATCATTAGCATATTACGCTTTGATTGGTTGAACAGACAGACACCCGAACACTTAGCATATTAGGCTTTTATTATATAGAATTTTTTTTCATTTAAATTTGTTTTTCTTAAAATCATTTGCATTTTATATAAATTTTAGAATAAGTTTGTCATTTTCTTTAAAAATCTGCTGGGGTTTTGTTGGGATTGTGTTGAATCTATAGGTCCTTTAGAAGAGGATGGAAATAACCAATACTGAGTCTTTTAATCCATGGATTAGGTCTTTCCATTTTTTTTCTTTCTTAATTGACCTCAATAATATATTGTATGTTCTAGTATAAAGATCTTTCACATTTTTTCATTAGTTTTCTTGCTAGGTTTACATATGATGCTTTTGATACTATTGAATATGATATTACATTTGCCCCCAATTTTGTTGCTGGTATCTAGAGTCACTTAAAAAACAAATCATTAACCTCATGTCTTGAGATGTTGGTAAATTCACATATTTGTTCTAGTAGTATTTTGGTAGATTTCCAAAAGTTTTCTATGTAGATACAGTCATGTTTTAGTTCTTTATATTTTTTTATTTTTCATTTTGCATATAACACTGGCCAGGACTCCCTGTACATTTTTAATAGAACTGATGTGAGAGTATATCTTAACTTATTATTGATTTTTGAGGGAAAGCATTTAGTCTTTCATTATTTAATATTAACTGTAGATTTTCATAGCTAATTTGATTTAAAAAATAAATACTGATCAGTTTGAAGTATTTTTAAAATCTATGATGTTTTATTAAAGTATAGTTGACATACAATATTAATTTTAAGTATACAACATAGTTATTCAACATTTATACAATATGATCACCACAAGAAGTCACCATACGAAGTTATAACAATATTATTGGGTATATTCCCTGTGCTGTACTAGTATATTACATCTGCATGACTTATTTATTTTATAACTGGAAATTTGTATCTATTATCCTTCATGTTTTCCATGTATCCTCCTCTCCACGCTCACTCCTATAAGCATCAGTTTGTTTCCTGTATCCATGAGTCAGTTTCTGTGTTATTTATTTTATTTTTTTATATTCCACATATATGTGAAATCATATGGCATTTACCTTTCTTTGTCTGACCTGTTTCACTTAGCATAATACCCTCTAGGTCAATCCATATCACAAATGGCAAGATTTTATTCTTTTTTTTTTATTGCTGAGTAATATTCCCTTGGGTATATATGTACACCACATCTTCTTTATCCACTCATCTATTGATGGACATTTAGGTTGCTTCTATCTTTTGTCTATTGTAAGTAATGATGCAATGAACATAGGAGTGCCTATATCTTTTTGAATTAGTGTTTTCATTTTCTCTGGATATATATCTAGAAGAGGAATGGCTAGGCTGTGTATGATAGTTCTACTATTTATTTTTGAGGCACCTCCATACTATTTTTCATACTGGCTGAACTGATTTTCAATCCCAACAACAATGCACAAGAGTTCCCTTTTTGCACATCAATGCAAATACTTGTCATTTGTTAATAATAGCCATTCTGACAAGTGTGAGGTGATATCTCATTGTGGTTGTGATTTGCATTTCCCTGGTGACTAGTGATGCTGAGCATCTTTTCATATGTCTGTTGGCCATCTGTATATCTTCTTCAAAGAAATGCCTATTGAAGTTCTCTGCCCATTTTTTAATTGGATTGTTTGTTTTTTTGATGTTGAGCTGTTTGAATTCTTTATATATTTTGGATATTAACCCCTTATTGGATATAACATTTGCAAATATATTCTCCCATCCAGTAGGTTGTTCTTTTGTTATATGATGGTTTCCTTCACTATAAAAAACACATAACTTTTTAGTTTGATATAATCCCATTAGTTTATTTTTCCTTTCTTTGCCATTGCCTAGGGAGACATATTCAGAAAAATGCTGCTAAGACCAATGTCAAAGAGTTTATTGCCTATGTTGTTTTTTTTTCTAGGAGTTTCATGATTTTAGGTCTTATATTTAAGTCTTTAATACATTTTGAGTTTATTTTTGTATCTGGTATAAGAATATCATCCAGATTCACTTTTTTTGCATGTATCTGTCCAGTTTTCCCAACATCACTTATTAAATATTCTGTAATTTTTAAAACTGTATACTCTTGCCTCCATTATGATAGACTAATTGACCATATGTGTGGATTTATTTTTGGTCTTTCTATTTTGTTCCATGATCTGCGTCTGTTTTTGTGCCACTACCACACTGTTTTGATTACTAAAGACTCCACCAAAAAAACTATTAGAATGAATAAATGAATTCAGTAAAGTTGCAGAATAGAAAATTATTATACAGAAATCTGTTGCATTTCTATATATTATTAAACTATCAGAAAGAGATATTAAGAAAATTCTATTTACAATTACATCAAAAAGAATAAAATACCTAGAAATAAATTTAACCCAGGAAGTGTATGACCTGTACTCTGAAAACTATAAGACATTGATGAAAGAAATTGAAGAAGACATAAATAAATGGAAGGATATACCATTTTCACGAATTGGAAGGATTAATATTGTTAAAATATTGAAAGTACCCAAAACAATCTAAAGATTCAGTGTAATCGCTAATACTAATGGCATTTTTTACAAAACCAGAACAAATGATCCTAAAATTGAGATAGAACCACAAAAGAGCCTGACTAGCCAAAGCAATCTTAACAAAGAACAAAACTGGAGGTATATGCTCCCTGATTTCAAACTACACTTCAAAACTTTAATAATATTTTTTTCTTTTTAATTCATGTATTATTTAGAAGTATATTGCTAAATTTTCAAGTATTCTAAGATAATCTTCATTTTCTTTTCTAATTCAATATAATTTAGGCCAAACAACATAACTATGTAATCTGAATTTTTTTGGAATTTGAAGCTTGTTTTTTACCCACCGTATGATCTATTTTGGTGACTATTTTATGTGCATTACAAAATAATGGATATTCTGCTGTTGTTAGTTGAAATGTTCTTTATGTCAACTAGGTGAAAAGTAGCAGTTTTTCAAATATTTTGTATCATTACTAATTTTTTTTCTAACTCAATAATTACTGTAAACTGATGATATCTCACATTGTGACTTGAGTTTGTCTTTTTCTTTTTTAGCTTAAATTTTGTTTTGCTTCATGTATTCTGAAGCTTTATTATTAGATGTTTACACATTTAAGATTTTTTAGCTTTCTGATCTGTTGCCAATTTTATTACTATGAAATTTCCATCTAAAATTCTGATTATTGTTCTCTGTATGTAATGTACCTTTTTTCCTCTGGTAGTTTTAAGGATTTTCTATTTTATTTCTATTTCCAACTGATTATGATGTGCCTAAGTGTGACTTACTTTACATCTTACTGGTGTTTGTTGAACATCTTTGCTCTGATTGTTTGTAATGTTTGTCAATTTGGAAAATCTTGACCATTGTATTTTCAAGTATCTCTTCATTCACTTTCTCCTTTTCATCTCAAAAACGAATTACTTGTATGCTAAATCAAGCTTTCTTGATATTTTCACATAGATTTCAGATGCTCTGTTCTTTTTATCACTGGCTCCCCACTCATCCTTTGGGTTTCATTTGGGCTCATTTATATTATTGACTTATTCATAAGTTTACTGATATTTTCCTTATATGTACACAGTTAAGCCCATTGCATGAATTTTTATTGATTTTTTTTTTTTATTGTAAGCACTTCAGTTTGTATATTTTTAATCCTCACCTGAGGATATTTTTCCATTGATTTTTAGGGAGAGTGGAAGAGAGAGGGAAAGACAGAGAGAAACATTGGTGTGAGAGAAATACATCAGTTGGTTGCCTCCTGCATGAGCCCCATTCAGGGCCTGGGCTAGGGAGGAGCCTGTAACCAAGGTATGTGACTTTGACCAGAATCGAACTCGGAACCCTTTGGTCCACAGGCTGACGCTCTATCCACTGAGCCAAACCAGCTAGGGCTCAATTTGTATATTTAAAAAAAATAATAATAATGTTTTTATTGATCTTCTTGTTTTAGAGAGAGAAAGGGAGAGGGAGGGAGAGCGAGAGAGAGAGCGAGAGCGAGAGCGAGCGAGAGAGAGAGAGAGAGAGAGAGAGAGGTGAGAAACATCAATTGATTGCCTTCCCCAAGCACCCTGACCTGGAATGAAACCACAACCTTTTGATGCATGGGATAACACCAAACCAACTGAGCCACTCCGGCCAGGACAGTTTGTTTCTTTTTTATAGTTTCCAGCGTTCTTCTAATTTTTTTCATATTTTTGCACATTGTTGTTCATCCTATTTATTAGATATTATAACAAATTTATTATTGATGTTGTATAACCCCTGTTTGACATATCTGATATTTAGATAATCTCTGGATCTGCTTATACAGAGTGTTTTTCTCCTGATCAGAAATCAAAAGACCCTTGGGAGATTTCTTTCAGCTTTTCAGTATGGTTTCCAGCTTTTTATTTCTGCGTTCTATTTTTTCTGTCCTTCCTTGGCTTCCTGCTATTCGAGATCTCCCTCTCACTGTAGTGAAGGACTAGGGTGTCTGGAGGGACTCCCCTAAACTCTGTTGTGCCTCGCCCAGTCTTCATCAGGCCAAGGATTTGTATTTGACATGTACCCTGGGTATCTGAACAGGGGAGGGTCTCTCTAGGCTGTTTCAGCTGCTCTCATCTTTCTTTGTATTACTTGTGTCCTCACTTAAAACTCCTGGGGAAGAATTGCTGGGTGGGGCATACTTGTTCTGTGGCTGGGCCCCCCAGGATGCTAATCTGCCTCACCAGCTTTGACTGGTTTCTTCCATGCTGTGGCAAATTCCTCTTCTTGAGGAGGATTCCCTTTCTGCTAGGGACAAAACCAGCTCTGAATCTGTTCCACCTTAGAAAGGATTAATAACTGTTGGAATTTGGTTAATTTAGGTTTCTTTAAATCCCGTCTTTTCTTCTGGGTTTAAAAATACTGTAGTTTTATAATTTATCTGGCATGTTCTCATTGTTGGGAGTGAAAGTCTTGCAACTTTCCACATTCTAACCAGAAGTGAAGTCCGTGGACTAACTTAAAAGATATATTAAAGTCATATAACTGAGTGTTTATAAATCAAATAAAATATATCTTTATAATTACAGCCCATTTTTTAAAAATGAAACTTTATCACTCAGTTTTATCTTATTAATATTTTAGCGCATATCTTTTGAATGTTTTTAAAATTCAAATCCATATTTAAAGAAGAATGTTTGCTACCATTGAGATAATAAAAAGAATGTGATAAGGCATTACAGGATATGCTCAAATGAATTCTAGTAAATATTTTGGGCAAAGCCCAAAGTTTTAGAAAAGTCTATAATTTTTCAAGGTAATTATGAATTAAAAGGTTTATCATGGTCTTCCTCAGCTCCTATTCATTGTGTGGCTATTTTAGACACACAAATTAATTTTAAGGACAGTAAAAATTAACCGTGCTCTGACTGGGTATTGCAATTTTAAAATTAAACTTACAATGGCTAGGTATTTGTCTTTATTTTTAAAATATATTTAACTTTTCTTTTTTCTTTTTTTCTTAGGAATCTGAAAACCAAAAATATTAGAACAAAAACAGAAACATGGCTCACCCTATTACATTTCTTTGGATAGTTTTGGTCCTGCTTCTTCGGAATTCTGTATTAGCTGAAGATGGAGAAATAAGATCAAGTAAGAACAACCAGTATTGCTCCTTTTTGTTATCAACAAGTTGTAGAAATCAAATAAGAGGAGCTCAAGCTTTGGTTTTAAGGATCTTATTCCTAGTGTCTTTGATGATGTAATTTCCTAAAATGAATGAATTGCTATGTTACACATTAACTGAGAGGAAAAGCTTCTAACAGAGGTAATTCTGAGAAAATTCTATGGTAATTGTTTATTCTGTTAACCCATCAGACTTTGGAATAAACAGTCTAGTGTTGAGTTCAGCTCTTCATGAGCTTCTTGATATGAAGATAAAAAAATACCTACATATTAGAATGGTTATCAGGACCATCCTATGAGATTAAATCATAGAGATAATGAGGTAATCCATGTAAGTGAGATAACGCATGTAAATGGCTTAGCACAGTGACATCTCAGTAAATGGTGACTATTCTGATGGCCTGTAGGAAAGCTTTCATTAGAGAAGGAGAGCTCTATTAATGTAGTTCTGCTACCCAGGCCACCAGTGTAGATACCACACTTATTTTTAAGAGTTTGCTTATTTTCATATCTTAAAACTTCTAAACATAAAGGCCCTACTATAAATTAATTCCGGTTTCTATAACAGTTAAATGAGGTGGTTTGACAACTTTGCTTATCTTGGCTTAAAATTTATTAAAATAACTAGAGGCCTGGTGCATGAAATTGGTGCATGGGTTGGGTCCCTCGGCCTGGCCAGTGATCAGGGCTGATCCGGGCCTTCCGGCTCCCCTTCCAGCTGCCAGCTGCCAGCTGCCAGCTGCCAGCTGCTGGCCGGGGCCTTCCTTCGTTCCGCGCTGCCCCTGGTGGTCAGTCACCTCATAGCGAGTGATCGAACTCCTGGTCTCCTGATCAAACTCCCAAGGGGACAATTTGCATATTAGGTTTTTATATATGTAGATGTTTGCATAACAATTTTATAGTTTAATCCACCGAAGTACTCTACTTCGGTAGATATTCTTTCCTCTCTCTATTTTTATTTATTTTTTGATCAGGAAAAGAGATTCACAAAATTTAAGAGGCTTACCTAGTATCACATAGCTTGCTAGAGCTGTAACTAGTACTTAAACTATGCTTTTGATCTTCAGTCCATTCCTTTTCTATGACATCTCTGATTCATCTCCCTAAGGAGAAGGTGTCTTAGAGTGCTATTTTGTCTGGTGTTTATAAATGGTGATATTTGCTTTTTATACCCACGGTCTTAGCTAACCTTACAGTTATGAAATATATACTTTATGGCTCTGGAAAGGGGTAGGGATTGCCAAGAATAACCCTGTAAGCGTTTATAACCACAGAATCAAGAGGCACACAAACACTGGCAGGTCCAGACAGTAATGAATCTCATAGTATTTAGGAAGGGCAACATTGAAGAGCTCTGCAAACACAACTTCCTGTCCTTCAAAACCTCAATAAAAGCATAACCCGAGACCAGTGTTCAAAAATAACAGAAGAGCTATTTCCCTTGGTTAGAAAAGTTGCCTCTGGACCAGGTTCCACTCTGCTGTCCCTGCCCTGAACTCTGGCAGCGGTCACCATGGCAGAGGTTGTTGCATAGTGTCCCTTGTACCCTTCTGCACTGCACCACCACCTTAGGAATACCATCGTAATCACACTTGTGTTTTTGAGACAAATCCATATTTTGGCAGATGTTTTTATTTTTAGTAATGTGTTGACTCTTATACATGTTCACCTGATCACAGTGTTTATTTAGATGGTTACTCTGATGGGTACATTGAGGTAACTGTTAAATTGAGGACTCTTCATGTGAGCCTTGTCATCATCATCTCAGATATGATATGTAAGTAGGCAAAGATAAGGAAAAGAGAAGAAAGGAGGGAGTGAGGAAGTGGAAGAGAGGAAGAGAGAGATTGACTGATAATTTACTCCTAAAGAGATACAAAAATACTAATTAAAACTAAACAATTCTTAGCCAACACCGTTCTTTGCAATTACATCTTATTTGGAAAGTATACAGAAAATAAATCATCCTTATTATAACTTTAAATTGGGCATCTGATCACAATTTAAGAGAAACCATTAATATGAGTAAAAGCGCAAGACTTAAAATTTGTTATCATATTACCTCGGCTCATCCCATATTCTTCCAACTCTTCAAATCCAGGGACCTGGGATCCTTATCAGATGGGCCCTGAGCAGTAGTATTTTTGCTGCTTTTAATTCAGAAGTTAGAGAAGGAGAAGGCAAATATAGCAGTTCCATCCTGAGAATTCTGTTGGCCATTTCAAACTATTGGAGTTATCCAAACAAACCTTGTCTTTTGGCTGTGTCTGCCTCTCATCTCTGGACCTTCACTCTTGCTGTTCCCTTTGATTAGAATGTCCTCTTCACCTGGCCAAAGCTCTCCTTTCAGATCTCAGGTTGCCTGCCGGCTTTCCCATACAACCTTCCTGAACTTTCCACAGTTAGGCTACTACCCCTTCCTAAATGTTTTCATAACACTGAACTTTCCCTAACCAACCAGTTATCTGTCTTACTGGACTGTGAGCTTTTTTTGAGATCTCTTATGTATCTTTGAAGGCAGTACCTTGCATGATATCAGACACAGAGTAGGTGTTCAATATACATACACCAAATGAATGAGACAGGGTTAGAGGCATGCTATGTGCTTTGAAAAAGAGAGTGAAGTTTTTTTTTTTTTTTTCTACAAGTGCTTAGAACTTGTCCAGATATAACTTCCACCAGAGTTAGTCTTTTTCTCCAATAGAACTATAATATGTGCTGATCACACTGTTTCCTGATTTCTGGAAACAAGAATCTTTATGGAGAAAGAGCTTTATAACTTTGAATATAGAGTCACTTGGCACAAGCCAATGTTTTAGCTACATTATTTGCTGAAGATGAGAGATCCTACCTTTAAAAACTCATTTTGCATGTAGTGCAAAAGTGATGGCTTTTGTGATCTCGGTTCATTTAACTTTTATGAACTATTTTAAAGAATACGGATCTTTTAGTGGCTGCTGAGTCCTGAAGTTGGCAGAAAATTTTTAATTTCTTTCTCCCTATTAATTGGTTTATATATATTGGTAAATATTTCAGGTAGTATTAAATAGAACATATTTCATTGAAAACTTAAAACAATGTTGGTGTATAGCTGAAAACCAGGCATTTATTTATTTTCATTTATTCAATGGGGAAATAGAATAAAATGCTGCTTTATGACAGGTAACACTTGTACTACAAAGAAATACCTAGATATCATGTCCATATACAGCATGCATATTTTATTCCTTATTTTAAAGCTGAATCATTAATTTTAAAAATAAAATATCAACCAAAGCAATAGCCTTCATTTACAACGATTTTTCATGAGCTAAGCAGTGTATCTTAATCTTCACAAAGCTGCTATAAATAGTTACTATGATCTTTAAAAAAAAATCAGCTTTAATGGGGTATAATTCACATGTAACTTGTAAAATATTTAAAATATTCATTGTAGTGAATAGACATACACATAAATTGGGAAAGAATTCAGTCCATCCGGTTAATTAAAAAATCATGCTTTTAAAACTTTCCACTTTTTTGCTTTTTATATAACAAATGCTCACTGATGATTTTTTTTTTTTTATACTTAGGTTGTCGGACTGCTCCAACAGATTTAGTTTTCATCTTAGATGGTTCTTACAGTGTTGGCCCAGAAAACTTTGAAATAGTGAAAAAGTGGCTTGTCAACATCACAAAAAACTTTGACATAGGACCCAAGTTTATTCAGGTGGGAGTGGTCCAGTATAGTGACTACCCCGTCCTGGAGATTCCTCTTGGAAGACATGACTCGGGAGAGAATTTGGTGGCGGCAATGGAATCCATACATTACTTAGGAGGAAACACAAGGACTGGGAAGGCCATCCAGTTTGCACTTGATTACCTTTTTGCCAAGTCCTCACGATTTCTGACTCAGATCGCAGTAGTACTTACGGATGGTAAATCCCAAGACGAAGTCAAAGAAGCAGCAGAAGCAGCAAGAGACAGTAAAATAACATTATTTGCCATCGGCGTTGGCTCAGAAACAGAAGATGCAGAACTTAGAGCTATTGCCAACAAGCCTTCATCAACGTATGTGTTTTATGTCGAAGACTATATTGTGATATCCAAAATAAGGGAGGTGATGAAGCAGAAACTTTGTGAAGGTAAGCCTTAATATAATTTGGAAACAATCAATAATTTCACTTTTTTACATTTTGGCATAGCTTGTTTATTTACACTTGTATAGTTATTTTTTTCTTTTTTTTTATTTAAGTTTTTTTCTTTATTGATTAAGGTATTACAAATGTGTCCTTATTCCCCTATTGTCCCCCCACCCCTCCAGTCCTGCCCTCACCCTCACCCCCTGTTGTCTACGTCCATTGTTTATGCATATATGCATGCATACAAGTCCTTCGGTTGATCTCTCCCCCTTACTCCCACCCTCCCCTACCTTCCCTCTGAGGTTTGAACATCTGATCGATGCTTCTCTATCTCTAGATCTGTTTTTGTTCATCAGTTTATGTTGTTCATTATAATCCACAAATGATTGAGATCATGTAATATTTATCTTTCTCTGACTGGATTATTTCACTTAGCATAATGCTCTCCAGCTCCATCCATGCTGTTGCAAATGGTATGAATTCCTTCCTTTTTATGGCAGCATAGTATTCCATTGTGTAGATGTACCACAGGTTTTTAATCCACTCATCTGCTGTTGGGCACTTAGGCTGATTCCAAATCTTAGCTATTGTAAATTGTGCTGCTAAGAACATAGGGGTGCATATATTCTTTCTGATTGGTGTTTCTAGTTTATTGGGGTATATTCCTAGAAGTGGGGTCACTGGGTCAAATGGCAGTTCCATTTTCAGTTTTTTGAGGAAACGCCATACTGTTCTCCACAGTGGCTGCACCAGTCTGCATTCCCACCAGCAGTGCACGAGGGTTCCTTTTTCTCGCATCCTCACCAGCACTTGTCATTTGTTGATTTGTTGATGACAGCCATTCTGACAGGTGTGAGATGGTACCTCATTGTCGTTTTGATTTGCATCTCTCAGATGATTAGTGACTTTGAGCATGTTTTATATGTCTCTTGGCCTTCCTTATGTCTTCTTTCAAAAGTATCTATTTAGGTCCGTTGCCCATTTTTTGATTGGGTTGTTTGTCTTCCTTTCGTTAAGTTGTATGAGTTCCCTGTAAATGTTGGAGATTAAACCCTTATCGGAGAGGAGGCCAGGCGCCAGCGGTGGGGATGCCGCCTTCCCTAGTCACTCCGCAGGGCGGGGGCCCCGGCCTGCTGCTGCTGCTGGCAGGTGAAGATCGGGGCTGGGCTCGCCGGGCTAGGCGCTGGCTGACTGACGTGGAGTTTCTGCCGCAGCACTCCCGTGGTTCTCGAGGCCCGCCGTGGCGGAGGAACTGGGATTGGGTGGGGCCTCCCTGGACTCAGAGGAGGATGAGGCCGAGGCCGAGATCATCTGGCTGCTGAAGCAAGCCAAGTTGAGCATCATGAAAGATGAGCCAGAAGAGGCTGAGCTAATTTTGCATGAGGCACTTCGTCTTGCCATTCGGAGTGATAACAAGAAGACCATCATTTACACTTATGATTTGATGGCCAACTTAGCATTTATACGGGGTCAGCTTGAAAATGCAGAAAAACTTTTTAAAGCAACAATGAGTTAGTTACCTGCTTGGAGGGGGCATGCAACAGGAAGACAATGCAATAATTGAAATCTCTCTAAAGTTGGCCAGTATCTATGCTGCTCAGAATCGACAGGAATTTGCTCTTGCTGACTATGAATTCTGCATTTCAACTGTAGAGGAAAAAAATGAAAGAGAAAAGGAATTAACAGAAGACATTTTATCAGTGGAAGAGAAAGCCAACACCCACCTCCTCGGCATGTGCTTAGATGCTTACGCTGGCTGCTTTCTGTTCTCCAAGCATCCATCACAGGCACAAAGGATGTATGAAAAAGCTTTGCATATTTCTGAAGAAATACTAGGAGAAAGACACCCACAGAAAAAGCTGCCTGTTTGTCTTCCTTGTATAGACCATTGTGCTAATGAGTGACCTGGCTACCACCCTGGATGCACAAGGCCACTTTGATGAGGCCTGTGCTTACGTGCAGAGGACGTCAGATCTGGCAAGACAAGTAGGACATCCTGAGCTGCACATGGTGCTCAGTAACCTGGTGCAGTTCTGATGCACAGAGAACGATATGCACAAGCAAAAGAGAGATCTACCAGGAAGCACTGAAGCAAGCAGAGCTGAAAAGAGATGAGGTTTCAATACAGCACATCAGGAAAGAATTGGCTCAGTTGTCCAGAAAAAGTAGATCTTTGACTTAATTTAATCAAGCTCTGAATAACTTTTTGTTGTAGAGAATTTTCCAGTACCAGTGGCACCAAAATCAATGGCTTAAATGAGAAATTTTCAACCTGTGTGTTGCAAGAATTTTTAAAACATGCAGTATCTGACTAGTCAGGGGCACTGATCTCTTTTCCCTTAAGTTCTCAAATAAAAAAAAATTACAACAGCCAACACAAAAAATAAAAAAAAATAAACCCTTATCGGAGATATTGTTGGCAAATATGTTCTCCCATGCAGTGGGCTTTCTTGTTTTGTTGATGGTTTCTTTTGCTGTGCAAAAGCTTTTTATTTTGATGTAATCCCATTTGTTTATTTTCTCTTTAGTTTCCATTGCCCTAGGAGCTGTGTCGGTGAAGATATTGCTTCAGCATATATCTGAGATTTTGCTGCCTGTGGATTCCTCTAATATTTTTATGGTTTCCCGTCTTACGTTTAAGTCCTTTGTCGATTTTGAGTTTATTTTTGTGTATGGTGTAAGTTGGTGTTCCAGTTTCATTTTTTTGGCATGTGTCTAACCAAGTTTCCCAGCACTATTTACTGAAGAGACTGTCTTGACTCCTTTGTATGTTCTTGCCTCCTTTGTCAAATATTAATTGAGCATAGTGGTTTGAGTCGATTTCTAGGTTCTCTATTCTATTCCATTGGTCTATATATCTGTTCTTGTGCCAGTACCAGGCAGTTTTGAGAACAGGGACTTTGTAATACATCTTGATATCTGGTATTGAGATCCCTCCTACTTTGTTCTTCTTTCTCAGGATCGCTGCAGCTATTCAGGGTCTTTTTTATTCCAGATGAATTTTTGGAGAGTTCTTTCTATTTCTGTGAAATATGCTGTTGGTATTTTAATGGGGAGTGCATTGAATCTATAGATTGCTTTGGGTAGTATGGACATTTTAATGATGTTGATTCTACCAATCCATGAACACGGTATGTTCTTCCATCTGTTTATGTCTTCCTCTATCTCTTTTTTCAATGTCCTGTAGTTTTCTGAGTAGAGGTTTTTTACCTCCTTAGTTAAGTTTATTCCTAGGTATCTTAATTTTTTTATGCTAGGGTAAATGGGATTGTTTTTTAAAATCTCTCTTTCTGTAAGTTCACTATTGGTGTATAGAAATGCCATAGATTTCTTGTCGTTAATTTTGTATCCTGCTACATTGCTGAATTCATTTATTAAGTCTAATAATTTTTGATGGAGTCTTTAGGGTTTTCTATGTACAGTATCATGTCATCTGCGAATAAGGATAGTTTTACTTCTTCTTTTCAATTTGGATGCCTTTTATTTCTTCTTCTTGACTGATTGCTTTGGCTAGCACTTCCAGTACTATGTTGAACAGGAGTGGTGAGAGTGGGCATCCCTGTCTTGTTCCTGTTCTTAAGGGAAATAGTTTTAGTTTTTGCCCATTGAGTATGATGTTGGCTGTAGGTTTGTCATATAAGGCTTTTATTATGTTGAGGTATGATCCTTCTATTCCCACTTTGCTGAGCCTTTTTATCAGAAAAGGTGGTGGACTTTGTCACTTGCCTTTTCTGCATCAATTGATATGATTATGTGATTTTTGTCTCTCAATTTGTTTATGTGATGTATCATGTTTATTGATTTGCAGATATTGTACCAGTCTTGCATCCCTGGAATAAATCCCACTTGGTCATGGTGTATGATCCTTCTAATGTAATACTGGATCGGTTTGCTAGAATTTTGTTGAGGATTTTAGCACCTATTTTCGTTAGAGATATTGGCCTGTAATTCTCTTTCTTTGTGCTGTCTTTATCTGGTTTTGGGATTAGGGTAATGCTGGCTTCATAGAAAGAGCTTGAGAGTGTGCCTTCCTCTTGAATTTTTTGGAATAGTCTGAGAAGGATTGGCTTTAGTTCTTCTTTGAATGTTCAGTAAAACTACCCTGTGAAGCCATCTGGTCTAGGGCTTTTGTTTGCTGGAAGCTTTTTGATTACTGTTTCAATTTCAGTAGTTATCGGCCTATTCAGATTTTTTGAATCTTCCTGATTGAGTTTTGGAAGCTTGTATTTTTCTACGAATGTGTCCATTTTGTCGAGGTTGTCCAGTTTGTTGGAGTAGAGTTGTTCGTAGTATTTTGTTACAATCCTTTGTATATCAGTGGGGTCAGTTGTTACTTCACCTCTTTCATTTCTGATTTTTTTATTTGGGTCCTCTCTCTTTGTTTCTTGGTGAGCCTGGCTAGAGGTTGATCAGTCTTGTTTATCCTTTCAAAGAATCAGCTCTTGATTTCATTGATCTTTTGTATTATTTTTTTGTTTGTTTGTTTGTTTCTATGTCATTTATTTCTGCTCTGATCTTTATTATTTCCTTCCTTCTGGAAACTGTGGGCTTTTCTTGTTGCTCTCTTTTTAATTCTTTAAGTTGCAAGGTTAGGTAATTTATTACCAGTTTTTCTTGTTTTTTTGAGGTAGGCCTGTAGAGCTATGAACTTCCCTCTCAGGACTGCTTTCATTGTGTCCCATAGATTTTGGATTGTTGTGTTTTCATTGTCATTTGTTTCCAGGATGCTTTTTATTTCTTCTTTGATCTCTTTGGTAACCCAATCATTGTTTAATAGCATGCTATTTAGCCTCCAAGTGTTTGATTTTTTTTCCATTGTTTTTATTGTAGTTGATTTCTAGATTTATGCCATTGTGATCTGAGAAAATGCTTGTTATGATTTCTATCCTCTTGAATTTAAAGAGACTTTGCCTGTGTCCTAATATGTGGTCTATCTTTGAAATGTTCCATGTGCACTGGAGAAAAATGTATATTCTGTAGCTATGGGATAAAATATTCTGAAGATGTCAATTAAGTCCAGCTGATCTAGTGAGTCATTTAGGATTGCTGTTTCTTTGCTGATTTTTTGTTTAGAGGATTTATCCAGTGGTGTCAGTGGTGTATTAAAGTCCCCTACTATGACTGTATTGCTATCGATTTCTCCCTTGATATCTTCCAGAAGTTGTTTTATGTATTTGGGTGCTCCTGTATTGGGTGCATATATGTTTACCAGAGTTATATCTTCTTGTTGAATTGCTCCATTTAGTGTTATGTAGTGGACTTCCTTATCTCTTGTGATGGCCTTTACTTTGAGGTCTATTTTGTCAGATATGAGTTTCACAACCCCAGCTTTTTTCTCATTTCCATTGGCCTGAAAATTTTTTTTCCATCCCTTCACTCTCAATCTGTGTGAATCTTTTGTTCTGATGTGGGTCTCTTGCAGACAGCAAATATATGGGTCATGTTTTCTTAACCATTCAGCTACCCTGTGTCTTTTGATTGGAGCATTTCATCCATTTACGTTTAATATTATTATTGATAAGTACTTGTTTGTTGTCATTTTTATTCTTAATGTTTGTGTTTCTTCTTGCCTTTCTGTTTTTTCTTTTTACAACAGTCCCTTTAGCATTTCTTGCATTGCTGGCTTGGTGGTAATAAACTCTCTTAGCCCTTTTTTTGTCTGTGAAGCTCCTGATTCCACCTTCAATTTTGAATGATAGCCTTGCTGGGTATAGTATTCTTGGATTCAGGCCCTTGCTTTGTATCACTTTGTATATTTCATTCCATTCCCTTCTGGCCTGGTGTGTTTCTGTTGAGAAATCAGTTGATATTCTAATAGGAGATCCCTTGTAGGTAACTTTCTGTCTCTCTCTGGCAGCCTTTAAAATTGTTACTTTGTTGTTGGTGTTTGCCAGTTTAATTATGATGTGTCTTGGTGTTGGTCTTTTGGGGTTCATCTTGTTTGGGACTCTTTGTGCTTCTTGGACTTGCATAGTTTTTTTCTTGCCAATATCAGGGAAGTTTTCTGTCATAATTTCTTCAAGCAGGTTTTCTGTTCCTTGCTTCTCTTCCTCTCCTTCCGGGAGGTATCCTGGAAGAGGGAATTAAGAGTTCCTACAGCCCTATTATGCAAATGTTGTTTCGTTTTGTGTTGTCCCAAAGCTCCCTTAAGCTCTCCTCTTGCTTTTTAAATTTTCTTTCCAGTTGCTGCTGTGTTTGTGTGTTTTTTCCTACTTTGTCTTCTAATTCGCTGATGTGGCCTTCAGCCTCTTCTAGTCTACTGTTTAAGCCTTCCATTGTGTTCTTTATTGCAGCTATGTCATTCTTCATTTCCTCTTGGTTCCTTTTCATGTTGGTGACATTCTCATTCAGCTCCTTATAATTCTCATTGAGTTGTGTGTATTTGTCACCCAGCTAGCACTTCCAATACTATGTTGACTAGAAATGGCAAGAGTGAGCATTCTTATCTTGTTCCTGATCTTAGAGAAAGAGCTTTCAGTTTCTCACCATTGAATATGTTTGTTAGCTGTGGCTTTTCATATATGGCCTTTATTATGTTGAGGTAAATTATTTATATACTTATTTTGGTGAGTGTTTTTATCATGAAAGGATGTTGGATTTTGAGAAGTGCATTTTCTGCATCTATTAAGACAATTATTTAACTTTTATGCTTTATTCTGTTAATGTGGTATATCATATTAATTGATTTCATAGGTTGAATTATATTTGCATTCCAGGAATAAATTCCATTTGGTCACTTTGTGGGATACTTTTTGATATGCTGTTGAATTCAATTTGCTAGTATTATGTGGAGGATTTTTGTATCTATATTCATCAGGAATGTTGGCCTGTAGTTTTCTTTTTTTGTAGTGTCTTTTTTTTTGGTTTTGGTACCCGGGTGATGATGGCCTCATAAAAAGTGTTTTGAAATATTCCCTCCTTTTCAGTTTTTTGGAAGTGTTTGAGAAGAATTGGCATAATTCTTCTTTAAATATTTAGTAGAATTCACCAGTGAAGACATCTGGTCCTGGGTTTTTTCTTTGCTGGGAGGTTTTTGATTACTGATTCAGTCTCCTTACTATTTCCAGGTCTGTGAAAGTTTTTGATTTTTTAATGATTCAGTCTTGCTAAGTTATATATTTTAGGAATTCATATATTTCTTTTAGGTTATTAAATTTGTTAGTGTAATTGTTGCAGTTTCTTTGCATTTTTGTGGTATCAGTTGTAATATCTCCTCTTTCATTCCTAAGTTTTTTATTTGAATCTTCTTTTTTCCCTCTTTTTTCCCCCTTAATCTAGCTAAAGTTTTGTCAGTTGATCTTTTAAAAAAACCAACTCTTTGTTGAGTTTTTCTATTGTTTTACTATTCTCTATTTTATTTATTTCCACTCTAATCTTAATTGTTTTCTTCCTTGTGCTAATTTTGGGCTTTGTTCTTTTTCTAGTTCCTTGATGTGAAAAGTTGGGTTGTTTACTTGAGATACTTATTTTTCAATGTAGATTTTTATTGCTATAAATTTCCTTCTTAGTACTGCTTTTGCTGCATACCATAAGTTTTGCTATGTTTTAGTTTTACTCAAGATACTTTCTAATTTCTCTTTTAATTTTTTTTGACTCAGTGATTATTCAAATAAGTGTTGTTAGTTTCCACATATTTTTGAATTTTCCTCCTAACATTAATTTCTAGTTTCATTCTATTGTGGTTGGAAAATATACATGGTATCATTTCACTCTTCTTAAATATGTTGAGACTTGTGTTTTGACCTAACGTGTTTTTTCTTGGAGAATGTTTTGTTTGTGCTTAAGAATGTGTACTTGCTGCTGTGTGGTGGGATGTTCTGCATATGTCTGTTAGATTCATTTGATCTGAAGTGTTTTTCAAATCCTTTGTTTCCTTTTTGATCTTCTGTCAGGATGTTCTATTTATTATCAAAAGTGAAGCATTTAAATCTCTTACTATTATTATGTTATTGTATATTTCCCCCCTCAGTTCTGTCAGGTGTATATATATCTTTAGAGTTATATCTTTTACTTCTTGCTGGTGAATTGACCTTCTTATCATTATATAATGTCCTTCTTTGTCTCTTTCGACAGTTTTGACTCAAAGCCCGTTTTATCTGATATAAGTATCAACACCTTTGCTCTCTTTTGGTTACTATTTGCATGGAGTATTTTCTCCCATCCCTTTACTTTTTACCTGTGTGTGTCCTTAATTATAAAGTACATGTCTTATAGACAGTATATAGTTGAATTTTGGTGTTTTTAAAAACCCATTTAGCCACTTCTTGTCTTTTTATTTGTGAGTTTAATTTATTTACATCTGAACTAATTTCTGATAGGGAAAGATTTCATATTGCTCTTTTGTTGTTTGCTGTCTTATAGCCTTTTTGCTGTTCTTTTCTCTCTTGTGATCTTCCTTTATGTTTCATTGATTATTTTTGTAGTGACATGCTTTGATTTGTTTTTCACTTTCATGTGTATAGGTTTTTTACTTTGTGGTTCCCATGGGGGTTACATTAAACATTATACTGTTATAAAAATCTACTTTAAGCTGATAATATCTTAACTTCAGTCACATACAAATATTCTACATTGTTGCATCTCCCTGCCCCTCTCACACTTTGTTATTGATGTCACAAACTACATCATCTTATATGTATATCCATTAACATATTTGCAGTTATATTGTTTATACTTTTATCTTTTAACTTTTATATCAGAATTAAAAGTTATTTACATACCACCTTTATAGCATTTCAATATTCTGAATCTATAAGTTTACTTTTACCAACATTTTTAATACTTTTCAGTACTTTTGTATTGCTATTTAATGTTCTTTCAGTTCAACTTGGAGGACTTCCTCAGCATTTCTTGTAAGACAGGTCTAGTGGTGATAAACTTCATTAGCTTTTTTAAATCTGGGAAAGTGTTTATTTCTTATTCATTTTTTGAAGGACACTTTTGCTAGCTATACTATTTTGGTTGGTAGTTGTTGTTTTTTTCATTTCAGCACTTTGAATTTATCATCCCATTCCCTTGTGGCCTGCAAGGTTTCTACTGAGAAATCCACTGATAGTCTATTGGGATATCCTTGTCATAAGGAGTTGCTTTCTCTTCATGCTTTCAAAATTCTCTCTTTGTTTCTGGATGTCCATTTTCTTTCTCAGACTTGAGAAATTTTTGGCAATTATTTTTAAAATAAGCTTTGTCTCTTTCTTCTTCTGTAACTCCCATCCTATGTATATTTGTCTAGCTGATGGTGTCCCATAGAGTCTTTTAGGGTTTTCTAAATTTTTCTCATTCTATAGAAATGTTGTTCCTCTGCCTAGATAATTTCAATTGACCTGTCTTCAAGATTGCTGGTTCTTTTTTCTCTTTGATAAGTCTGATTTCAAACCCCTGTAGTCAATTTTTCCATTTGGTTATTGTGTTCTTCAGCTCCAACATTTCTTTTGGTTCCTCTTTATATTTTCTGCCACTTGGATGATATTTTTATTTTGCTCATACATTATTTTCTTATATTTATAAAGCATTTTTATTATGGCTATTGTTAATTCTTTGTCAGTAATAGACCTCCCTTCATTTAGGATTGGTATCTGGAGAGTTATTTTGTTCTTTCGATTCTGTCATGTTTCCCTGTTTCCTTGTTTATCTCGTAGTCTTGTTTTGGGATCCACACATTTGAAAAGAGTCACCTCTCCCAGCCTTTACCAACTGGCTTTGTACAGGGGAGTCTGACACCAATCTCTCTGGCTAGAGATTCTGTGGGCCTCTGAAACCTTTTTAAGGAGGTTGGGGGGATGATATTTCTCTGGGCCTGTGTGAGTAATTTCTTAATTAGGGAGGCTTGCTGGTTTCTTTTCCAGGCACTCATAGTCTCTCACTCCCTTTGGTGTCTGTCTGCCACACTTCAAGTTCTCTAGTTCTTTAGCCACAACTTCCCCACTTTTCCTTGTTCTCAGTGACCACCAGGCAGCCACATATGCTGGTTTCCTGTCAACATTCTTAGGCAAGACAAATATCATCTTGTCAGGCAGCCCTTTGAAAAGCTGGAATACTGGAGTCATGTTCCACTCATTTCTCTTCCTGTGAGGGAGAAGCCTCAAGTAGTGTGTCTTCTGTTCACGCTGAGCCATGCAGCCACAGCAGTCCACCCCTCACTCTTCTTTGTTCTCAGTAGCCCACAGGCATCCAGATGATTCTGATTCCTTAATGCTCCAAGTGAGGTGAGGCAGATACCAGTCTCTTGGGCAGCCTTCTGAGAAGCTGGAATATTGGAAGCAAACTCTATTCCCTTCACCTCCCTCCGCGAGGGAGATGTCACAAGCTAGGGCATTCTCTCTTGGCACCTATTTGTGTAGGCACTTATTTGTGGCGTAAACTGAAATTATAACTGTGTAGTCAACCATTTGTGAACTTGAGTCTTCCCTGTGTCCTTTTTCCCCTTGCTCCTGAATGCACTATTTGTTTACCTAGATTATTCTATCTACCTATTGTAGGTGTTATAGCAAGTTCCCAACTGAGTTTCTCTTAGCACTTGATTTTCCTGGTACTTAAAATTATAACTTTCAAGTTCCAGTTTTTATTTTTAGTTTCCATTCCCCTCTCTGAATGTGGTTGCATACTTACACATATATTTCTTTTTTCTACACAATGAGAATGTTAATTATTTGCCTGTTTTCTTTTCCCTTAAATTTATGCAAAAATTATTGGTTGGTAATCAAAATAGCATTTTTCTTTCCAGTTCCCATGTGTAAGGGAACTTGATATGATATGCCTTTCACTTCTCTGGGAAACTAGTGTCTCAAATGATGTGGAAATTTTTATATGGTTGAAATGCTATTAAGCTGTTATACTGTAGAAATGTTGTAATATTTTCAGATTCTTCCAAGGCCCTCATATAACATACACATTGAGCATGACTGCTTATATTTTATAGTGCAGCTAACAGAACAAAACAAGAATAAACTTCACTAAACATACCTTAAAGTAATCACTCTCTTACATACTGATTTCAGAGAGGAAGGGAGAAGGAGAGGGATATAGAAACATCAGTAATGAGAGAGAATCATTGATAGGCTGACTCCTGCACTCCCCACACTAGGGATTGTGCCCACATACCCGGCATGTGCCTGACTGGGAATCGAACCATGACTTCCTGGTTCATAGGCTGATGTTCAACCACTGAGCCACGCTGACTGGGCTGTAAGGGTATCTTCTGGTTCTCCTTGTAGGTGAGCAAATTGGGAAGAAGGTTATTCCTCCAAAAAAATTATTTAAATACATTTTCCCTAAAGAGATGTGCCTAGATGAACATGAGAACATGGCTATATTGTGGCTGTTAATTTATATCCCTGATTTTACAAACTGTCACACTGCTTTCTATACATTTTGGGGAATTAGATTACAATGCAAAGGATTTTATTATTGAAAACGATGGATGCAATGTGTGCTTTATCCCCTGTGCTCACATGCAATTATGGAGTTACAAAGAACTTTTGCATACATCACCACATTTGATCCTCAGGCAATATGTAATCATCACCTGTGGAGGTGATTACATATTCTCACTTCACAGATTAGAATCTATGATTCATGAGAGTTTATGAGAGAGGCTAAGGTCTAAATCTAAACTTTTTGTATTAAGTTTGAGCTCTTTGTCCAGCATCTTATAACTTCTCATTTGTAAAGCAAATCAAAGGTGCAATTGAAATCTGAATATTCTTATGATGTAATGTTAAACACATTTTCTACTCAGCTGAACTTTTTTCTTTTGCAGTTCTAAATCAAATGCATTTGAAGTGATTGTTTTCTATATCTGCCTCCTAAATATTGCCTCATTATGATAGGAAAAATTTAATTTTGTGCATTGGTTTATGATTTAAACTGTGTAATAGAGTATCCTACTTCTCATGTTTTCATATGGAGGGGTTAGCTAGACCAGCTTTTTTGATCTCTCTTCCTGCTTTCTTTCACTCCTTACCCCTGAATGAGAAAAGAAGTTTTCAGATTAGTGAGTTTGATAAAAGTAATTGGTAGACCACAAGTGATCTTAGTGGGCAGCGCCTGCCTCTGAGGTGGGGTAGGAATAAATCAGCCTTGCATTGCTGGGAGGGAGTGCCTCATGAAACTCACTGAATCACACATCTAACCAACACCTTCTGTTTGCCTGATTTACCTATCTCCTCATGAGGTACCTCCAAGCTTACCAGAGCAAGAAGGATGTGATTGGGTTCCTTCAAAATTCACATCTTAAGACCTGAGAGAAAAAAATACCTCTCTTCCCAGGGAAACATCCATCTGATTTTATTTATATCAATCCTTTATTTCCAATATTCTGTGGTATAAGTTATGACTATACATATTGGGCTAATGAAATTCATCTCATTACTTTTTATGGTGTTATAAATATGATGCCTTCCCCTTTCCCTAATGTTATGTAAGAGAGTGATTACTTTAAGGTATGTTTAGTGAAGTTTATTCTTGTTTTGTTCTGTTAGCTGCGCTATAAAATATAAGCAGTCATGCTCAATGTGTATATTATATGAGGGCCTTGGAAGAATCTGAAAATATTACAACATTTCTACAGTATAACAGCTTAATAGCATTTCACCCATATAAAAATTTCCACATCATTTGAGACACTAGTTTCCCAGAGAAGTGAAAGGCATATCATATTTTATAACTTATATAGATGACTGTATAATACAAACTAATTCTTGTTAAGGAAATAGTTTTTAGTTATTTATAAATGATTATTATAATATATAATGTAGTTAATCATAGAAGAGATAATAGGCCCATTTTTAGAACTTTCATGAACAGAAAAGACTCACAATTAAGTTTTTTCCAGATTGACAGAACCAGTGATATTTAAACTGTAGAATTATAAACTGCTAGAACTGGAAAGGATATGAAGAACAACACTTTTTTTTTTTACCCCTCAAATGCTAGGAATGCAAGAAAGGAATCTTAGGATTCATTTAGATCCAAGAAATTTCAGAGTTATCCAAGGTCATGTGACTAATTAATAGTAAATCCTGGATGAGAATCATGAATCCTGTTTCAGTGTCCTTCTACCCCTCCAGGTATTAGGTTGCTCCATATTCAAAACTAGAGGCCCGGTGCACGAAATTCGTGCACGGAGGGGGGTTCTCCCTCAGCCCAGCCTGTACCCTCTCCAATCTGGGACCCCTCAAGGGATGTCCGACTGCCTGTTTAGGCCCAATCCCTGAGATCGGGCCTAAACGGGCAGTCGGACATCCCTCTCACAATCCAGGACTGCTGGCTCCCAACTGCTTGCCTGCCTGCCTTCCTGATTGCCCCTAACCGCTTCTGCCTGCCAGCCTGATCACCCCCTAACCACTCTGCTGCCAGCCTGTTTGCCCCCAACTTCCCTCCTCTGCCGGCCTGGTCACCCCTAACTGCCCTCTCCTGCAGGGTTGATCACCTCTAACTGCCCTTCCTTGCAGGCCTGGTCCTTCTCAACTGCCCTCCCTTGCAGGCCGGGTGCCTCCCAACTGCCCTCTCCTGCTGGCCATCTGTGGTGGCCATCTTGTGTCCACATGGGGGCAGGATCTTTGACCACATGGGGGCAGCTATATTGTGTGTTGCAGTGATGATCAATCTGCAGATTACTCTTTTATTAGATAGGATAGAGGCCTGGTACAGGGGTGGGGGCCAGCTGGTTTGCCCTGAAGGGTGTCCCTAATCAGGGTGGGGTTCCCTTGGGGCGGGGGCGGCCTGAGCGAGGGGCCTGTGCTGGTTTGCAGGTGGGCCACGCCCCCTGGCAATGCAAGCAGAGGCCCTGGTATCTGGAATTTATTTTCCTTCTACAACTGAAACTTCGTAGCCTGGAGCAGAGCCAAGCCTGGGGCTCCCTCTGAGGAGGCCCGCAGCCATTTGTGTTGGGGTTATAATTGAAACTTTGTTGCCTTAAGCGGGTGGGCCCGGCCAGGGTGTGTGGAAAGCTTTGCTTCCCCTGTTGCCGGCGGCAACCCTGGCCTGCCCTCTCAAGCTCCATTCTGCCGCCATTTGTTTGAATTTGTTTACCTTCTGTAATTGAAACTTTGTAGTTTGAGTGGAGGCTTAGGCCTGCAACGGCTGGCAGAAAGCTTGGCTTCCTCTGTTACCTAGGAAACCTTGCTCTCTGTGGCTGTAGCCATCTTGGTTTGGGTTAATTTGCATACTTGCTCTGATTGGGTGGTGGGCGTGGCTTGTGGGTGTGGCTTCTGGTGTGTCAGAGGTATGGTCAATTTGCATATTTGTCTATTATTAGATTAGATACACAGTAACTTATAAACTTCAGCATAATGTTCAAAACAATCCATTAACAAATGTTTCTCTTGCATTTCTGTTTTATGTTTATCCCCTTTTAATGAGAGAAAAGTCAGTTGAGACCTCACACTTGAATGCCAAAAAAATTTTCACGTTTTCTCAGAAAAATACACTTATATCCATTAATATATATTTGCATGCCTATATATATTTTATACTTCTTATATTCTCTAATATCCCTCTATTGATTTTCTTTGCTTATTAAAGTATTCCATGCTTAATCAACATTTACTGCTTTTGCTTTTGATTTATAGAATCTGTCTGTCCAACACGAATTCCAGTGGCAGCTCGAGATGAGAAGGGGTTTGATATTCTTTTAGGCTTGGGTGTAAAGAAAAAGGTTAAAAAAAGAATCCAGCTTTCACCAACAAAGATAAAAGGATATGAAGTAACATCAAAAGTTGATTTATCAGAATTCACAAGGTAAATGTTATGTGTTGATATATATTTTTTTGATATGTCTATAGCTTTGTTGAGAATTCTTTAAGCTTATTCATGTTCTTTTTTTCCCAGCAATGTTTTTCCAGAAGGACTTCCTCCATCATATGTATTTGTCTCCACTCAGAGATTTAAGGTCAAGAAAATGTGGGATTTATGGAGAATTTTAACCATTGATGGAAGGCCACAAATAGCTGTTACCTTAAATGGTGTGGATAAAACATTACTATTTACAACGACCAGTGTGGTTAATGGCTCACAAGTGGTCACCTTTGTTGACCCTCGAGTTAAGGTAATGATGCCTGGATATGATTATGCTATTCATGAGGAAACACTGTTAGGTTTATGTGTATTGGGGGAAGAGAGCTATAATTTTAACATGACTGGAAAGATATCAACTTCAGATTTCAATGTTGCTTTATTGAAAAAAAACAAAGGAAGGAAATTATTTTTAAAGTATTTTTTATTGATTTCAGAGAGGAAGGGAGAGAAAGATAGAAACATCAATGATGAGAGAGAATAATTGATTGGCTGCCTCCTGCACACCCCACACTGTGGATTGAGCCCACAGCCTGGATATGTGCCCTGACCAATAATTGAACCGTGACCTCCTGGTTCATAAGTGGATGCTCAACCACTGAGCCATGCTATCCGGGCAGGAAAATTCTTTCTTAATCCATGTGGAATTTAGGGTGGGGGGAACTAACATTTTTTAATGTCTGCTACTAGGTGCCAGGCACATTGAATTATAATACCCACCCAAAGAAGAACCTGTTGTTCCCATTTTACAGACAAGGAACCAAGGTTCAGAGATATTAAGTTCCTACTCAAAGTAACAGAGCTAGTTAAGTGGTGACAATAAAAATTGAATTTAGGTTTGGTTATTTTCAAGGTCCATGTTGGTCTGTTTTACATGGCCATGTCCCACAGGATATTGAAATAAAGACATTTGTTAGAACATTAAATACAGGCAGAAAATGGATGCAGAATTCACATTAAGTGTAAGGATATTTTATTCCCCATAAAGGGATATATTTAATAAAATCAATAAACTAAAAATAAAAGTGTATTTTCTAAGTCATGTGTTCTGAATACAGATGTGATGAAAAAAGCAATTAAGTTTTGATATTTACTATAATTATGAAAGTTTGATGATGTAGTATATAATTTAGGAAATGTACAAAGTCATGTAAAATTATGCATTTATATAATTTCTTCATTTGGTAAATAGATTAAATTTTAAAAAATTGTTGTCTGCCATTTTCACTAAAGGCAATGTTCTAGGTTCTGTGAAAAATGAAAAAAAAACTAAGACATGTTTCTTTCCTTCAAGGAGCTTGCTTATAATGAAAAATTTAAGGCTTCTGATATCTAATAGAAGTATATCATAGTTAGCAGAGTGTGGAGGGAAAAGTGGATTCTAATACAAAATATAAGAAAGTCTTCATAAATGATATGGTTTTTGGACTGACCTTGAAGCATGTTTGTAGAGGATTTTGATGGAGAGAGATAAGGACACATTAGGTCAGTGGTTCAGTATTGAATAGTCATGTGTTGTACAATTCAGAATTTTTATTTAGAGAATGGAAATTTGTATCCCTGTGTTTGGAGTATAAGATGCATGAAAGAAGGGACTAGCAAGGTATGCGCTCAACTTGTGGGGATCTGGAAAGCCACACGAAGGGGTATGGACTTCATTCTGTGGATGACAGGATTCCATTAAGAGGTCTTGACCATAGATGTGTCATGATGGAAGAAACTCTTCTCTTTTTCTTTTTTTCTTTTATAAGCAATACTTTCAAGTCTGTCTTGGAATTGTGTTAGATTCTGGGAATAAGAAAATAAGATGGGGCATGTTCTGTGACAAAACTTGAGTGAGAGAGATTAATGGTGGTATGAAGGATAGCCTGGAGAGAGAAGGGTTTGAGATAGAGATATGTTTGAAAATTATTCAAATAAAGCAAGCTACTCATGAGCCCAACTCATGGCAGTGAGAATGGACGTGAAGAAGTGAATTTCAATCATGTTTAGGAGATATATTTGGTAGAACTTTGCATCTATTTGTTATTGACACTGAGGGAAAAGAAGAAGATAAAGAAACTCGTTTTGTGTTAGGAACTGAAGATACTATGATATAAGGGAAATAGGGATAAGAAGAAAGTTTGGGGGATAGTTCAAGTTTGTTTTGTAACATACTCTGTCAGGCTGATTGTAAGACATCCTGGCAAATTATTCTAGCAGTACTGGAATTAGAGGTACCATATGTTGATGTAAGTATGGGAATTAGTTCATAGAAGTAATAATTGACCTGTAGGAATGGATGAGATAGTCAGAGAGGAGAGTGAAAGATGTCAAGAACAGACCTGTGGGGAATGCCTCATTAAAGGGCAGGTTGCAGAAGAGGGGTCCTCAAAGAGTATAAGTATGAGCAATTGGAGAAGAAATGAAGATAATCAAGGTAGTTTGAATCATGGAAGTTGAGTGAGAATATCAAAGAGGAGGGATTAGCTATGGAGTCCAAAGTTGCAATGAAGTAAAAAGGATGAGGAATGAGAGAAATTATTTGGATTCAGAGATTAGGACCTCATTTGTGACCTTGAGCGAGTTGTTTGACACATCTACTTTGGGATATGGAATAGAAACTCTGGGGATAATAAAATAATTGATGAGTGGCATTTGAGGCCCAGCTTGGGTTAGGGAGAATTTGTATATAGTATAGCTAATTTATGTGGTGTGGATTTATGGTTGACAGCAAAGGAATGAGCATGAAGAAAATAAAAGGTTGTTAGGAATTTTATTTATGAATCTTCTATACTTTCTTCCTATAGACATTGTTTGATGAAGGCTGGCATCAAATCCGTCTCTTAGTAACAGAACAGGATGTAACTCTATATATCGATGATCAACAAATTGAAAGCAAACCCTTACATCCAGTTTTAGGGATCTTCATCAGTGGCCAAACCCAAATTGGAAAATACTCTGGGAAAGAAGAAACTGTTCAGGTGGATAAATAATTACTTGCTTTTTGCATTATATAAAATGGAGCTTTTGCTGTCCTTTCTGATAGTATTTATCACATTTAATTTAATTGTGAATTTCTTTAAGATACTTAAAAATGTGGTCAGTTCAACAGTGAAATTGTGTGTTTCTGTGTAAGTATGAAAAAGCAAAATTAGACTTAATCTATTTTATAAGAATACTTAGAAAAATGTTCCCCTGGGTTCAGGGTAGAATTCTCATTCTCATAAAACATTAATTTCATATACACTATCCCAGGAGAGGCATAGATTAAATAATGAATTTGGAAAAGGCAATGTGATTAGAGTTGTAAGTAGCATTATAAACATTTCTTTACAGCTGTGAAGATAAAATTAAATTAATGCATGTCAGGGTTTTTCATGAACAAAACTAACTTTTTCAATATCTCTTTAATGCACACTATCTATATGTGGGTTGAGAAGTGTGCATGTAACATCATTTCTTGTAACATCCTCTATTTGAAAAGTCAGGATTTCACACTCTTTTTATTAAGGGAAGGCTGCACATTTAAATGTGTGATTGCACACATGGTCTCTATATATTAATGTTACATGTCAATTTATACTAAGTATTTAAATAGTAACAGGTGCTGGGCCTACTCATCACACAACATTCCAAGCCAGCAACTAAATCTCTGAGACTAAAGATGGTTTTGGAGCCACCCTTTTTAACTGTCCTAGAAAGTTCTCTCTAGACTAAAGAGCTCTTTAGTACCACTTAATCAGTGGTACTAAAGAGCTCCACTGGGTTCCTGAAGGAAATCAGAGATTTATTTTTGGTGCTAGAGAAGTTTGCATCACATCTTTAATACTATATGCTAGATATTCAAATTTTATTATTTTCATTGTTTTAGCTGAATGCTGTGATTTAAACTTTCCATGATTGCTAACTATATTGGCTGTTTCTGTGTATCTGAGTTGTTCTTATAAAACAATTAGCTTGGGCCTCAACTTTTACTTGATTGGATTTATGTTCCTAGTTTGATGTCCAAAAGTTGCGAATCTACTGTGACCCAGAACAGAACAACCGGGAGACAGCATGCGAGATTCCCGGATTTGTAAGTAGGATGGATTATTTTTTCCAAGTGTTGCTTTAGTACTTTCAAAGCCATAAATAAAAAGCAGATAATATGTGAGTTTTAACTTAATGTATAGAGTTAATTTTTTTCAATTGTCAAAGTTATATTGATTAAAACATATTTTGAAGCTCATAATTGAAATAAAATTTTAATGTTTCACTGTGTAAGTATGAATGAAAGACCACAATAAACTGTTTTTCCCACATCATGTCTGGTTGTGACTGTCCTAATATTCATGAGAAGCATGACTAGACTTGCTCTAGAAAATTATAGGATATTTTGTCTGAATATCTTGTGTGAAATACATTTCTGTTCTTAATTAAATTTATAATTAGTATATTACGCATTATAGTTCTGGAGCAGGAAATGATTCATTTTCCTGATCACCAGCACATTTTCTCAAACAATAGTATAGTTCTCAAAATATATAGTTTTATTTTTATTGTTGTTACCTAAGATTTTCTTGCATTTCTAGGATATATTTATTTGGCTATTTTCATTGATGTGTTAAGAAAGAAAAGATTATAAGCTAAAATGTCACAAAGTCTGATTATATATACAAGGGCATATAATCAATCTATTTTCCTCTAGGCAAAAATGGTATGCAGTATTGCTGCTATTGCAAATAATGTAGAATGTTGTAAAACTTTTTGACAATGTGGATTCCCAGTGATATTTGAGCCCTATTTGAGCTTTTTTAGTTTATATAGTCATGCTGTCATAATCTCCTTTTTTCCTATTAAACTGAATAACTTATGAATCCACATGTTCTAAAGTCTTGAGGACATTGAGCAACATAATTAATGGCTCTACAATAAACTCAAAGATGGAACCTTTTATAAATGATTCATTACGGGTATTCTAGATAGGTAATTGCTTAAGCAATATACCTTTTAGATACTTATAATTTAGAATATACATCTTTACTAAACATATTGTTATTGCATTTTGACAGTCCACTGTACATACTTTATTTATTGATTTCTGCATCATTGTAATAACCATTACCATTTCCCTTCCGTATAATAAATGGCAGATTTTGAATTCTCACATTCAGTTTTTTTGTGTGTGTGCGTTTATGTCTCCTTCCTTACTCTTAGCTGTGACTTGGTGTAGCTTGTTTGCTTTTTGTACCTTTATTCCCACCTTCTCATTTTCTGATATAACGTGGTATTGTTTGGAAAGGTTATTAACCTGTCTCAAATTGTGACTTATTCAGTAAGAAATAGACTGTTTAAGGAGAAGCTCCCCTGGAGTGCATGAAATTTTTTTTTTTAAATATATATTTTATTGATTTTTTACAGAGAGGAAGAGAGAGGGATAGAGAGTTAGAAACATCGATGAGAGAGAAACATCAATCAGCTGCCTCTTGCACACCCCCTACTGGGGATGTGCCCGCAACCAAGGTACATGCCCTTGACCGGAATCGAACCTGGGACCCTTGAGTCCGCAGGCCGACGCTCTATCCACTGAGCCAAACCGGTTTCGGCAGTGCATGAAATTTAATTCATGCTCTTTAGGACTGGTTAGATATGTTTTGGCTTTTTTCTCTCGTTCTTAAAGGATTTCCAGTAAGTTCAAGAGAGCATATAAATTCTACATTGATGTATTTTTGTTTCTGCGTGGTCATTATATTAAGCAGCTTTGGCATTTTAATTTTCTCCTACTCTTTATTGTTGTTAATTTTATTTGTTTATCCTACTATAAATGTAATAATAACATGTAGAAATAAGTAATTTTTTAGGATAGTTGCAAATAAATGTTTTAGCTCTTGCTGGTTTTGATACTTCAGTCATCTTTAATCTGGACCATGAAATATCTGAAAATTAGGAAGATAATTTAGAATTTAATTAAAAACATATTTTCAAACACATTTGTTATTGTTTTTCTTTCAGAATGGTGAGGTAGGCCTGGATACTATTGTTTTCCTTAAGGTAACATTTGCATTGTGGGACTGTTTAGCTTCCTTCCATCAACTGTAAGTATTTTAGATACATTACACCCACCTTTTTTAATGTAGTTTGAGTGTATTTAGTATTCATACCTTTTTGTGATTGGGAATTTCTTATTAGGTTAGGCTAAATAAAATATGCACATACATACGTACATATACATATATATGCATCTTTCCATGTTTATTTCAATTTTTGTCTTCGTAGTGTCTCAACGGTCCCAGTGATGTAGGTTCAACTTCAGCTCCCTGCGTTTGTCCTCCGGGGAAACCAGGACTACAAGGCCCCAAGGTGAGTAACACCAAAAGTGCTATTTTTTTTTATTAAAATACACAAACAAGAGCTTCCAAATTTGGAGCTTCCACAAAATTCCAAATCACCAGTGACCCTGTTGTGAAATTTTCACCTAATGATTTAGAACAGTTTAAAACCTGAGTGTTAGTGGCCTTTTAAAAAGCGTATTCTAGTCCATATTTGTCTTTGAACCTAAAACTGATACCTCTAGCCCACAGTAGAGTGAGGGAGCAATATTAGTTAGTTTGCTTGTTTATCTGCTTGCTCCCTCACTGTCCCCCTCCCCCAACACTGCTGCTGATCCCAGAATGATTCTTACGACTCGGTAAAAAATTAAGAAAGAGCCCTTAAGATATGCTCTAAATTCTTAAATATCTAAGATCTCAATTTGTCAAAATGATTTTCAGATAGAAAAATGGAGAAAAATTTTAAAATTGATTTTAATGTTGTGTTGGATGTCTAATTTTAAAAATGGAGGCATATGTATTTATTTCACTTAATCATGTAATAATTACACTGGGGAAGTATGTTTGGAGCCGTGATGTACATACTATTTTATAACCAGTTTATTTTTTACATAACAAAATACTTTGATATGTTCCTATGTAATTAAATATGAATGACTAAGTTTTTAAGTTAAGTTGATACTTACTGTAGCATCAGACATAGCCTAAGATACTGAGAAGTGGTCTGTTCACTATAATGTTTTTAATATTATTTTAAAAATCACCTAATAAAAATAATGTCTAAATTGAAAGCAAGTATGACTCTCTTGGGAAAAAGTGTTTTGTGTATTGATCATCTATTACTTGAGATGACCATAAAATTTTTTCTTAAATATGAATTATAATTTATATTTAGATGGAATTTTCTCATTTTGAAAATATATTTTTATTGATTTTAGAGAGGAAGGGAGAGAGAGCTAGAAACATCAGTGATGAAAGGCAATCATTGATTGGCTGCCTCCTGCACTGCCCCCTACTGGGGATCAAGCCCTAAACCCAGGCCTGTGCCCTTGACTGGAATCAAACCCGGATCCTTCCTCCAATGGCCGATGCTCTATCCACTGAGCCAAACGACTAGGGCTAGATGGAATTTTCTTAGTATTTCAATCACCATGACTAAAAAAATCTTAGCTTCTGGACTACTGATTGAAGATAATTTAATTCTTCCTATCTTTTATACATATTTCTCCCATTCATTTTCATATAATAGTTCATGAAATACTTCAAGCCTAGCAGTTAAAATCCATAAAGAAATGAAATTTAAGAAATAAAAGTTTACCTTCAATATTTCATTTAAAGTGAATCTATTTGGTTTGGAATTTGACTTCAGTATATTATAATTAATTTACTATTGTAAACTATTTTTAGATTACTTTTCAGAAAGTTGACCAAAGAATTCTTTAGTTCAATTAACTCCGTTATTTAGGATACCTTAACATTAATGAGAAATACCTATAAATGTTCCAAGGAGAATATATTTATAAGACAGCTTACTGTGACCTACCAGCAGACTTCTTTTTAAACATATTTACAATACTGAAATGTTATACATAAAAATGATTTGATCTGCAAGAGATACAATATGGAAACCAGAGTTCCATGTCACCTGTTCTCTAAAAGCCCAGAGTGCTTTCCTCACTCTTAATGATTCTGGTCCCCCCAGGATCTCTAAAGGGCTGTCCACTTTTGAGGAGGAATCAGATGCTTTTGATGTTTTCTGATTCTTCATTAGTGGTTCATTAGGGATCTTGTAGTGTCACTGCTTATTATTCACCTATGTTTCCATAGCAGAGTTTTAGAGCACCCTTTGTCTTATCTGATATCCAATATTTTTAGGTTTCACGTGTTCCTCATTTTCATTCTCTTTTCTTAGTCATAATGTAACCCCATTGCCACCTATTACTTTAAGTGAAATTGCAGTTTTCCACCAATCTTCAAGTTGGCGTGCCTTCTTGATCTGCTTCCCATTTTCTTCAGAAGATCTGGCTGGAAGAAAGGAACACACACACACTCCTCCATCCTTTTAATGCTCTTTCCCCTGGAAGTGGTTCCTTAGCCACATCAGGGACCTGTATGTGAAAAACAGAATCCCTAGCAACACTCTGAGTTTCATGCACTTCCTGTAGAGAATTTGTGTCTTGGAAAATTGATAGGGTTTTATTTTGATTAACAAAACTGGAATTAATTGAGATGAAGCAATTTTACTATAGATCAAATTGAGACTTTTTGGCTGTCTTTGTTTGATGCTCTCTGGAAAGCTTTGCAGATGTCTATCAATCAGAGTTACCTGTGAAAAATAAATCGTCTTTTTATTAGCCAGAAATAGAGTTCTAGGAGGTGAGAATTGAACCATGTGAGTAAAACAGAAGAGAAAGTCTTATATGGATAGGTGGGTAAGTGCTTATTCTAAGATAACTAGCTTTCCCGTTGCAGGAAAAATCCTGCAATAGGATTTCCTGCTGCACTCTACCTCGCCTCCGTTCCTCCCTTGTTCGCCCGCCTCACCTTCTCCTCCAGCCCGCCCTCGTTTCGCTTCGCCCCCCCCCCCCCGGCCCCGCCTCCGCCCCTCCCTTGTCCCCCGCCCCGCCTTCTCCTCCAGCCCGCCCTCGTTTCCCTTCGCCCCTGGCCCCACCTCCGCCCCGCCCTTGTCACCCGCCCCGCCTTCTCCTCCAGCCCGCCCGCGTTTCCCTTCGCCCCCGGCCCCGCCTCCGCCCCGCCCTTCTCCTCCCCCCCCCCCCCAGCTTGCTTGCTTCTTCGAAGCTTTACTCCCTTCTGCAGCTGTTGGCTTCTTTGGACGCTGTCTTGATATGCAAATTAGCCGCCATCTTTGTTGGGACAATTTGCATACTCATCCTGATTGGCTGGTGGGCGTGGCTTGGCTGGTGGGCGTGGCTTAGGTGTAGCAAAGGTGCGGTCAGTTTGCATATTTGTCTATTATTAGATTAGATGTCATCTGTTATAAATTCTTGAACTTTCCAAAAAACATGACAACCCTATTAAAAAAACAGGTCAAATAAACTATGATAGCACACACTTAGACTTATCATGGCATGAAAACTCTTCAATAAGCAAAGAAAAATATATCTGTTATTGGACTGTGAATGCCTTGAACATAGCTTGTTCATTTTGTATCCTTAGTGTCAAACCTAGGAAATGAGTAAATTAATAAATGAATCTGTTGGAGTAATTTTTATATGCAAGTACTTCACAATGAAGGCAAATGCAAACTAAATTCTCCTTTGGAATTCTATCTAACCCAGTGTTTAATAGTAATATTTTTTAATTTAATGAATTAGGAAATCATTGAAAAAATAAGATTTACCTCTCCTCCTTATTACTTATCTGGAATGCCTTTGTTCTGTATGAAAAGTCCAGCAATCTCCAGTTGACAAACAACTCCCTTTTGAAAGACCTTAACATGCAGATGGCAGCTTCTTCCATCACTTTCAGTAGACATAGGAACATTTTTGAGACACACTTTACAGTTGATCTAACCTTAAATGTTAGATGTATTAGTTCAGAAGTGAAAAGAAAGCTTTTTTTTTTTCTTTTTCAGAAAGGAACAATTTCTTAATAAGTTCTTTGCTCTGAAATGCCACTCTCACTCCAACTGTATTCCTGCGGATGCCCTTTGTTTCACCCTCATAATTCTACATCAAAGTGATTCATTTGGACTTTCAAAGTATCCTGTCTGAATACAAAAAGCCTTTGGAAAATTTCAGGGGCCACTAGGCATTTACATTTTTATGTTAATTTTCCTAGGCTCAGTAGATTCCTTCCCACCTAAGAGAGCGGGTGTTTGTGTTTTGAGGGAGGGAAGAGGCTGGTTTTGGAGAATGGAATGGGTTTCAGGTCAGATACTCCTGTGGAGACCAAGACTAGAATGAAGGCACAAAGATTTTGAGAAAAGGGCTTGATAACATGGGATTTGTTCCTACATGAAGAGCTCCAAAGACATTTGTTTTAGATGAGTAACTTAAAATATTAGCTTGCTTTTGCAAGCACAGCTATTTTTCATTTTAATTATTCATAATTACACTGCTTGAGAGGCCACGTTCAGAGATGGTTTAACTCAATCCATGACATTTCCACTCCCGTCCACAACTCAAAAATCCTGTGGCACAAATTCAATTCAACATAAGTAAGTTTTGCTTTTCAGCAGGATACATATTTTTAAAAATTCAAAATATGCAAGTGTTTCAACTAAATTAGGAGAAAGTGATTGAGAATTTATCACAATTGTATGATAAGTCATATGTCTAATTTAATGCATTTGGAAATCTTTTTCCATGTTCAATTTGCTAGCAGTCCCCATGTCTGGTTCTGATTAGTTTTTGAATTTTAATGTAGGCAGGCAGAGTAGTTTGTAGACACAGGGACTCTGGAGCAGAATTGGATGATTTCAAATTCCATCTCCACTATTGTTCCGTGGCCTTCAGCCAGTTACCTAACCTTCTCAGGCCTCAGTTTTCCTACATATAAAATGGGAGTAATATTACTTGCTTTATGGTATTATTATGGGAAGTCATTTAATGTATGTAAATCTTTAAAAGCAGTCCCTAGCATACAGTGAACAACCAATAAAGATTGGGTGTCAGCTTTTATTACAGTAATAAAATGGAATTTTTATTCTGGTTGGCCTTCTCTCCAAAATTAGTTAGGGTTTTACTTTATTCTTTCAATTTTATGGAAACAACACCAAACCTACCTGAGTTTTTGCAAATAGTAGGGTAGTGATCAAAATAACCATTAAACTCTATCAGTAATAATAAAGCCTGCAAAAGAGATTACTTTCCGTTTGTGGAGCCGTTGACCAGTGTTATGGTCCTTAGGAAGTCACATTGGATTTATCTTGTGGGTGATTTCTTTCCCCTTGGAAACTTGGTTTTGATTCATTTAAAATGTTAGTGTTAAGTGTGTTTTGTGCTTCTGTGTAGCATAGAAACAAATTCTGTTTCTTCTTGTGCCAAAGTTTTATTTCAGGCTCATCATAGGAGAGGTTAAACCTTCTCAGAGTCTTTCCATGTCCTAGATTTTGTGCATAATTAATATTCTGCACGTAAAGAAGTCTTTAACAGGAGATTTGATTTGAAATAAATCAATCAGCAAATAGTTATTGAATCTCTACTTGATACATAGCATTGGAAAAAAAGGTAGAAAATATGGACCATGTTTCAAGGAATATAAATCCAAATGATAAGTGAAGAAGACTAATCAAGAAAAAATTGAGAAAAGTTCAGTTATGAATAAGTGATCAGTGATACAGGGGCTGCTGTAGCATTTCAATAGAAAAAGACATCAGGAGAAAATGGAGTTACAAGGAAGGTGCAGTGATAGAACATTTTGGCATGATGACTCTTACATAGAAAGGGAAGAAAATCTTCTTCCCGGGAGAAAAGAACGATGGAATTTATCGAAAGGCAGTGAATCCAACATGAACATGGATAGAGAAGGATGACAGGGAGGCTAGAGATTAATGGAGATCCCCTGAAAATAAGGAGAGAAACATTCTAGCACTCTAGAGACCCAGAATGTTGCTCTTTAGTGTCCAGCTAACACCAGAATCCTTGGATCCGAATGATAAATTATGCCTTCTTAGCAAGACATTAAATGTTTCAGCATTATTTTTCTCTCTAGATTTACAGCGATTCTCTCTTTTAAAAATGACATTTTCCTTTTTTCAACCTTTCCTTATGCTGAGCCTCTTGGGTGACTCCTAAGTGAAGAGCCCATCCCTTCTTCATTGGCCCCTTAATCGAGTTCACACAGTTCTTTCCATTTTTCCTGTTAGTTTCAGGAACAAATCTCCCTAGCCAGTAGCCTGAAGTAGTATTTCCAACCAGCAAAGCTGGCTCTGTGGAAGTACCCTTAGTTAATATATAATCACTGGGGTTCTGTGTGAATGATTTCTTGCTGAAAATAGTGAAGCATTATTGAGTTGAAAATCAGTTGTCTCTCTGCAGGAATTTATTGGTTCTGATGGCCAAGACTTTGTGTTTTTTTGGCAAGTTGTCCCAATGTGGACCTCATGAACTCAGTAATAGATGAATATGATATTACTAGAAGTCTGGTGCACGAATTCGTACACTGGTGGTGTCCCTCGGCCTGGCCTATGATGGGGGTGGGGAGCTGGCAGGCCAGGGGGAGGGGCCGCGGGAGTTTTGCCCACCTCAGGAGGTTGGCTGTGGGAGCACACTGACCACCAGGGCGCAGCTCCTGCATTGAGCATCTGCCCCCTGGTGGTCAGTGCACATCATAGCAACCGGCCAACTGGTTGTTCAGTTTTTCGGTTGTTCGGTCGCTTAGGCTTTTATATATATAGATTTGTGAAGTATTTCTTAGAGTTAAATTATAAAACACCCTCACCTCAAAAAAACAAATGTTTCTTTCCTTGTTTCCTTGTTTTGTTTTAAGGGTGGTGACCCTCTGAATGGTCAGTACTGGCCATTGCACAACAGTCTAGAGTTCCATAGAATGTGCCTGGGCTCATTGCCATGTTGTACAGAATAATGTTCTTTGGAGATCTCTGGTTTGTGAGAGCAAAGGTCATTTCTTCATTTCTTAGGTATTACATGTGCTAAAAGACTAAGGGGTTGTTTGGCTTGGGTCTCACTCACTCATAAAAGTATTCAAGTTTTAGAATTTTAGCATGTTCAATGACATTTTAAATATAGGCAAAGAGACACATTTACTGGATTGAAAGAAATGACTTGTGCAGCTTTAAACGTGAGTCCCATGTGTAAGATCACATAGCTTTGTACTGTTATTTCTTAATAAATAATTATGAATTGACTTATTGTATCATAGGTCAGTGATATCTGTAGTATAACATGTAGAATAGAATTAAGTCTGTAGACAATGAGTGAAATATTACTCTCATTGAAACTGTATTTGTTATGGTACTTAATCATTTTTTTAGAGTTCTAAAAGTGTATCCTGTTATAAATATTAACATTTTACATCAGGGAAATGTACTTTACTTGTTATACCTGGTAGTTGCACACAAATAAATCACCGTAAGTTTTACATACTAAAAAGCCTTTATTTGTTAAGCTAGGCATTTAGAATATGGTATCATTTTTTCTAACCCCCATTTTAGGAATTCTGTTTGTTTGTTTTTAACATACAGATAGCTGCCTTTAATGGAATTGGCTCTGAACCTTGATGGGCTCTGACTGCACCAATATAGTTAGTTGTTTTGTATTGAGAATTTTTTTTTTCCTCTCTAGGGTGACGCTGGACAGCCTGGGAACCCTGGCTACCCTGGACAACCTGGTCAAGATGGTAAGCCTGTGAGTACTGAAAGCTTAGTCATCTCCAGTCCTGGGATTATAGAGTCAAAGATAAAATTTCACCTGGCAAAGTTAAATAGGCAAGGGAGACTCTATTTAAGACTATTGGAATAGGGGAGAGAGATTGAACTCCACTTAGCTGAAACAAAAGGAGGGTGGATTTTTGAGTGCTGGAGTGAGCTAGTGGAAAAGTACTGGAGGACTTTGGGGCGGGGGGGGGGGGGGGGGACGGGGAGGTTGATCAGTGGGACAGAGCAACTTGAGTTATCCTGAGCTTACAGATGGCAGATGGTAAGTAAGCCATCTGCCATCTGTGTTTTCTAAGTGGCACCCATGGAAGGTAGGGTACTGCCCTCCCACAGAGACTGATAGTTGCATACACTTATCTTTTTAAAGACTACATTGCAAAGGGATGGTCCCTGAGAAAGATCTTCCTTGCTAGTTATAAAGTTAGTGAGAAGGTTTTTAAAAAGATTTACAGATCAGAGGGGCAGATAAAGAATTTACAATTACAAATTTTCTAAAGTAAATCTTCTCAGGAAAGGGAGGTCCAGGCCTCGCCTCAAGAAGAAGCCAGTCTAAAGTTTAGTCAATCTGAGGGGAGCATCCAGGCTGGCTTGGTCAATAGAATTAGCATGCTAGTAATTCTTTAGGTATTATATATACTTCAAAATTGCATACATCTCTGCAACATTTAAAAACTTGTTCAGTGAATTCTTAGTATCAATATTTAGTTATTTTCAGAAATCCTTTTATATTTTCCCTTCCCATCTGTGGAAATTCCCAAGGGTTAACCTAAATAGAGATAAATTGTGTCAAGCTCAGACTTTTGTCAAAAAGACATGTTTATTCGGGAATAGTAGAGGAACTGTAATTCAGGACACACAAACTGTACCAAACTATAGGTGAGTCTCTTGAGGGTTTGATATCTGTGGAGAAGGAATGTAAAGAGGGGAGAGTTCAGTTAAAATCATGAACAAATGGAGATTAGTGTTGAAAATTCCCCAAGCAGGCAAAAACCAGTCTTCATACAAGCAAAGCTCTATCCAGCCAGTTTTTGTTCATGCCTCTGGGAACCATGAGCAAAACTTTCTAAGGTTGATATGAGGCAACCCCTGATCAAGTTTTTATCATTTAAGAAAGTTCTAACCTTCTCAGTTTTCTGTAAATCAGGCATTTATGGGAAATCAATTTCTCATTCATTTAAGTTTTATTTTTCTGAGGGCACCTGCATGAGATTTTCCATTTTATATCCTCCAGTTTCATTTTAGATTGAAATTCTTTCATACAAATTAAAACTCTTTCCTTTAAATCTTTATTGTTAAAACGATTACATATGTACTCTTTCTTCCCCCTTCTAGCCTTCCCTGCCCCCTGCCCCAGGCCTTCACCACCCTATTGTCAGTGTCCATGGGTTATGCATATATGCATACAAGTTCTTGGGTTGATCTATTCCCACCCACCCACCCTTCCCCACCTTCCCTCTGAGATTCAACAATCTGTTCCATGCTTCTATGTCTCTGGATCTATTTGTTCATCAGTTTATTTTATTCATTAAAACTCTTTTTAAGGTTATATTCTTTTCCTAAAGATGAATGCACTTCTGTACACTTACAATTTGCCAAAAAATAATATCCTCTAAGGTTCAAGAGAACTTAAGGGGCATTTATGAGTTAAAGAAATATAAAGCAGATCCACTTTAAAGCATTTTTTGGCAAATATTTACAGGTAAGTTACTATCAGAATGTTTATACCAGTAAATAAACATCAGGGATTAGCTTTTGGATGTTAAATAGTTGCCACCAAAAAAGTATCTCCTAAGAGTTTCTTTATCATGAGACATTAACTGTTGCCATGAAGGATGGGGAAATTTGTATTATGAGCCAATAATGTTTGAGCAGTTAAAGCACTCTAGGTTTAGTGTTAAACATCAGTACTCCATTGGGATGAAAGAGGAGCTAGTCATGTCTTTGGGAGGTGCTGACAAATTTAATACAAAAAAAAAATTCAGCCAATTTTTGAAGAGCAGTGATGTTCTAGGGCCATTGACACCAGTGTTGCATGGGAAAGGGGTTGATTATGCAGGTGAGTGTCTCTAGAAAGACATGGTCAAAGAAGGGATTCTGAAGAGGTAACAAAATGGTAGCCAACTGGAGCTGCAGGGAGCTGAGAAAGCTGGGTGCTTGGGGCTGAGGAGCTGGGTGACTGGGGCTGAGGAGCTGGGTGCTTGGGGCTGAGGAGCTGGGTGACTGGGGCTGAGGAGCTGGGTGCTTGGGGCTGAGGAGCTGGGTGCTTGGGGCTGAGGAGCTGGGTGACTGGGGCTGAGGAGCTGGGTGCTTGGGGCTGAGGAGCTGGGTGACTGGGGCTGGGAGCTTGGGGCTGAGGAGCTGGGTGCTTGGGGCTGAGGAGCTGGGTGACTGGGGCTAAGGAGCTGGGTGACTGGAGCTGAGGAGCTGGGTGCTTGGGGCTGAGGAGCTGGGTGACTGGGGCTAAGGAGCTGGGTGACTGGAGCTGAGGAGCTGGGTGACTGGGGCTGGGAGCTTGGGGCTGAGGAGCTGGGTGCTTGGGGCTGAGGAGCTGGGTGACTGGGGCTGGGAGCTTGGGGCTGAGGAGCTGGGTGACTGGGGCTGAGGAGCTGGGTGACTGGGGCTGAGGAGCTGGGTGCTTGGGGCTGAGGAGCTGGGTGACTGGGGCTGAGGAGCTGGGTGCTTCAGGCTGAGGAGCTGGGTGACTGGGGCTAAGGAGCTGGGTGACTGGGGCTGAGGAGCTGGGTGACTAGGGCTGGGTGCTTGGGGCTGAGGAGCTGGGTGCTTGGGGCTGAGGAGCTGGGTGACTGGGGCTGAGGAGCTGGGTGACTGGGGCTGAGGAGCTGGGTGACTGGGGCTGAGGAGCTGGGTGATTGGGGCCGAGGAGCTGGGTGACTGGGGCCAAGGAGCTGGGTAATGGGGCTGAGGAGCTGGGTAATGGGGCTGAGGAGCTGGGTGCTTGGGGCTGAGGAGCTGGGTGCTTGGGGCCGAGGAGCTGGGTGACTAGGGCTGAGGAGCTGGGTGACTGGGGCTGAGGAGGTGGGTGCTTGGTGCTGAGGAGCTGGGTAATGGGGCTGAGGAGCTGGGTGACTGGGGCTGAGGAGCTGGGTAATGGGGCCGAGGAGCTGGGTGACTGGGGCCGAGGAGCTGGGTGACTGGGGCCGAGGAGCTGGGTGACTGGGGCCGAGGAGCTGGGTGACTGGGGCTGAGGAGCTGGGTAATGGGGCTGAGGAGCTGGGTGCTTGGGGCCGAGGAGCTGGGTGCTTGGGGCCGAGGAGCTGGGTGACTAGGGCTGAGGAGCTGGGTGCTTCAGGCTGAGGAGCTGGGTGACTGGGGCTAAGGAGCTGGGTGACTGGGGCTGAGGAGCTGGGTGACTAGGGCTGGGTGCTTGGGGCTGAGGAGCTGGGTGCTTGGGGCCGAGGAGCTGGGTGCTTGGGGCCGAGGAGCTGGGTAATGGGGCTGAGGAGCTGGGTACTTGGGGCTGAGGAGCTGGGTGCTTGAGGCTGAGGAGCTGGGTGACTGGGGCTGAGGAGCTGGGTGACTGGGGCTGAGGAGCTGGGTGCTTGAGGCTGAGGAGCTTGGTAATGGGGCTGAGGAGCTGGGTGCTTGGGGCTGAGGAGCTGGGTGACTGGGGCCGAGGAGCTGGGTGCTTGGGGCCGAGGAGCTGGGTGACTGGGGCCGAGGAGCTGGGTGACTGGGGCCGAGGAGCTGGGTGACTGGGGCTGAGGAGCTGGGTAATGGGGCTGAGGAGCTGGGTGCTTGGGGCTGAGGAGCTGGGTGACTGGGGCTGAGGAGGTGGGTGCTTGGTGCTGAGGAGCTGGGTAATGGGGCTGAGGAGCTGGGTAATGGGGCCGAGGAGCTGGGTGCTTGGGGCCGAGGAGCTGGGAGACTTGGGCCGAGGAGCTGGGTGACTGGGGCTGAGGAGTAATGATCGAGATTCATTACGGAGAAGGCTAGAAAAACCAGGATAGGAGGAGGAGGAGGAGGAGGAGGAGGGGGAGGCGGAGGAGGAGGAGGAGGAGGAGGAAGAGGAGGAGAATGATGATTTTGGATATTTGAGATCTCTGCAGAAAGAAAATCCTTTGGTAGTTGGAAAGCATTGGTTCCAGTTCATCCTGGATAAAAATATTAGTTAAACCTTCATATGGGCTAGAGAACCAAGCCAATAAGTACAGAAATAGCAAGGTGGTGTAGTTCAGAAAATAGGGTGACATGTATCAGACTGCTTCTATTTTGAATAGAATAAAATGAGTAGATTCCAAACCCAACATGTCCCTTTTACCTTTATCCTTAACTCCTCTCATCTCCAGCATTAGCCTGGCAGTGTCTCTTATAATCCATCCCTTTCTCACTTGAACTGAGAGTCACGTGAACCTGTTGCATTCCCTCCCTGCAACTCCTAATCCCACCAAAGATGCTGCCTCAGGTCCTGTGTGGGTTCTGACCTAATCACAATGGAGGAGATGAGTTTTTTAAAGAGGAGCCTTCCTTTGGCTGGAGACCCCTTCCCTGGGACGTACCCTTTCTGTTCCTGGCAGCTGCATGCTGTGCCAACTCCAAAAGCAGATACACTTCCCAGGCTGGGGTGTCATCTGCTGGCACCTCACAACAACCCGGCACTGCTAACTTATTTGGGTTTTTGTTTTTCTCAGTGGTGAAAAGTCTTGGGCAGTATTTGGAGATAAGTGGGGAGCAGGCCTTTCACAGGCTATCAGTTCTAGTTTGCTTCATTTTTTTTTTCTCTTTATCAATATCTTGCCATGAATGAAAGTGCTGGAAATTTGTTGCAATTAGCCTGATACAATAATCATGGATATTGCTCTGAGTCTTATTTAAGCTATCATAGACATATTGTCTCATTATCTTCAATATATGTACATGTTTTCGTGTATGTGTATGTGATTTTATGTATAGACTAGAGGCCTGATGCACGAAATTCATGCAAGAGTAGGCCTTCCTTCCCCCGGCTGCCGGCGCCAGCTTCCCTCTGGCACCTGGGACCCAGGCTTCTCTCTGGCCCCGGCTTTGTCTGGAAGGACATCCGGAATGGTGTCCGGTCTAATTAACATATTACCCTTTTATTATTACAGATATAGAGGTAGCTATGTAGTATTTGGTATTAGATGTTAGGAAATATTAGACGTTAGATGCTGTTAGATGATATCTGATGCTAAAGAAAGAACTAAACAACTGTGGTAGATAGAATAATGGTAACATTCTGATCTTAAAGACATGCTAATATGGTACCTTGCATGGCAAAAGGGACTTTGCATGCATTATTAAATTAAGCATCTAAACATGCAGGCATTATCCTGGTTTATCTGAGTGGTCCAGTGTAATGACAAGGTTCCTTATAAGTGGGAGGCAGGAGTATCAGAGTCAGAGAAGGAAACGCGCTGATGGAAGCAGAGATCAAAGTGAGGCAGCTCTAGAAACTGGGAAAGGGAAGGAACAGGTTCTCCCCTAGAACCTCTGGAAGGAATGCAGCCCCTGACACTATGAGTTTAGCTTCCTAAGAACCATTTTTGGACTTCTGATCTGCAGAACTGTAAGTCTGTATGGTTTTAAGCCACTATGTTTGGGGTAATTTGGTGTAGCAGCAAGAGAAAACTGATACACTAACCCAAATTCTGTTTACCCAGAGGCATGACTTTTTTCTTAAATCCCCCCCTGTCCCCCAGTTTCTGTCTCTCTGCAGGAGATAGGAGATTGGGTGGCCAGGCAGGAAGAGAAAGTGAGCCTGGGAGCCAGAACAGCTGAGGGTCATTAGTGTGTGTCCAGGGCCAGCGCGCAGCGGGAGTGGGAAGGTGTGGGTGGAGCCTCTGGCTGGCGATCGAAGCCATCTGGACCAAGGAAACTTGGATGGAACAATTCGAAGGGAATTCTGCTTTGTTTGGATTTAGTTCTGTGCAACCCCCCTCAATAAGCAATTTGACTCTCTCATTATAACCAGGCCAAGTCAACCAAAGCTTTAAATAGTAAATTATTCCACTCTGGAGAAATACTAATTTTCATAAGGAAAATGCCTTCAACAAAAATTAAAGAGCTATTTTCAAATCCTTCCACTCGTTTCTCATTTCTCCATCAGTTAAATAACTTCTATCGGCACAGTGTTTGAACATATTTTACTCTTTTATCATTATAAAAAGAGAGGCAAGGAAATATTTATCTGTCCTGCTAGGTAATCAGAGTAGAACAACTATTAAAGACACAACACCGGCCCTAGCCAGTTTGGCTCAGTGGATAGAGTGGCAGCTTATGGACCAAAGGGTCCCGGGTTCGATTCTGGTCAAGGGCCCATACCTTGGTTGCAGGCTCCTCCCCAGCCTGGGCCCTGGTCGGGGCCGTGCAGGAGGCAACCAATCCTTGTGTTTCTCTCACATCGATGTTTCTCTCTGTATTTCCCTCTCTCTTCCACTCTCTCTGAAAGATCAATGGAAAAATATCCTCAGGTGAGGATTAAAAAAAAAAAAAAGACACAACACTGATTTTTTTTTAGAAGGAGGCCATATGTGGAAACATATAATAGGACTATTTTAAGATTTTGTAGAAGTTGATATTTTTACAATGCTCACTTCTGTCTGTTTTCCATCATTATTAATAACTCTTTAGGAAGTAAAGTACTTTACTGAAATCAAAGCCTTAGCTGGTAGGTGGAGAGATCTGTGGCTGTTTTGCCCTCTGCTTTGCTTTTAAACATTGCTTTGCTACTGAGGGCCCCCTGTTTCTTAATCTGGAAAATGGGAATATAACGCAGAGGAGATCCAGGTTTTCTCCAGACTGATTTTCTAAGATTCCATGAAGGCCACCATATTTGCTAAGAAAGGTAAGTTAGACAAAGCTACAGAATTCTGGAGATGATTGTTCTTATCACTGGCCTTAAGAAGTGACTCAGGACCAATAGATTTAAGAGTAGGTCACACTTAGAGATGCAACACTCCTCCCCCCGCCCCCATCCCCGCCTTCCTCAGTGTGCCCCTGAGTGGTCTATAGGTTCCAAAGCTGGCCAGCTTACTATGGAGGGTTAAACCTTATAGAAGTGGTAGTCAGCACAGATGGGGAATTTCAGAGTTACATGACTTTATCAAACCATGAATAAAAAAATAGGGGTAGGGACGGGACTAGTAGGGGATGAAGCTGTATAAGTAGGAGGGAGAAAGGAGAAGACATGGAGTTCATTTCTTTGGGCCATTGTGATGACTTTGGCTTTCAGTTGGGGTGAACTCAAGAGCCATTGTAGGGTCCTGAGCCAATGATCGATGTGATAAAACTTATTTCAGAAAGGAATTACTCTGACTTTTGAGTTGAGAATAAATTTTAGGGTGATAAGGGCAAAAGCAATGAGATCAGTCAGAAGGCTCTTGAAATAACCCAGGAGGGAGATGATGGGGGCCAGATGGTAGTAGTGAGGTGAAGAGAACTACTACTCACAGTCTGGGGATATTTTGAATTTAGAGCTGACAGGATTGGCTGATGTATTGGATGTAAATTTTGGAGAAAAGTCAAAGGAAACTCCAATAAGATGTAGAAGGATGGGATAGAGAAAATTGGGCAAGAGAAACCAGGAGTTTGGTTTGGATATATTAATTTTTTATGTTAGATGGTCAAGTAGAAATTTTCAGTGGTAGTTGAATATTGAAGTCTGACATGTGGTGAGTTCCCTTTTTGTGAAGTATTTTTCATTTTTTTAAACAAATTTTTATAGTACTTTATATATCAATTAAGAAGAACTTCTTATGCATGAAGAGAATTCATCCTTTTATCTATCTATTGTAAATATTTCTTCTATTTCTTTGGTTTATAATTATGTTTTTACTTTTAAAACATGTAATATTTTCCCACAAATATTTTTCTCTTGTAGTTTCTTCCAGTGTTTTTTGTTTTGGGGAGCTCAAGATACTTAATATTCATTTTCTTTTCTAATGTTTTTTAAGAATTTTAAATTCTTGATTTTATTTTTGTAATTTGCTTTGGTGTTTGGGATGATATGAAGGTCCAAAAAATTTTGACAAACTTGGAGAATGACTATTTTAGCACAGTGAAATTCAACTGGAGTAAACATATGGCTCTTATTTGTCTGGGAGATGTTATTTAAATTTAACCTTGGTGAAAAGGGATCAACATATGTGATGGGGATGCCTAAAAGGATGATGTAACTTTTGGCATCATTAGTAAACATATAATGTCTATATTAAGAAAGATGACAGTCCTGCTTTTGGACTTGGTTTAGGATACAACACTTTAGGGATGTGTAGGGTCTGGATTTCATTCAGAAGAGATAACAGAACTCAGAAAACAGCTATGGGGGAGGATTTACTGAACTTCAGGTGTAATCCAAACAAGAGATACTGTTTTAAAATACTCAATAATGATGGTAGAGAATCAGAGGAAAGGGGGTAGGGGAGACTAGTACTGAGGCTTGCAGAGTATGCTTGACAGGGGGTGAATAATTAGTAGTAGAACAATAGGACCCACGAGACAAGATTTTTATGCTTTTCTCTTTCCAGGCTCTTAACTGAAAATGTGCCAATTGTGGACTCCACAGTTTAAGAGCTGTGGGAACTTTAAGGCTGAGAGCCATGAAGATTAAAGACCTGGAAACTGGAATACATTAGGACAAAAGCCAAAGCCATGGCTATTATTTGGCTTGGAAAGGGGAATCACAAGAGGAAGCTTAATTATGAAGTGTATAAAAAACATCCTTCTAGAAAGAGCAGTTACTATCTGGACTCTCACTTCACCTCAATTTGGGTTCCTTAGCAAAAGTGTTTATTATCTCAGTGTCTCCCACTCCTATAAAGCACACACACACACACCCTCATGAGAGTCACACTCATACACTAAAATATGGGCCATTTGCCTCGAATGAACTATTCTACACTTGGACAGTTTATCTTCCTTTTCTGTAATAAAATCTTATTTACTTCTTTCTTAAAGCTTTCCTAGACAACACTTAGTTGACTAGCTAAGTCATTATTCTCCAGCACTCCCCTTATATAAATCTCGTATATGGATCTTTCCAAATTTATCGCATATGCTTCTTAAATAGATTACTTATATTTTATATGTTATAGATAGTATAGACAATAATGATGTATACACAGACATCATATATGTACTAATGTTATTTGTGTATTTAATTAAATTATTCAAGGAATTGTTTGATTCCACATCTAGTATTTATGATTTTAAAGATAAATTCATGTGTATAGTGTGTCTTCCTTTGATTGTAATCTCTTGAATGCAGGGTTGTTTCTATGATTATTTTTAGAGCCCTTAGCATTAGTGACCAGCTAGACTCAATAAGTACAGGAGTGGGCAAAAGTAGGTTTATAGTCATGAGTACATGAAACATAAAATTTATTCTTACATTATTATTTATTAATTATTGTATTATTTAGTTGTATTACCATTGTAAACCTACTTTTGCCCACCACTATTTCTATGTCTGTTTGCTTATTTTTTTATTCTTTCATTCATCTGGTCATATACATAATATTTGTTGGGTATGTCACTGTTCCTGGCACTCTTCTAGGCTAAGGAAATGTAGCAGCAAACAAAATAGACAAAACTCCTGCTTTATTGAAGCTCACACCCCACGGGGGAGAAACAGATAATACATTCACAATAATAACTTAAAAATAAGTAATATCAGATGATGGTAAGTACTATGGGAAAATTATTGCAGAGCAGCAAGAGAGGAAATGGGGTTAGTTATTAGTCACCTCCTTTTGAATATAAAGCATAATTACTAGAAATTTAGGTTGAGAAGTAAGAATTATGGAAAATGGTATCTCTTATATTAAAAAGTTGTGTATTTTTCTTTTGAAATAAACTTAGTATGCATTCTTCTTTTGAAATAAGCTTGGTATAACTTTAAGTGTAAACTTCCTTGGGGAACAAGTTAATTTACCTAAATTTAATTAAATTCTGTGAATCTAAGAACTGAACTATATCTGCAGAGATTATTTGCCAAAAGTAGACAATGTTATTCTTTCATGAGCTTAGCTTAAAACTAATTATGAATGAAAAGTGGCTGATGTTGCTTTGTATTTATCAACCATCCACCTTTATCTAAGGGAAGGAGGATTAGATTTAGTTTAAATTTCATTTATAGTAAATGTAGTTTGCTTTAATTTAAAGTTCTTCCCTCATAGAAGCATAGAGTTTCTCATTGTCAAATATAAATCATTTGTCTTAGCTCAGTGGTCGGCAAACTCATTAGCCAACAGAGCCAAATATCAACAGTACAACGATTGAAATTTCTTTTGAGAGCCAAATTTTTTATACTTAAACTTCTTCTAATGCCACTTCAAAATAGACTCGCCCAGGCTGTGGTATTTTGTGGAAGAGCCACACTCAAGGGGCCAAAGAGCCATATGTGGCTCTCGAGCCGCAGTTTGCCGACCACGGTCTTAGCTCATAAAAATATTTTTAACATTTTGTATTACTTCCTATTTTGCAATCAATTAAACTATATTTTCCCCCAGAGTCCTTCCCTCAATCAGTGATATTGATCAGCCATCCACTGCACAAGCCTAAATCCTGGACATCATTCCACATTTCCAAATTCCTCACCTTCTGTAACCCATCATCAGGTTAGACTACACCTTGAATGGATTCAGATTCTCCCTACCATTATCTCTTCCCTTCAGGAGCCTCCCATATGATCTTCATACTTTTTCTTGCTCCCTTTAATATGTCCTCCACAGTGTGAAAGTGATCTCTTTAAAGCTCAAGTCTAATTGTGTGATACCTAATTTAATGGCTTGGATTAAGATCAAAGTCCTTCATAAGACCCACAAGCTGTGTACATAACCTCCATTCTGTCATTCCAGTCTGTGTGCAGTATGCATACATACATCTCTTCTTTCATCTCCAGGGATATGGCTCATCCTATCATGCCACCTAGCACTTTGAAGGGCTTCCTCTTATGTGTTGTGCTTTCCTTAGTGTTCCTTTGAGCTCAGGTCTTCAGAAAGCTTAACTTGGACTGTCTACTTTGTTGTTGTTGTTAATCCTCACCCAAGGATATTTTTCCATTGATTCTCCGAGACAGTGGAAAGGAGGGGGAGAAACAAAGAGAGAGAAACATTGATGTGAGAGAGACACATCAACTGGTTGCCTCCCGCATGCGGGGATCTAGTCTGCAACTGCGGTACATGCCCTTGACCGGAATCGAACCCAGGACCCTTCATTCTGCGGGCCAATGCTCTATCCACTGAGCCAAATCGGCTAGGGCTTGACTATCTACTCTTCATCTCCCATAGCATCACAGTTCTTTCTTAGAACTTAGCTCAGGTGTAATTTTATATACATTCATGTGATCTGTTAGTCAAGTAATACAAGTTAAATAGTTCAACTATTTGATGAATAGTTGGGTTAGATGGTAAACTAGTTTCTGTATTAAATATATATATTGATATATAGATTTCTGTATTAAATATATATAAATATATATATACTATTATACACACACACACACACACACACACAGATTCATGAATATTCTTCGAATTTAGTTGTATATAGCTATAAAGTCCACCAATGATTAGAAGATTCCACAGTGGACATTAAAAGTAGACACTTGATTTTGGTTACCTAGTTACCCTGGCTATGTACCTAAGAGTATCTGTTGGAATTTTGGAAAACTTTGAAGAAAATTATGAAATAAAATAAACTCTAAATTACATTCATACATTTTAAAAATAAAAGTGATATTCCAAATAATTTCTTTGGATTTTTATACTCATTTTTAAGTTTAGAGTATTTAAAGGAAACCTTCTCACTACTTAAAATACTATATAATGATTAGAATTGGGCTCACTAGACATTTTGACCCTAGCACATTTGATGATTTTATTACCAATTTCCATTTCAAAACTATATATCTTTCCTGGAGCATGGCAACTATGAATCATGGAAGAAAAGTAAATTGACTTTGTATACTTCAACCCTACAATTTGGCAGTGAGAATATTTTTTTCCTATAAAATGACTCATCTACAGAGAAACTTTTTCTGAACATGGGAAAAACTTAAATACTGTCAGAAATCTTGCAGATGGGGTAGTGTGGATATTTGGATCTACTAATAATTGCAAAATGGTAAAATTAATGTTGACAAGTATTAAGCAGTCAAAGATCGTGTGAAAGTTACAGTGTACAACACAGAAACTTGTGTATTTGGGAAAATAAAAACTCAGTAAACTATGAAAAGCTTCTAATTTTTCCTGTTTCAGGGCATTTTTTGTTTGTTTGTTTTAGTGTGCCCTGCTATGAGTCAACGTTTTATTTCTTGCTCATCTTGGAAATTGTTCTCTGTTATGATAGTCCTCCCTGTTAACCTTTATTTTCCTGGTTTTTAGTCCAAACTTTTTTTCTGAATTTAATCTAATTTTTTCTGGTGTTTTGCCCTGGGATTTCCCCACCTTGGATGTGGTTTTGTTTTTTTTATTTTATTACCAATCATGCTTCCTGTAGCTTCTAAAATAATCTTTGAATTTCTTTATACAACTTAAGTTTTTAAGACATTGTCTCATTGTAAGTTAAGAAAAAATGAACAACAGTAGCTTGGTTCTCGTATTTTGGGAAGCAGTTACTATTCCTTTATTGCAGTTCTTCCAAAATCAAAACCAACAGAGCCATTGTAAAATACACTGAGGCCTTGTTCACATGTTCAGGATTAGATACGTATGAATGTTGCAAAATGGTTAAATCATGATGATGACTAGACCTGCCATTCCCCATGCATTAATGGTGGCTATTAAGACTACAGAATAACATTCTCCATAAGTGTTCTCATAGGATTATACAATAATCATTGATTCTAAGAAAAGAAAGAAATATTTATTGAGATACTGTCATCTGCCAGACATTTTCACCCATAACACCGTGTTTCTTTTCCGAAGTAAAGTGGGCATTAGTATCTTGATTTATGGTAAAAAACTGAGGTTTAACTGGGCAAAGTGACTTTGCCAAAATCCCATAGAAAGGGAGGAGCAAAAATTCAACCCAAGGTCTTTTCCAATTTCAAAATTCATTGTCTTTCCACTTCATTGTGTTGTCCCTGGATCTGGGGATTTGATTTCTCTGTCTGAGGTCACATTATGAGTCAGAGGTGAGCTGAAAACACATTCTGGGTCATCTTCATGTTACTTTAATTCACTAAAATGTCATGCGTTCTCTCTATAAAAATGCATTAACTTCTTCGAAGAGAAGAGATAGCATGGCAGTTTTTGATCTTCTCCAAAAGATTAACTTTCTGAAAAAAGTAATAAAGCAGATATGACATTTGGCTTAACTTTTGAAAAAATGTGAGAGAAAATAATTCAGTAAATGTGAACTTTGCAGATGACCAATCATTTTGATAAATAGCTAATCTCCATGGTAACTTTCTTTTAGAGAATTTTATGAATATGTCTTTCCTCTAGGCACTCACTTAACCTGCTGTGCTTTGGTGTCCTCATATTAAAATGGAGATAAGGCTGCATTAAAGGGTGGTTGTGAAGATTAAGTGAATTTATTAGTTTGGAACATGACAAGTTGTGTATATAAATCATTGCTATTATTATTTATCCCAATTACAACAGCCTATTACAAGTTATGTCAGACTGTCCAGAGAGTGCATGCAAGATTCTGAAGAATCTGAAGGACAGCCTCGGTGGTGGCATTCATAAGTAACCTAGTTCTATGTGGCGTGTGCCAACAGTGATAGAATTGAAATTCAATTCTAGGCCTCTCTGATTCCAAAGTGGTGAGGGAAGGAGATTCAGTGATAACCAGAGTGGTACAGATATACAGCTGAGCAAACTCTGTGTAGGTTGACTTCTTTCTTTTGACTGATCCTGAGAACATGAACCACATGGCATTACTAAAGTTTCAATTAGTAAAGAGCACAAACATAACATGGTTCCTCAGGGGAGGAGATATTTCGCTCTTGTGTGCCGTGTGGATGACTTGAAGGTGACTTCTTCCAATGTTTGATAAACAGAAAATGTGCCAAACGCTCTATTTCATGCTGGAAATACAGAAATGAATTAGATCTGGTTCCTCTTCGCAAGGGGACACAGAGACAGTGCCCGCCCAGAGAGCCTATGGCGGGTTTGAGAATCGCTGGTTGTTTCGGATGGAGTATGGAAGGTTGCTTATGATTCTCACTCACTGGTGAAGTAAAATGTTTAAGGATCCGGCAAAGGGAGTTGAGAGAAATCCTGACTAAAGCATAATGATATACTCTGTGAAATCTGAATGGGGTATGACGGAAAGGATGATGGTTAGTGATAGAAATGATGGAGTCATCATCATTCAGGGAGTAACTGAGAGCATTTTACAAAATAAGAAATGCAAGTGTATATAAAAAGAGAAAAACTATAATCTGTGACTGATCTTTTGGAGACAACCACTATTGTTGTTGTTGTTAGAGCTAGCAAAGAGTAGTAAAAGAAATATTTGGAAATGGGACTGAAAAAGCAGGTAGTTATGATGTCTCTAAAATTGCAGCTGAAAAGGTATTGACAAGTAATTGGGTGACTACAAAGACCAGAGCAGATATCTATGAGGAGCTACATGAAAATAAAGCTTTTGGGTTTAAGAATGAAAATGTGATTGAAACATGAATGAGATCTGTGTTAATACTATTGACAAAAGAAAGCTGTGTCCAAACAGTAAGGTCTGAGAAAGATGGAATATGAATAGAGTGGGAGAAAACTGGAATCTGAATAAGAGAGGTAAATGTGTTTGCAGGTGCCAGTGGTCCAGGTCAACCTGACATTGACCCTGAGAACCTAGATAAATGTTCAGGGCCTGGAAGTTTGTTTGGGAGTTTAATCCCCATGTACTAAGTGAAGAATGAAGAGATCCCCCTGTCTGAAAAAGATGTGCTGTTTTACCAAGGGTCCAGTTTCTGGAGGGATGTGTAAGAAGAAGTAGAGATGAAAGTGGACCATGGCCTCAGCAGACAGCTCAGCCTTGGGAGGTGGGGGACACATGTCACAGCCATATTCTTGGGGATAACATAGCAGCTTTCTAAAATGAGCATTCCAAAGGCTGTTATAGACTTATTCTAAGGGATAACATTCATCAGGTTTAATTTATTCTAGGGATTAGCTCGGATGGCCATTAATTCAGGAAGTTTAAAAATATATTACATTTGTTTAATCCTCCAATTTTAGGTGTTTTCTCCTGAATGTGTTGAATATGTTTCTAATGTGCAGTACATTTGTTTAGAGGCTGTGAACATTGGCTTTATATTCTGATCCCAAAGGCTTCCTTTTAATTGAAGCATTTCTGAGTATTTTTATTAATCTTGAGATATTTAAGACCTTTTTCTTAAAAGCTGAAGGATATGAATTCCTTATTAAGCATTTGACACTTTATTATTTTGATTTCTTAACTAAGTGGAGTCTTAGGTGTGAGAAACTTGAGACAGGCGTGAATCCTGAAATGGAGGGCTGCTCTTTGGGAATGTGCTGGAATGTTAATTATTTATTCTTCACTTTTCTTTAGGGATATCAGGGAATCTCAGGATCACCAGGTGTTCCAGGATCCCCAGGAATACAAGTATGTGACCTGTTTATGCATATTTTAGAAATACTATTTCTAGTGAGCCATAAAACCATAACTAACAGAATTTTATTTTGTGGTTAATTTAGGGAGCACGAGGACTACCAGGTTACAAAGGAGAACCAGGGAGAGATGGTGAAAAGGTAAACACATCCACACACAAATATGTCCAGTTGTTTTAGTCACTCAAAGAAGATAAGGATGTTGTTACCTATGATGAATCCCATTCAATAGTGATCACCTTGGCGAATTCAAAGATTTGTGGCTTCAGAAATTTGTCAGTGGCCATTGGCTAATGAAGCTTTTATTACCGCTCGGTAGGTGTGGCTCAGTGGTTGAGCACTGACCTATGAACCAGGAGGTCACAGTCGATTCTCAGTCATGCCACATGCCCAGGTTGCAGGCTCGATCCCCAGGAGGAGCCATGCAGGAAGCAGCTGATCAGTGATTCTCTCTCATCATTGATGTTTCTCTCCCTCTCATTCTCTCCCTTCCTCTCTGAAATTAATAAACTATATTTAAAAAAATTTAAAGCTTTTATTACTAGATGAAAGTGGTTTTTACTTGATGACCACTGTAAAATGGAACAGTTACTGGCTTTATCCTGGTTCCATATTCTCTCCTGTGGTTAAGCTCTGGGGGGTGGGAGCAAGCTACTCTCTTAGAAGGGAGAAAATTATATGAATGTAATATGTCCCCTGTTAGCCACAGATAGTTCAATATCCACATGTTCATCTCCATAATAGATAATTGGCTTAGCTTTACTGAACTTCTCAAGTTTCAGTGGGTACAGACAACATTAGAACTGCTGACTTTCCTTGAAGTACATGTTCTTTAAATATATTCAATAAGTTAACACCTTCCCAAGGATCCAGTCAAGGCCTACTGGCTCTGGTAGCTGGTCCACATCCAAGATGCCTGTTTGTATTTGCTCATATCCCCATGTTGATTTGTTAGCTTAATTCCTAAAACACAATTTTATTTCTAAGTTCTTTGTTTGCTCCTGGTAAAAACCTGCATTAATTTTCTAACTACGATCTTGGCAAAATTATTATATTTTTAAAATAATGTGTACAGCATCCACATGTGAGAAACCCTGATGCAAACTATATCTATTTTATGTTTCTATGGTTGTTCTTATTGGATGGATCTCTGGCAGATCTCCAATGGATCTGCCACTTTCAAGCTGGAAGATCACTTCAAGCTGTTTGATCTTAGACACGTTACTTAATAATGTCTTTGACTCTTACTTTCTTCATTGACGCAATGGAGATTTCTTTATAGGCTTTTGTGAAGACTTAAGTGAGATAATGTATAAAGAATACTTAGTATGGTTCCTGGTACAGGTTTCTTCTTAAATAAATGCTTGTTGTTTTGTTGTTCTGCTTTATTCATCAAGCAGCTTGGTTCAGTTGAGATGTGGCATGGGGTAGGCTGGCGTGTCACGGGCAGACATGGGTTAGAGTGGTCACCAGGGTAAACAGGAGGGTTAGTGACTACAAAAGAAACAGAGGAGATGGAATAGATCAGGGCAGCTTTATATTAGGGGGAGAGTTACAGGAGGTAGAGCAGCAGCAGTAATTGATATAATTCCTGAGAAGCAGTATAAAATCCTCTTGTTTACTGAGTGGCCTTGAGCCTCTATGAATATTTTTAGCCACTTAGCAATCTCAGCCCCTTTTGTTTTTTACTTTTTTAAAGTATATTTTTATTGATTTCAGAGAGGAAGGGAAAGGGAAAGAGAGATAACAACATCAATTATGAGAGATAATTATTTATTATCTGCCTCCTGCACCCTCCTCCCCCACTGAGGATTGAGCCCACAACCAGGGCATGTGCCCTTGCCTGGAATCGAACCCGGGACCCTTCAGTCCACATGCTGATGCTCTATCCACTGAGCCAAACCAGCTAGGGCTCTCTGCCCATTTTAAATTACAGAGGTGCATCTTAAGAGATGACAGGGAGCAGGCCAGGCTCACAGGAATGGGAGATGTCTTATATTTCCTAGCTCTTTCTATATCCCGAGAGACAGCTGGTGCTTCTCCAGGTGAATGGGGAATTCCTCTGGGAAGGTCAGGAGGATACCTGTTCTGAGAAGAACTTCAGTACAGGATCATTGCTGTTTCTTACAAATAGCCTGATTTGGGCATTTGGGGGATGCATAAATGTATGCATGTATGAATGAATGCATCTATGAATAGATGAATGAATAAAATAATTTTTCCTTTTACCTGGGTTTTAGAGACAAAATATAGAAAGGAAGCTTTGTATTCATCTTTAAAGAATTGGAGTGAGTTTTCTTGGGAATAGATGTGCCTTTTTAAAAAAAATAAAGGAAAAAAGTAAAAATAAAAAAAGGAATAACAATAATTCAATTAATCAAATCTCTAACTGCTCTATAGTTTAGGGTTATCTTGCTGTCTTTAAAATATGGTAGATGGATGTGGATTTTACAAAGCCATACTTTTTATTGAGTTAGATAACTAAGATGTATGTTTATGCAAAGGTCTCTGTTTTCAATCCAGTAATGATTTCATTCAGAATTGATTGTTTTCTGAAATTCATTGTTTGGGCATAAATCTGATTTGACACGGTCATCGGGGTCTAAAATCACTTCGTGCTACCATTTAAATTCTGCCTCACATTCCGTGGCTTCAGAGAATTCTTTATCTCAAGTTAAAGTAATTTAGTAAGTTACTTAATGACTTTTCCTTGCGTGTGTGTGTGTGTGTTTTTTTTCTCTCCATAATACATTTCCTTGACTTTCAGAAATGGGACTGTTAAAATCATACCTCTGAGGTGGCCTTGACTTGTGGCAGGGCAAGATGTTTCTTCCAGGCATTACACAGTGGCTTTGGGAAGATTGTTCCACACAATACTGTTCTCCATTAGGAAAATTTCCCAGAACAGTTTCCACTGTGGATTTCTTCTGAAAACTCCCATAACAGGGATTCTCGCTTACAATAATTAAAATTACATGTATTTCTCACGTGCTTTAACATGTTCCTCACATATCAGACAAATTGAATGTATATAGATTTTGCAGGATATTTTTTCCTCTGAGTTTACAAATCAAAAGGAACACTTAATCCACCAAATGGTCTTCAATTGGTAACTCATTTTATAACATGCTTTAAAGCTATTCTCTGGAACCTAAGTATGTCAAAACACGTCCTCATCCTTAAGGAAACCTAACATATTTAAATTGTGTGGAGAAATATATTTTTTAAAACTTATTTGGGGTTGTATTGGTTAACTGGTATCTATTTATGGCTTTTGAAAAGTGTATGAAACTTTTTATGGCAAATTCAGTTCTGGAGACACAGGAAGTATTAATAATTTCTTTTTTAACCTATCCAGACTTGGTTTTTCTAGGTTTAGGATATACAATATACTAATTATATCTAAGGTATCATTATGGAACAAATTATACATTTTGTTTAATTTCTTTGTTAGAGCACTTAACATTTAAATGGTTCCTTCAAGACCTCATTTTCCCATTGTCTTCAGCATCACTACCAAAGAATCTTGTGATGAGTGAGACTTTTCCCACTTAAATAAGTCCCTTATGTGCATTATCTGGGCTTCCAAAGTCAAAAGATTAAGTGCTGCTGTCGTGATTTTTATTATAAATTCGGTCATGATCGAAGAACTCCAATATATACCTTGAGAGAACAGTAACAAAGGATCGAGGTAAAAAGGTTGTTAGGGAATGATATATTAAACTTAGTATGTTAGTAGTTTTACTTCTTGCAGTGTTTCTGAAGCAAAACAAAAAAGTTTAAAATATTAAAGCAAAGCCATTAGTGACATAGGAGGGAGAAATAGAACTGGTTTAGCAAAGTTGCCACTTTTTTTTTCTTTCTCCAAAAGAGAGAGTAATCTACCCATAATCTACCTGTGTAGTTTTCTGAAAGCATCACAGCGCAAACAGTGGTGTGTGTGTGTGTGTGTGTGTGTGTGTGTGTGTGTTGTGGGGAAAAGGGAGGGAGATTTAAAGCAGTTACAGGTTACAGGCTGAGCTCTGAATTTAGGCTACTTAACCACCCAGTCATACTTCTTAATCTCTCTAAACCTGGTTTTCAAAATCTAGAAAGTGGGGGCCATGATATTATTTTATAGCCTTGCTTGAAGATTAAATGAGACCAAGCATGTGCTTGGTCAGTATTAAATGCTATAGATTTTGTGATGTGATAATCATGATTTGCTTATTGAAGCCACTATCGTGCTGATTACATAAGGTAAATGTTTTGGAAATACCTTTGATTTATTTTTTTAGCTTTTATCTACATGTTAAAGTGCCCATCTGAAGCAGACAGAAATTTTCTAAACTCCTTTCTTCTGCATATATCCTCTTACCTGTATAGGTACCTATATTTTGCCTCTCTCTTGTTAATATGAATGAACCATCCATATATAATACCAACCTTCCTCTTGTGCTCGGGATCCCATCCTTCTCCATTACTTAGTGTTATTAACTATCCCTTCTTCTGTGTCAGTAATGTTTATCTTTTCTGGTTAAATTATCCCAATAGCCCAAAATGACCATCTCAAACCAATCCCATAGCCTCCTTCATTTACTACCACATTTCTCATTCCCATTCCAGTGTAAGCATGCCTTTACTCACTTGCACTTTCTCACTTTCTTTCCCACTTAAAACACCAGTAGGATTTCTATCCCAACCATCTGCTGCATATTTAGATCACTAATGTCTACCATCTTTAAAATCCATTAGTCAGTGTTTTCCAATAATCTCTGCTTATCGGCAGTATTTGAGACATACAACAAGATATTGAATATGTCCTTCTTCTTTGAATGAATTGACTATTTTCTTCTTCTTGGAATGATTTCTTCTCCTGACTTCTGGAATATCACATGTTCATATGCTTTCTCTTGCCTTACTGGTTACTTTTTCATAATTTATTTCTTATCATCTCTTCCACTTTCCATTCTCTAAATGTTGGGGTGATGAAATATAAACTTGTCTATACTAATAATAGAGGAATATGCAAATTGTCCAAGACGCCGTCACGTAATGACCAATCAGGATGTGGGCGGGGCCGCAGTGGAGAGCTCTCAGCACCTGGGCCAGGGATCCGAAGGGTGCAGAGAGGAAGGAAGAGCAGATAGGCAGTTAGGGGGATCAGGCAAGGAGGGGAAAGCAGATAGGCAGTTAGGGTGATCAGGCCAGGAGGGGAGAGCAGATAGGCAGTTAGGGGAATCAGGCCAGGAGGGGAGAGCAGTTAGACTCTTAGGGGGATCAGGCCAGGAGGGGAGAGCAGTTAGGGGCACTAGGCAGGCAGGCAGGTGAGCGGTTAGGAGCCAGTGGTTCCGGAGTGTGAGAGGGATCCATTTCTCTTAAGGGATGAGGGATTGGAGAGGGTGCAGGTCGGGCTGAGGGACCCACCCCCATGCACGAATTTTGTGCATGGGCCTCTAGTAGGAATATAAACTTATATAGCAAATATATAAATGTACTATTGGTGATAAGTATAGTAATGATTAATGTGTTGATATAATTAATGTTATAATTGATATGCTAAATAATCAAAATATTATTAAATGAAGACATATACACACATATACATATTCTGCTTTCTAATACAATATTTTGCTTTATCTGAATCCAGAGAATCCATGGAATTATTGTTATAACCCGGACTTTCTGAAAAACTTTCTTTACTCTTTATTGAAGAGGCGGTACCACATTTCCTTCTTTCCTACATTCTTTCCTCAGAGGCTCTTCCAAAGCAGCACTAGCTGTGCCTCCCTAAATAGTCTCTGAAGTCAGGGTGGGAGTCCCTCCTGTACAGATGGTGTTGACCTGGGTGTGCTCAGGTTTTCAGTACTTCTTTGGGTACTTTTCTGATCTTTCAACCCTTTGATTTTAAGGCTCTAAAATGGATTCAGCATCTCAGTTTATTATGAAGAACCAGTAATTCCATGTCCTGCCTTTTTTATTGGCTGCTATGCCTCTTTCTGTCCTGTTTAACTTTCCTCTACTGGCATCATTGGGAAACTTACAACTTTTATTGAATTTTTACAGCGTTATTCATATTTTCTTGGTTCTAAACTTAACTTCTCATTTTCACTTTGAGCATATGCTGTTCTGTGGTAATTGATAAACTATGGCAGTGACCCTGTAGTAGGAGCTCAGGAATCTACTTTTTTTCTAGGCCTGAGTAGTCCAATGGTGATCACCAAGCCCCAGGGAAATGCCCATCCTTGTGTTAGAGGAATATTTGAATAGATTTGGACAGTTCCCAGTAAGTCATTATTGTGTGAGCCTGAGTAAGACAGCATTTCTTCTTAACTGAGAGGAGAGAAAACAACCAAAATATGTAAAGCTTTTGATGTATTGGGTGCTTTTCGAGGCTTTTACTGTTGTGTGTACATTTTTCTGTTTTATTTTTAGACATATTTTGCATCAGTTTTAGTCATATTTTTTTTACCACATGAAATCCTCAACAAAAGTCATATGCAGTTAGTAAAATAAGTCATGCTATGCCTATTTTTACATTAATTGTGAAGTAAGTCTTTCCTATTTTACAGTCTAGAAAACTGAGAAGTGAAAAACTTAATCATTTGTCTGAAATCATTCAAGGATCAAGGAGTTGAGATAAAATGTCTTGATCTCAATGTGGCTTTCTTTTCACCATTTTTCCTGCTTTGGCCAGAGCAGTTTGCAGCAGTGTGGTTCGCTCCACTTTCACGCTGTTGCCTGCACTGTGAGAAGAATCCCTGAATGCCTGGCAGTAGCTAAGTAGATAGTAGGAGGAGGGGGCTGGATGAATGAGTTTAGGTTGTGCAGATTGTGCCATGAGACAGGTTTCATTGTCTACATCTCTCTTAAGGGATGAGGGATAGTTCACTCTAGGCCACAGATCACCAGACTTTAAATAGCACACTCTTTGCAGTAAAAGTCTTTTGGGCATGTAGCCCCAGATATATGTATGAGTTATATGCCTATGCTACTGTACAAAGCATTATGTCCTTTAAAAACAAACAAACACACTGAGAAACCTTAAAAGAATAAGAGGTTTGAAAATATTACTTTTCATATTCTCTTACTACTGAAATAAATAATCTGGATCTGACTTTAGAAACTGTGGCTGTGGAACAACTTATGAGATGGACAGCTTCTTCATGTCATGAAAGCTATGGAAATGAAACCATCTTACTATAAATCTTGGATTCTCTTTGATTCTAATCTCTTGTAAACTTGGATGGAAACAAGAGTGTGAATCCTCAGAACACTTGTTTTATTAAAATTATCTTGGAGGACTTGACTGTTTACCATACTTTAGAAAATGAAAATATTTTGTATATTCAGCAAATTACCATTAATCACAAGCAAGGCATCAGCTAGGATAGAGTAGGTTATGCTGCAATAACAAACAAATCCCAAATGCCCATGAGTTAAAACAAACAAAAAGTTCATTATTCATTAAACTACATATTAATTAGCAGCAGTGAGGGTTTCCCCCATTGTTCTCATATGGAGGCTCAGGGTAATAGAAGTTTCACCATTTGGATTATAAGTATAGTAGCAGGTACATGGAGAATCAAACAGTGGCTCTTAAACCTCTCCCATTCATCTTTGATTAACCATAGCAAAAAATTTGTAAATCACACCAATTTCAAGAGTCAGGAAAGTGTGATTCCTTCCTGTACTTGGGAGTAGAGAGAATCTGGATATTGATAAAAGTTGGTCATATCTACTAAGAAAAAATACGAGTGAATCATTAACAAGGTTGGGATTATAAAGCACAGAACACATACAACGTAACTGTATTTTAAGACAGTCAGTGTTAAGTGCCAAAGAAGGGAGTTGAGTAAAATTTTCCAGTTTAGAGGAAAGTTGAAATTTCAAAAAGACTTAATGAAAGAAACTGTATACAGAAAGTTAATCACAGCTGCACTCTATAGGAACTGTTTTTATCCAATTTAAGAAGTCTCTAACATAGGGACTCTGTGGTTCTTTATCAATTATCGTGTGTGTGTGTGTGTGTGTGTGTGTGTGTGTGTGTGTGTGTGTTTTCAACAAGACAGTAATAAACATCTTTTATGTATATTTCTCAGTAAGTGTTTCTGATTATAGTCATAGGGAAATTTCCCAGACATGAATTGATTATAAGATCATAAGGTTAAATTCATAATTAAACTTTGCCACAATTGCCTATTTACTATCCAGAAAGTTTGTATTCCTCTAACAAGTATGTGAAAATATCTTTTGTTGCACTCTTATCAGCACTGAGTTTCCTTAAAGTTTCTAATTTCACTACTATCAATGGAAAATGGCACTGATTTAATTTGCATTTATTTATTAGTGAGTAAAGTACTGTGTCATGTGATTTTTGGACATTTTGTTATTTCTCTGTAACTCACTTTTTATTCATATCCCTTTTTCCCCCCTACTGGGCTGGTCATCTTTTCAGAAATAGATTTTATATGTGAAATATTTTTGCTGATATATATTATGTGTTTTGACTTGTTTTAAAAATTTTTAGCCCAACAGAAAATTTAAATGTTTGCATATATACTAGTATAGTTATTTTTCTTTTTATTTATCTTGTTTGTTTCTGTATAGGAAGGTTTTACATTCTTACATTTTTAACATAATTACCCATGATTTTAATTTAGAATCTTATTATTTTATATTTTAACCTTTAAATAGTTTATATTTGCAGCAAAGTTAATGAGCATTCATATTTTCCCCCTCTATTTTCCTAAATGGTTAGCCAGCTGTCTCAACAATGTATATGGAATATCACTTTTTAACTCCATTTATTTGAAAAACCATTATCACTGAATTTCCATTTTAATTGGGGTCTGGTGTTTGGGGCTTTCCGTTGTGTTTCACTCATCTGTCTACATCTTCTCTAGTGCCAAGTTGTTTTTAATTATTGTTACTTCATAATGCGATTTAATATTGGCAGGGCCAGTCCTTCTACAATTAAAATTTTCCTGGCTATTCTTGCAGGCTTATTTTTCCAGATAAAGTTCAGTATCTTTTCTTTAATTTTTTAGAAGTTCTTATTCATATTTTAATTAGGACTTCTTTGAATTTATGAATAAACTTTATAAGCATTGATGTAATCTCAATACTGAGTTTTCCTGTTCAAAATTATGATTTATCTTTTTATTTAATCTTGAATCTCAATGGAATAATATTAATGTTTTCTTGTATTGGTCCTCAACATTACCTAAGTTTTATATCAAGGAAATTTTACCTCTTTTTTCCTACTAAAAATGGGATTTTTACTTAAATATATTTTCATATTGATTATTGTTATATATAAAATACTGCTTTTATTAATTTTTAAACAACAATTAACTATTTTTCTTTATATTTTTTGTAGGATATTAGACATAATAAATGTATAATCATCAATAAAGATAATTTGTTTTTTTCCTTCTAGTTTTTACCTTCTTCCTATATTTTGTCAAAATTCATGGGCTAGTGAAAACTGGCTATAAGAACATTAAAAATAGTGGTGAGACTATGCAACTTTACTTTTTAACTTTCAAATAGTCACAGTCACTTTTAGTCCATGTTTGTGGCTCTTTAGGTAGTGTAACTCTATCAATGGCATACATATATTTGTAATTTTGTACCTTTGGTTTTTTTATTCCAGCCACTACCAGCATCTACAATCCTGTTTTGCCCTAGCTGGTTTGGCTCAGTGGATAGAGCGCCAGCCTGAGGACTGAAGTGTCCTGGGTTTGATTCTGGTCAAGGGCATATGCCTCAGTTGCAGGCTTAATTCTTACCCATGAGGGAGGCAACCAATTGATATGTTCCTCTCACATCGATGTTTCTCTCTCTGTGTCTCTCCCCCTCCCTTTTACTCTCTCTAAAAATCAATGGAAAAATATCCTCAGGTAAGGATTAAAAAACAAAAACAAAACAACAAAAAACAACACAAACATACAATCCTGTATCAGTGTGGTCCTCTCTACATTAATTATTAATAATTAATAATAGGAGACTTGAATTTATCAGACATTCCCTATATCCTTTGCTTCTTTAAAAAAATGTATATATATTTATTCATTTCAGAGAGAGGGGAGATAGAGATAGAAACTTCAGTGATGAGAGAGAATCATTGACTGACTGCCTCCTGCATACCCCACACTGGGGATTGAGCCTGCAATGCAGGCATATGCCCTTGACTGGAATCGAACCTAGGACCCTTCAGTCTGCAGGCCTATGCTCCATCTGCTGAGCCAAACCTGCTAGGACCATCCTTAGCTTCTTTTTTCTTTTCTTTTTCTAGGCATTATGTCCAGCTTGAAAGGACTTATTGGTGGACCCACCTTAAACCTTAATTGATTTAGAAAATTTAAAAATGTTACTTATACTCATACCCTTGATTTGGTCCTTCACAGAGGCTGAGTTTTCATTGAAGTTCTTTATCTGTTAGAAATGAAGAAAAAGTTGCTAATCCCAGTACTTTGGATGTGATCTATTTTATTTACTACTTGCAAACTGGCCAATTTTTTTCATCTTTTATAGTACCTTGTTAAATTAAGCCAATACCAGTCAATTCATGATACTAACATTGTTTTCTCAGTTCTTTACTCTAGCTACAAGTTCATTTGATGCATTATTTGCCTTTGCAAGTTATAAGAAAATTTTAAATAAAATATTCACCATAGCATTACATGAATAAATATTTTTCCATCCTCCAATAACTGTTTTTCACTGCTCACTACATAACCCCATATAAACAGTGCCATATATATTTTTTAATATTGATGTTTTGGCAGCCTCCTCTTTCTACTATACTAATTTTTTATATTAGTTAATTTAGGCTAAGCTGTACTGCAGTAACAGATGACTCAATGACTCAGTGGCCAACACAAGAACATTTATTTGTCTTTCACATTACATGCCCATTGTGGATAAACTTTGGCTTCACTTTACCACGTTTGCTACTAATTACCTTTAAACCTTGACCAGAACTTGGCTGAGTATAATGTGTTTGGATCACACTTTCTCATGTTTTATATTTTGTAGATACTACCTCAATATTCCCAACCATTTTGTTCATTAAGTTTCTCTGCTCCCCTTTCTCTCCCCAGCCCCCTTAACTGCTGGATGTTAATGTGGCTGCCATGCCTTTTTATTTTACTTAAAAATCTTGCTTATGTACATGAAGGTACATATTTTATATTTTTTTGTCCCAATGCTGATGAATATGCTCCTGGACTCCTCACTTCATCTGAGCGTTGTTTCTCATTTCCAGGAAATTAAAGTTTGAACGTTATAGCTCCTATAACTCCTAAGCAGAGAATAGAAGGCTTAGCTGGGACTTTTTTTAGTCTTAATAGGAAATCCTGGTTTGTCCCTTTCTTCTGTAGTTTTATCAAGTATTTAATGCCCAGCTAAATTCCATTTTATCAAGTGGATCTTAATCTAGCCTGGTTATCTCATTTCAGCCCTCTAAGAGTTACCTTCAGTTGTTCTCTTTAATCTCTTTTCTCTCTCTAGTACAGTGGTTCTCAACCTTTCTAATGCCGCGAACCTTTAATACAGTTCCTCATGTTGTGGTGACCCCCAACCATAAAATTATTTTCGTTGCTACTTCATAACTGTAATTTTGCTACTGTTAATGAATCGTAATGTAAATATCTGTGTTTTCCGATGGTCTTATGCGACGCTGCTAGCGGTTCTCAACCTGTGGGTCGCTACGATTCATTAATCGTAATTCACTGACCACCAGGGGGCAGATGCTCAATGTAGGAGCTGCCCCCTGGTGGTCAGTGTGCTCCCACAGAGGGAGCACCGCTCAGCCAGAAGCCAGGCTCATGGCTGGTGAGCACAGCAGTGGTGGCAGGAGCCTCTCCTGCCTCTGCTGTAGTCGGGCAGTAAGGAGCGAGGGGTCCCAGACTGCGAGAGGGATCTCTGACTGCCGGCTTAGGCCCAATCTCCTGGCCTAAGCTAGCTGGTGGACATCCCCTGAGGGGTCCCGGACTACGAGAGGGCGCAGGCTGGGCTGAGGAACGCCCCCTCCAAGTGCACGAATTTCATGCACTGGGCTTCTAGTCTGGTAATAAGTCTGACCAAAATAACCTCATAGGGTGATCTGATCACAGATTCCTAACTGTGTAGATCATGGTGGAAATCAAGCCCCAACCCTGTTAAAAGGTTTATCTTTGCCTTAAGCAAGTCCTGTCCATTGTTCTTGTGCATCTGGTTAACACACCTTTAAAATGCCGGAGTGACCCTCCTTTTTAGACCCCTGGGTGTCATGACCACCCTTACGGGAACACATGGTATTATTAACTAACTTGTTCCTTGCTTTTTCCCAACTTTATACAATTTTCCTTACTTTACCTCCTAATTCCAAATGTACAAAAGAAACTGCAAAACTATCATTTTCTGGAGCATTTGAGATCTTGATTCCTGGTGTGTTGACAGCTTGGCTTAAATAAACTCATAAAAATATTTCTTATGTTGACAAACTCTAGAATGTATGGGCTTTTAGTGGGTCTTTTCTCCCTCTGACAGACAAACACATACAAACGCACACACATACTCCAGATTGTTTTTAATCTCTGGTGAAAAATTAGTCAAGGGTAAACTCTCTCTTTCTTTCCATTTCTCTCTCTAAAATAAATAAATAAATAATAATAATAATAAAATAGATTTAAAAAAATTCTATTCCTGTTTATACTTAAAAAAATCAATCCCTCCCCAAACTTCAAAATGCAGTGGTGGCATAAATGAGAAAAATGTTTTTTATGTAATTCATTGTCTAAGAATTCAGGGGCTCATGTTTTTCCCTCTTTTTGTTCTAATCTCTCTAGCATGTTTTCTTCTACATAGTCAAGGCTATATCACTAGTCACTATCATATATGCATTCTGATCTGATGGGAAGAATGAAAGAAAAGTCATAGCAATAGTTTCCTTTTAATCAATGATGTAGAAGTTGCATATCATAGTGCTATACACGTTCTATTATCAGGAATTTAGTCACATAGCTGTGACTAACTGTAAAGGAGATTGGGAAATATAGTCTTTAGTTGGGCAGCTATGTGCCCAGATACAAATATATTTTATGGAGGCCTGATGCATGAATTCGTGCACAGGTGGGGTCTGGCTGGCCCGCCCTGATCGAGGTGTGGGGACCGATCGAGGATGAGGCCTGCCAGAGGGAGGGGCTGCAGGCAGTTGGCTGGCCGGCCCTGCCCCCTGATCGAACTCCCGGTCAAGGGGACAATTTGCATATTAGCCTTTTATTATATAGGATGGTAAAAGGTGAATAAATTTGTTATTTAAGAAACATCCAAACCTGTAGCAAATTTTTATAAGTTTATTTGAGCCAAACTGACGACATATGCCAGAGACCAAGATCTCAAATGCTCCCTACTATAACAGTTTTACAGCTTCTTTTATGCATTTGAAATTAAGAAGGGAACATAAGGAAGATTGTATGCAGGTGGGAGAAATCAAGGTGGAGATTGGATTACAGGATAAATGAACATTAATCTTTCAAAGATAGAGGGCTTTAATGTAGATATACATTTAACTGTTCACAGTTTTATTTTCAATGGATTTTGAAAAGAATAATGTTGAAAAATATATGCTGTTATTTTTTAGGCTGAAATGTATTTTCTTTCATTAATTACAGTTTTATTTTCAGGGTGACCGTGGACTTCCTGGTTTTCCTGGGCTTCATGGAATGCCAGGATCAAAGGTGAAGGAATCTGGTCTTTTTAAATTCAGCAATGCCATATATTGTTTCAGATTTCAAGCTTTATATCACAAATGTGTTATAAATAAATGCTCATATATAAAGCATTTATTTATCGTGTTAAAGTAAATGATTAAGTTAAGATTAATATAGTTCACATAAGGCTTTTCCAACATTCTTTAAAATTTCCAGTCATAAATATTGAAGTGTTTAAAATTTATGAGCTTTACTATATAGAAGTTCTCTTAACTATAAGTCCTACACTGTAGGCCCTGTTATAGGATGAACTATCCTTATTTTGCCTTGTTTTTCTTTATAAAGCCTGGAGACTACAACTTTTGTAAGCAAAGCTTAAAATATTTTATTTTGATGTTGGCATATTAAATTCTTTTGTTTATGATTGGTATTGCTTTTTCTTTAATCTCTGAGGAAAATATTCATATATCTCTAAAATTCAATATTTGTATTTTGTCTTCTAGGGTGAAATGGGCCCCAAAGGAGATAAAGGATCACCTGGATTTTATGGCAAAAAGGGAAGTATGGATCACAAAACAAAGTATCCATTTTGAACTTTCAACGTAATGGAAATAGAAAACTTGAATTTGGTCCCAGCCCACCATTATAGCAATTAGTTTTATTCCTATTGCTCAGGGAACTTATTAAAAACAATGAGAAAATGAAGTAATAACTGGTGATTATTTTGCATGATATTCTATGAGAATACATTGTCTTATTGATCATTTTGAACTTTTAAAATAATTACGGGGAGAGATTCCTTGGGAGTGGTAGCTGCATGTCCATTGACAATTGACTTATGGGCCTTCCTATTTCTTCACATTGAAGGAAGATTATATTCTTCGTATATTTAAAATACTCATTGCTGCCCTACCAGTGTGGCTCAGTGGTTGAGCATTGACCTATGAACCAGGAAGTCATGGTTTGGTTCCCGGTCTGGGCACATTCCCTGGTTGCAGGCTCATTCCCCAGTGTGGGTCCTGCAGGAGGCAGCCAATCAATGATTTCTCTCTCATCATTGATGTTTCTATCTCTCTCTCCCTCTCCCTTCCTTCTCTGAAATCAATAAAAATATATTTAAAAATAAATAAAATACTCATCGCCTTTTTAATTTTTCCAAGATGTGGCTTCTGTGTTTCGATGCTTGTAATAATTCTGCATCCATCAATATTTTCAATGTCTTATGTTTTGTCCACTGGCCTGATAAAATAATACTCCGCCAATAAGCTGCAAAGCCAACATAAACGGTAGTTCCATGAATTCTGTCATTCCATAATGAGGTGAACTTACTTTCCTACTTAAGTTTGAGTTGGAAGTTTAAGAGAATATTGTAAGGATTGTTTTTTAAGTGTTCTCTTTTTAATGCAGGGTGCAAAAGGTGAAAAGGGAAATGCTGGTTTTCCTGGCCTTCCTGGACGTGCTGTGAGTCTGACAGAAAAAGTTCTTGCACATCTTGCTTTGAATAAAAATTATCTGATAGTATATTTCTTTAAAAATTGTTGCAAAATATATTAAAATAAATGTATTTATTTTTCAGGGAGAACCAGGACGACATGGAAAGGATGGATTAATGGGTAGTCCTGGTTATAAGGTACTTACACAAAGAACAGAACAACTTACGTAATTTATGAATGTACATTAGAAAAATGTACCAATATTTGACTTCTTCTCATATGGCACTGGTGTAAACTTAATGAGCTAAAAGTTATTTTACTGTAATTTAAAAATGATACTACATTACTTTTGACTCTATAGTGAATTCTTATTGTTAGAAATAAAATTTCAGGATATTAAAAGGTTGATGGGTTTGTTTGGTTGGTTAGAGGCTTAAGTTCTTAGCTCCGTCTCCTAATAGTTTCAGGTTTCAGAACAATTGAATGTTTTTTAGTATATTTTCAGTTATGCAATCATCACTAGAGTCTAATTTTGAAATATTTTCATCACCTCAAAAAGAAATCCTATACCCATTAGCAGTCACTCCCTATTTCTACCCAAGCTATTATTCCTCCATTTCCAGGCCTATGCAACCTCTAACCTACTTTCTGTCTCTCTGGATTTGCCTACTCTGAAGTCCTTCAGCCCATTGGATAAGTCCCACCCACATTATGAAGGGTTATCTGTTTTACTCAAAGTTTACTGATTTAAACATTAATCCTATCTTTAAAAACTCCTTCAGAGAACTATCTAGACTGGTATTTGACCAAATATCTGGGCACTATTGCCTAGTCACATAATATTAATACATATATTTTGTTGACACATAAAATGACTCATTCACAGATGACATGACTTTTTACTCTTTTAATCTAAAGGTGACCCCTTTTTATTATTGTATCAATATTAAAGAAATTGTTTGAATGTTATCTTTATGATTGCATTCAGGATAAATGTTTTGACAATACAATATAGGTGATAATTTATGCTTTCTATTACATTCCAGTAGGAAGCACATAATATCTGTCCTATTATTGGTAATACTAAATTTGATCACATGGTTAGAAAAGGGAAAGCCATGTATGTGTTTGTGTTTATTTTATCCATGGTATATTTCTAATTTACCTAGTTCCTATTTAAATGTCTCTAAAATTTTTAATAGTTTCCTTTATAAAGGTGTAGCAAGTATTTTTTTAGTTTTCCCAAGTGTATAATATTGTTGATGCTATTGTAAATAGTGTCATTTTTATAGCTTTATTGAAGTACAATTTATGTATAAATAAAATTTACTCATTTCGTGTAACTACCACCAAATTCAAGTTTTAGAATTTTTGTAACCCCAAAGAGTTCTCTTATTCTCCTTGGCAGTTAATTACTAACCCTACCCTTTGGCACTAAGCAACTACTGCTCTGCTTTCTGTCACTATTTATACCACTCTTAAAATTTCAATGAAATGTAATCATGCAGTATTTAGTCATTTGGATATATGCAACCTTATTATTTTCATTCATCAGTTGATGAACATTTGACTTACTCCCTATATTTGATAGTTAAGAATAATGTTGATATCAATATTCTTATAGACATCTGAGTTGGGTATGTTTTAATTTCGGGGTGGGATGTTGATACCTAGAATAGCTGGGTTGTATGTCTGGGGCAGGGTGCTGTCCTATTTGGTATGATGGTATCATATTAGTGCCATCTTCTGTTTCATGAAGGTGTTTTTTTATGTTATTTGTTGCATAGATATTTATAACTGTTACATCTTCATTTTTAATTGTGGCTTTAGCATTTTAAAATTTCATTTTCTGTCTCCTTTATTAATTTTTAGCTTGAATTCAACATTGAATTATAACAGGATTACATTTCTCCTTTCTGATCATCTTTCTTTGCTTACTAGACCTTTGCCTCTCCTTCTATCATGTTAGCATTAGCTCTTGGAATCTTTTTATTTTCGTTGTTTCTCATGTCCAGCATAAAGTTAAACTCTGCTTTTTCAAAGCAATCTGAAATATTTTTCTTTTAGGACATTAATTGAATCTACTTTTATTCCTAGGCTAATAGATTTGGTCTTTGTCATAATACTTATGTTAGAATTTTGTTATACTTAGTACATTCATTATCTTATATTTATTATGCTTCTTTCTCCATCTGGTCTGTTGTTTTCTTTGGGATTTAGGAAGATTTATATGTATTTTTTTCTAATTGTCTTCCTCCCCCCACTAAGTTTTATTGAGATTTTTGACATACAGAACTATGTAAGTTTAAGGTGTACAGCATAATGATTTGACTTACATATATTGTGAATGATCACCACAATAAGACTAGTTAACATCCATCATATAGATACAAAAAAAGATAAAGAAAAAAATTTTTTCTTGTGATGAGAACTTTTAGAATTTATTGTCTTAATAACTTTCAAATATACCATATAGCAGTACTAACTACAAATGGTCTTTATACTAATGCCTTTTGTAGTATATAAACACTTCAGAATTCCCTTAGTCATCCTTTACCTTACTTAGGCATCTAATCTTTGTTTTGTTTTGCTAACTTTAAATGATAACCATGTTATCTATGTTACAATTAATGAACTTACTCTACTTTCCCCTTTCCATTCTCCTTATTTGTTTAATTATATCACTTCTACTTTTTCAGATCATATAATACTTAGAAACTATTTTTCTAGTCTTTGCTCACCTTTCTTTCAGATCAGCAGTTAAATATATTTAGTGTTCATCACCAGTTCCTTGACCAATATTTCATCGTCATAACTTAAGTCTGATGAAAATTCTCCTCTATGACTGTATTCCTTATATAGGGCTTGCAAATACAGTATTCTCTAAATTCTTATATTGTAACATATTCTTCTATATTCTTGTTACTTGAATGACAACTTGGCTAGCTATTATAAAACCCTTATCTCACCTTTTTTCCTTGAATTTCTTGAAAATGTTGCTCCACTACTGTCATGTAGATTACTCATGCCAGCCTAATTGTCTTTCCTTTGTAAGTGGCTTTGTGTTTTTGTATGGAAGCCCAGAGAGTTTTTAATTTTTTAATTTTTAACTTAATGTTTAAAGTCCAATAGCATAATTTATGTATGAGAATTAAGAATTTCAGGTATTCCAAAATACTTGTAATAAGTAGATTCAGTGTTTCTTTTCATGCTGGAATGTTCTCTTGCATTTTAGTTTTAAATAGAACCTTTTTTTTTTTTTTTTTACATTGCTTTGGTTTATAGGTGTGTTGAGACTTCTTTGGCTGTCTTCTGTCTCTTTCAGTTTCTCATCCTTTTTAAAATTTTTATTTTTATGGGCTATGTTTAGTTTCCCCTTGATGCCTTTTTAAAAAAATATTCTCACCTGAGGATATGTTTCTATTGATTTTAGAGAGAGAGGAAGTGGGAGGAGAGAGAGAGAAACATCAATCAGTTGCCTCCTGTACATGCCCTGATCTGGGATCAACCTTCAACCTAGGTATGTGCTCTATCCTGGAATCAAACCCACAACCTTTTTGGTGTATGGGAGGATGCTCCAACCAACTGAACTACTCAGCTGGGACTCTCCTCAGTGCCTTTTTAAATTTAAAATTAAATCTATTTCCCTTTGGTTTCTAGTAATCATATATATCCAAGATGATTTTGTCTTTTCAATTTATTTCTTGAATTAATTTAATTCTTATTTTATATATTCCCCTTTTTAACATCTGAAAATGCTTGTATAATGTTAATCTAGGCTGCAGTACTTTTTTACAATTTTCTTCTGCTTTGTGTTTATTTTTATGTGAGGGAAACTTACTGAAAAGTTTTGATTTTGATTTTATATTTTCTCTTTCAGTAGTTTTGTTTGGGTATTGTCTGCCAATTCTTTGCAGTTTGAAATGTCATATATATTTAGACTTGAAATAGTAGGCAGGATGTAAAAGTTTGAGTGGCTTGCTAGGCTTCTTAGAGTATCTCCTTTTTTATGTGTAGTGAAGTTACAAATTACTTTAAACAATGAAATTGTTTACTGGAAAGTGTTGACTATATCTTCTGTTGAGGGGGTGGAGAGGTTTGAAGTATAATGTGTTCATTTAAGAGTCTGTGGCACATCCAAGAGTAGAAGGCCAGCAAGTAGATAAATCTAGGTTAGAACTCCATCTCATTCAAAATGGGAAGTGAATGGGATATGGAACAGAGTTGTAAGATTATCTTAGATTATATGAGGGACAATGATTTCACTGTAAAAAATGCAAATGCAGGTAAGTGTATAGGTTTGGTGGCAAGATGTTTGACTTGTTTTCTTAAAAAAAAAAAAAAAGTGGGAGTTGTCAGCTGTTGAGAGATGGGACAGAAAGGCAATTTTTGTTGATTGGATAACTTTTCATATATTTGTGTGGAAACTGTGGCAAAGAGGAGATCAAGGGAATAAATATAGAAGCTTCACTGAAGTCTAGTTGAAGCTGGAAGTTCCAATCTGTGTGACTATTGTACTATTTCTTCTCTCCCATGTCTATACTTAGAAGCCCAATCGTGGGTCTGAAGAGGCTTACAGTTTGATTTCAGTCAGGCCTGGGGTTTGCATAAGCAAGTGAAGCATATGAACAGTGAGATAAAGGGGTAAGAATTTAATTAGGGAGCAATTGAAATACTGAAACATGGCATTTAATCTGGATTTGAAAAGAAGCAAACACAGAAAAGGACAGATTATAATAAGGGCATAGTTTATTGGATACTTACTACATGCCTGGCTCTTTCCCCAGCACTTTATATGCATTTACTCATTAATATCAGAAATCATTATGAATTATAAGTGAAAAAATTTTACCCTTTTACAGTTGAGGAAACTAAAGAATGGAGAGATGAGATATTTTGTACATTGTTTTATAGCCATAATTTAATAACTAATGAAAATTTCTTTCACCAAATTGTTTTTAAAAAATTATAGCCAAATAATATTTTCCAAATATAGGGAATGATTAAATTATTGATTTTACCGTTTTTTGTGCATTGTAGCTAGATTAAAATATCGACCTTATTTTAAAAATACTCATTTTGCCTAAATTATATTGGCAAACCACAGGAGTACAAATATAAAACATTTAAATCCTAAAATGAATCATAAAAGTAATGGACTGTGAAAACCCCAACCATTTTGGTGGCAGTGGAGTAGCTAACTTTTATGGACCTTCCCTTCTATGCTTAGATCTATACAAGGCACTTACAAAAATTCTTATTTTTTTAAGATATGTTTTTATTGATTTTTAGAGAAAGGGGGAGAAGAGAGAGAGAAACATCTATGAGAGAGCTACCTCCTGCACGCCCCTCACTGGGAATCAAGCCTGCAACCAGGCATGTCCCCTGACTGGGAATTGAGCCAGTGACCTCTCGGTGCCCAGGACGATGCCCAACCAATTGAGCAACACCGGCCAGGGCAAGACTCTAATTTTTTATTTAAAGAAAAGATCTATGAAATTGGCAATGTTAATGTCATTTAGACATTATTAAGATCAGATTAAGAGAGCTTAAAGAATTGACTGGAAAGTGCAGTCGGTTACATGGCAGAACTAGAATTCCAGGGCTAGTTTGTGTGATCCTGTCCATGCATTATGCTGTCTGAACTTCATGTCTGTTTATTTGGTCAGCCAAGAGATGCTTCCCAGCCTTATAGCTTCAGAATAACCTCTGGCACGCTAGAGATTTGTTTACATATGAAGAATAAACCATGCAGCAAGATCAAAGTCAAAATAAAATGTCTAATAGCAAAGTAAGGATATTCCTCAAAATTAAATTATATGATAATGGTCACACATCTTTCACCTCATTTTGAAGCTTGGCATGGTCACAAACTAAATTATTCTCCATCCTTTTATTTTTTGTGTGGGTAAGGACCATGGCATGAAAGGTGATACCCATGCAATGCATGTTTCATATGTCTGTTTTTGGTTAAATTGCCTTCTTAAAAATAGCTGGTTTGTGGTGGAATAAATCATCTTTGACATTAGCTGTAGAAATTGGGTTGAGGAATAATGTTTAATGTGACATTTTCTCAATTATTTATTTATTTTTATCAAGAAAGACGTTAATAAGATAGCAAAATGATAACTTAGAGGTGAAGGCATGCTCTATGCCATTTTCCACCAGCCAAACAAATTGGTGTGCGGGTATGCAGTTCTCCAGATCATGAAAGTAATGAAGTGATCAGGCTAACCTCTGGTTACAAAACTGAATTTTACAGGTTAGTTGTGTACTGCATTTGATTATGTTAAGGAAAATGGCCAGTCAGAAATCATTATTCCATCTCCCAATGAAACATCATTAAGAGAATGAAGAGAACACTCCTAGGTAAAGATTATTGACTCTCATCATAACTAACCTGCATACTCTTCCAACTACAAATGCTATAGCTCTCTCCACAAACGTTTTTTCCATTTTATTTATCTGTTTGAAATTGAGCATTTAAGAATAAATAGGTCATTCCCTCTTCCTTGAGATGCCTCAGTGCTTGTAAAGGGGCATAAGTCATATACAGCCTTACATTCTGTTCAACACTATTCTAAATACTGTGGGTGATTAAGGAAATCTCGTGTGTTTTCTGCTTTTAAAGAATGTGCAAGTCAAGAAACTAACACCTACATAAACAAGACACCTGTTCAACAACCTGGCCATTGTAAATTCAGTGCCAAGTGTAAAGCTGTGTAATGTCATTGTAGATCACAGATAGAGTGACTTGTAAGAGCAGAAAGTGTGTGTAAGTCTCTATCTTGAGATCTAGGCAAGGGCAGTGGTTTTCAAAGTGTGGTCCCAAGACCAGCAGTAGCAACACCTCCTGGAGACCTGTTAGAAATGAAAGTTATTGGGATCCACTCCAGACCTATAGAATCAGAAATTCTGGGATCTGCAGACTAATAAATACTCCAGGTGGTTCTGATGAAGCTAAAGTTTGAGAATCGCTGCTGTAGATTATAAAGAATGCAACTCTTGGGAGGCAAGGTCAACATAGATCCCATAGGATGATCAATTTTAAAGTGAAAATAAAAATAAATATTAAAAGGATTGATGTAAACTTTGGTCACATTTACTTGAAAGATAAGAATACTGTCCTAGTCTCATGAGTACACAGTACATAATTATTTTATAACTTAACCACCCACTGTCATGTATAGATTTACTATTTATATAGTCACTTTATGAATCGCAGAATGGGTTATTTGATTCCAGGAAAAGTTAATATCAATCATCTAGGAGTAATTTTTATTTTTCTGTTTGTGTCTAATATGCTTTAATATGTAATATAATACATACAGTTATTTTGCAAGCATGATGAAAATGGAATTCTTTATTTCCTCTTACTGCTAACAGGGAGAAGCAGGCCCTCCGGGTGCTCCGGGGCAGGATGGACCACGGGGAGAGCCTGTGAGTACCTTTTCAACTCAGTTCTAAGGGATGAGGCTCTTTTCCTGCCTTGAAGTTTATCAACTATTTAAATTCTCCTCCCAAGTGCCCTATCCTTCTTTAGTGACTTCCAGATTTGGAAGTTGTCAAAGCTCTTTGTGGAACACTTTTAAAGAGGGAAATATTTAATCCTCTCTCACACACTAGGGAGAATTTGCCAGCAGGAAATTTATGTGCAGCATGAATCACAAGCAATCGTGCCCACACAGAGTGTTTAGCACAACAGCATGGTCTGTTGGTGAGCCGTTAGTCAATGTCACTTTGCCACTTGCTCATTGTCTTGTAGTATGCTGTCTAGGATCGTATGTTCAATAAGAATCAAGGTTAAGAAACATAGGATTGAAAAAATATTGAGCCTGAATCCGAGATACATGTATGTGTAGCAAGTGTGCCATATGACTCAACTTCAGATGAGTTGTAGAAATACAGTTTTTTTCCACTTTTTATTCCTACAGCTCCAGGCCAACTTGGCCAACATTTAAATACCAGCTGATTTCCTTTTATTTGTCAAAATTACCGATCTTCAGGGAATTTGCACTTAGTTTTGGGAGGAGTTGATTCAAGAAATGAAATAATAGGCTGTCTATTGTAGTTTATCACAGTGTTCAGTCAAGGGTTCAGAATCTAATATTGGACATCAGAGGGAAAGAGGGATCACGGAAGCTTCTTCAGTGGGGCAAGGGATTGAACTATTCTTAGAATCATTCAATCAAATATTCCTTGAATTCTCATATTGTGTATTTTGATGCACTGGGGCAAGTTTCTCTACATAGCAGGAGCTTATAATCTACTTTGGAGAATAGCAAAAAATGGGATGCAAATAATTACCAACCTGAGACAGATTATAGTAAATTCCAAATATGGATTTAACATGGCATAGGAAGGCCAGGGCTTGAAGATAGTCTCTGTCACCTTCTAGCTTTGTGAGTTTGGATAAATCACTTCACATCACTGCAAACCTTTCTCCTCCTCAAAAAGTGTACTTTCTCATATTGCCTGATTTATAGATTTCTTGTGAGACTTACATGGGAAATGTGAAAAAAATTGTGAAACAATTGCACAAATGCATGGGTTCATTCAAGATGCTGAATGAGTATAGGAAGGGAATCTTGATTCATGAAGTGATTGAAAAATTTTTACCAAGGATTTAGGGCTAGGGCTAGATTTAGTCACAAACGGGTGACTGGGAAAGAAAGGGAGACAAGAGGAAGAACTAATATGAGTGAAGACACACAGGTAGGTTGGTTAAGGGTGTCCCCATGAAATAATGAAATGATCTTAAAGAGGTCCTGTGAAGGAAGGGTCCTTATTGGGTGGTGGGAAGTAAAGTTAGGAAGGTGATTAGGATCATAGTATGGAGATCCTGGAAAGCAAACTGTATTCACTTCCCTTGAAAATGGTGTAAGAAAAAAAGAATAACATGATAAAAAGTAATGCTTTAGAGGCAGTAATGAGATACTGGTATACGCAGAATGAACAAAAGGAATCAGGATAATAATTACCTGGCTATTTTGACAGACCAGTCATAGGCAAATAAGGCCTCAACTAGGCTTTTAATGAAATGGAGAGGATTCAGTAGGGATAGTATGAGTTCAGTATGTCTGACCCATCATTATTATTAAAGTATAACTCTAGGACTGGTAACGATATGAGACTAGCTATATTTATATTTTTGTTTTCAGGAAAAATTTAAGGGGTGTGTGTGTGTGTGTGTGTGTGTGTGTGTGTGTGTGCTCATGCTTGTGTGAGTGAAGATAAAAAGGGGGTTGGGGAAGGGAAGACAGGTGAGTGAGAAGGTGAAAGGGAAGAGAGAAGAGACAATGGACATCAGAGACAGATTATCATCAATAGTGTTCTAAGTGTTTGTGTCAGTTATTTATAAGCCTTAGTGATTCGTTTTCCAAAGAAGCAGCGTGACAGTGCAGATGGTCAGCAAGTCTATGTAAACCAAAATGCCATGCGAGCAGAATATATTTACTTTGAAATTAGCACTGCTGTGTTCCTGTTAATAAAACCAAACTAAGAAGAAAACTAGTAGAAAATGAGGAGCTCTTGAGGGGATGTTTTCCTCTCCTAAGGCTGCTGTTCCTTACTGTCAGCCAGGAGCAGGCACCAATTTGTGTTTTCTCCTGCCATGCCTGGTCCTGCTTTGTTCAAGACTTGCCCCACTTGGAGCTTTTGCCCTAGCGTACATTTTTTATACCAGGCAGCATGATCCTTCAGATTTCAACCCAACATTTAGTGCATTCCTGGAATGTGTAAGGCATTGGGTTTAGTGAGGAGAGAAACACAGGACTGTCCCACGGAAACTCACTACCTCATAGTGGAGATAGACAGTAAAAGGATAACATAACAAAACCTAAATTATAAAGTTCTAAAAAATTGACAAACAAGGAGCTGGGCAGGGAATGATGGCAGTGGGGTAGTGGAAGTTATTTAGATGTAATCTCTCCTCCTTAACCAACCAGATAGAAAACTGGGAGTGACCAAGTGAGACTCTTATTCCTTTCCCACCAAATCAGGAGAGGCAAGAAAGGATACCTTATCCCTTTGATCCCACTTCTCTCTCTTTCCTGGTAAATGGTGGGGTGACAGTCAGGCCTCCTATGCCAGGAGACCTACTCTGTTAGGAAAACAATGAACAGATTGGCCTCTAAAATTTGCTCATATTACTTGGATACATTTCTTCTGGTCTTTCTTCTCTTCCAGTTAAGAACAATTAACATAATAAATTATTCTGTTATTTTGACAATGAATGAAAATATGGTTAGAAATATCCTGTGAAGAATGATCCTTACCCTTTGTGGAGAAGCTTTGAAAATGAGGAAAAATGAAAGTTTATATATTTTGGTGACACCAAGAAATGAAGACTCTTCTGTTGCATGTGGGTGCTGGTCTTAAGTATTTGTAATGAAAGATTTAACCCCACTAAAAAGGACATGTTCACTATATTATTTGTTCTGTAATGTGGAAGCCAAGAAAATTAATGGAGCTTAAGTTGAAAGGACAGGAGCTCTTAGAAAAAATGCTTTAAAGCTGATTAAACACAGCTTATAGCAGCGGGATGATGATTCATCCATGTAAGCAGATTGGTAAATATGAACTAACTCCTTGAATTCAACTTGAGGACAAAGGCTGTATTTTACTGGAAAATGATTATACCATTTTAAAATACAATTACATTCACATGCCTATGCTTTGCATTTTAAAGGCTAGTATTGTCGGTCCTAATAGTAATTCAGTCCTAAAAGTAACTTGCTTTCTAAGTAGCAAATTGTACCCACTTAACTTCTGCTGGATTTATTGTAATTGGTTTCAACCATCAAAGGATTATAGCATTTCAGTCATTCATCCAGTAAGCATTTGCTGAGTGTCTGCTTTGTGCCGGACATCATACTGGTGGAGGAGAATAGGAATATTAATGTGACGGTCCTGCCCTTAAGCAGTCAGATGAGCCAATAGATCACAATCCTACCTAATAATAGACAAATATGCAAATTGACCATACCTTCGCTATGCCCGTGATTGGCCAGGAGGCGTGGGGGGGCGGGACTCGGGGTGGCCGGGGCAGCTGATTGGGCCGGCGGGACGCTGAGCTCCTGTCGCCAGTGGTGGCTCGAGCTCAGCATCTGGGCCATGGCTGTGCTGCGGCACAGAAGGGGCCTCTGGGGCAGTAAGCTCACGTCCCACCGCGGACCATCAAAAGCGGGGGAGCTGGGTGCCTGTCTGCTCAGAAACCAGGCCTTTCAGAAGCCTCCGCCATGCTGGAGGCTTCTGAAAGGCCTGGTGCATCAGCGGACAGGCATCCAGCTCCCCACCCTAAACATGCATGATTCAATCATGCACTGGGCCTCTAGTATAGTATAAATGTTATGGAGGTGGGAACAGGGGTCTTGCAAATTTGTAGAAGACATGTATAACACTAAATGAATTTGGGGATGCTACTGAAAGAAATGCATTATTTTCTATTAGCAGCATTATGGAGATATAGTTCATATACTATACAATTCATTTATTTAAAGAGTATAGGGATGCATTTTTAGAAATACACATTTTTATTGATTTCAGAGAGAAAGGGAGATATTAAAACATTAATGATGAGAGAGAATCATTGATAGGCTGCCTTCTGCATGCCCTCTATAGGGTATTGAGCTGCAACCCTGGCATGTGACAGGGAATCAAACCGTGATCTCCTGGTTCATAGGTCGACACTCAACCACTGAGCCACACTGCTGGGCTAAGAGATTCATTCTTAAACAAGATGCTCTCTTGGCAGAATTCTCGAATATAAATGGGAGTTGGCTGGTTCTTTGGGCTGGCAAGGCAGGTGTCTGTAGCATGTTCCAAAACATAGAAGTAAAAGATATCATGATACTTTGGGAAAAGCTGCTAAGGATACATGGAGGGGATGGGATAAAAATACAAGATGAGGTTGTAGGGGTTAGGTAGACTACAAATCAAGACAGGCCTTATATGCATGTGCTATTTGGATTTAAATCTGAGAGTGGTGGGGGCCATGCACAGGTTTTAGGTAGAGGAGTAAGTTGATCAGATTTAGGACGTTTTAGAAAGATCACACTGACAACAGAATAGAGAAGGCATAGAAGGTGAGCCGAGATCGAGGACAGAGCCTAAGAGCTGAGCTCTGTCACCTCCAGTGTCAACTAAGGCAATAACATTCAGAGTTGGGATGGGGAGCTTGGGATTATTGAAATGAACGAAATGGTACCAATAGGGTTCAAGGATCAATTGCATGTGGGTAAGATGAAAAAGGATGACTCTCAGAATCTTATCACATAGATGGAGGCACAAGACCAAGCAACAAACTGGAAATAGAGCAAGCTGAATCACTTTTGGCTAAGGGAGGTGATCCTAGTATGTTTTTAAATGAAAGATATCTAGATAACAATGAGGGCATTTAAACAGGAGAACTAAGCTTTGGATGGTTAAAATAGACATGTAAAAATGGGGACTACTACCATTCCAATAAGAAATAGTGAGTCAGATTCAAGGGAAATTTAAAAGAATTACTCTGAATACTAGGTATAGTAGATTGAAAAATGCTTTGCTTCCCCAGAAAGATATAGGACCCTATTATAATTTGGAAATCTGTAAATGTTGTCTTCTTTGAATTAAGGGTCTTTGCAAATATGATTAAAGATCTGGGAAGGGGAAATTTTCCTGGGTTACCTGGGTGGGCCTGATCCAATCAGTTGAAAGACATTAAGAGCAAACTGAAGTTTCTCAGAGGAGGCAAAGAGATCATAGTAGCTGAGATTGGGATGATGAGGCACAAGTCAAGGAATGTTGGCAGTTACCAAAAGATGGAAGTGGTGAGGAATGGATTCTCCCCTAGAGCCTCTGGGGTGGTACAACCCTGTCTAGACCTTGACTTCAGACTTCTGGTCTTTAGAACTATGCAAGAATAAAGTCCTGTTGTTTTAAGCTAAGTTTGTGGTAATTTTTTATAGCAGCAAAGGAAACCAGTACACTGGGCTTTTCATCTACTCTAATCCTTAACAATTATTTATGTAATGAACCTATGTAAAAAGGCATGTGAGTACACACTGCTACATATCTCAAACTGTTCATGTATTAATCAAAAGCATTTGGACTTAAAGAAATTAGATAAATAGGTCTCAACAACAATTTGGTTAAAAGCAGGGCTCCTCAGTCACCAATATTTTCTGTATATTCAATTTTGTTAAACTCCCATTTGTTTCTAAAAGCTTATTTTTATCCACTTCTCATTTTTTTCTACATTTTTGCGTTCTGTTTTTTGACTTTGAGCCCACATGTCTTTATATTACAAAGTTGGAAAGATTGAAATGTCTGGTGCATAATGTATCCTATCTAATAATAGGCAAATATGCAAATTGACCGCACCTTTGCTATGTCCAAGCCACGCCCACCAGCCAAGCCATGCCCACAACCAATCAGGACGAGTATGCAAACTACCCCAACAAAGATGGTGGCTAATTTGCATATCAAGACAGTGTAGAAAGAAGCCAAGAGCTGCAGAAGGGAGCAAAGCTGCAGAGAAGCAAGCAAGCCGGGGGGAGGAGAAGGGAGGAGCGGAGGTGGGGCCGGGGTAGAAGGGAAAAGCAGGCTGGCTGGCAGAGAAGGCAGGGCCGGGGGAGAAGGGAGGAGCAGAGGCAGGGCCGGGGGCGAAGGAAGGAGAGCGGGCGGGCTGGCGGAGAAGGGAGAAAAGCAGGTGGGCTGGCGGAGAAGGCGGGGCAGGGGACAAGGGAGGAGAGCAGGCAGGGCGGGTAGAGTGCAGCAGGAAACCCTATTGCAGGATTTTTCCTGCAACGGGAACGCTAGTAATGTATATAAACCACAGTTTAAAAATATAATACAGTATGAATATCTATACTTATAAAAGGGTAATATGCTAATTAGACTGGACATCTTCCGGATGTCCTTCCAGACAAAGCCACGGTGGTGGGGCCAAGGCAGAGGTAGTTAGGGGCGATCAGGCTGGCAGGGGAGAGCAGTTAGGGGAATCAGGCCAGCAGGGGAGAGCAGTTAGGGGGGTCAGGCTGGCAGAGGAGAGCAGTTAGGGGCAATCAGCCAAGCAGGCAGAGAGTTTAGGGGCGATCAGGCTGGCAGGCAGGCGAATGGTTAGGAGCCAGCGGTCCCAGATTGTGAGAGGGTGCAGGCTAGGCTGAGGGCATCCTTCCAACCCCCATGCATGAATTTCGTGCACCAGGCCTCTGGTGTATGCATAAGAAAGAATCTGCATGGCAAACATGGTATAATCACACTTCAGTTACTTTGCCTATGTCTTCCCCCAGGTTGGGTTTCTGATGTTTGTTATGTTCTATTTTTGCTTGTCTGGCTTTTATTTCCCCCTGTGAGAATGCTTTTGAAATAGATTCTGAAAAAATTAAGGCCTGGAATTTGAGTGATTTACATTGTTTTTCTCTTTAAAAGATGTTTAGTTTGTCAGGTTACATTTTCATGCCAGGGGATGAAGAATAAAACAGATTAATTTGAAGAGTCCTCAATTGTTGGATCTAGGTTTTCCTAACTTCTCACAAATTTACTCTGATTTTACCTAGGGTGGGTGGGGGGACAGGGCTGTCCAGGGCAGCAGCACACTGAATTTAGGAGCAGTTATAAAATGATAACTCTAAATACTAACTTTTGGTCAAATCACCTTTTAAGCCCAATTATCACGTTGGTCAGTCTTCTGCGTTGGCCAGTTGTTGCTGACCAGATTACCTGCAGTAGCAGTGTTTCCATTGCCTCTGTGTCATGGCTATTCTTGTCCTGACCCTCAGTCCTGATAACATCTCCTATTTAGGGTAACTTTTTCCTCAGGCACTCTGAGCCTTTTGCTTGTTAGAGCACAGGGAGCCTATGGCTCATGATGAAGATGTGTAGGCAGGACTAGGGTTCCACTGTTTGAGCCAAGATCCCTGGAGCTCCATGACTGAAGAGGAGAGAAGATGCCACATTTTCTGGATCTATGGAGGTGAGCACATATTTCTCAGTTAAGGATGTCTTACATCTTTTTTTTTTGGGGGGGGGGGGCGGAAATGTTTGCTTTATCATTTTAGGAATAAAGACATGGAGGTCATTGTACTGTATTTGCGGACATTGGCTCTGGAGGCGTTTGTTGTTTCCTTTCCTCATGCCTTTTAAATTCTTGCTAAACCACATGTTATGCTTGTGTTAATGGTGTAATGTTAACTGCTGATCCCTGCCAAGTCATCATTTACTTAAGAGACAAGTAGGCCTTTTGTTTAATCACCTTTTCTGTGGTGTGATTACTTGACGTGTCATTGTTATGCATAAATACCAAAGACAAGCATGAAATTCCTGGGAAAAGTTCATGTTGAACTGCTAGGGTGGTTTCCTGTGTGGAATAATCCACTTTATTATACTAGAAAAGTGGAGGTGTCTTTAATTGCCCACTTGACTGTATTTCTTATTTAGATTGAGAAGGTAAGAGGGGAAAAACCTCACTAGTTCTGTCCTTGTTCTGATTTGATTTGCAATTGTAGGGCAAGCTTTTTAAAGTCTTTTGTGCTAATTTGTAACACTTTCCCCCCCACTCCTCTTGCAGGCACCAGGAGTGGCACATCCTTGGTATGTGTTGAGTGGAACCACCTTAGCCTGGTATCTGCTAAGAATTTCAAATGGCACTTTTAGGGTGAAGGCGACCCACATTGAACAGTTTAGGAAATTCAGTAGTCTTTATTATTGTGATAATTTCCTCATAATTCCAGGTTTAGGTTTTAAAACTTAATTGAGAATAACTCTTTGAATGAATGTTGAAGTATGTTTTATCTAAATTTTAAAAAAATGTAAATGTCTGAGTATCTACAGGAGTGACTAAATTTATAACTAACATCTACATTTTTTTTGGTCTCCCAAAATATGGCATTTGGCATTGTAATGACTGAAAATATAATACCTTTTCTTTAACCTTACAAAGCAAATGTTGGCTAATTATCTGTATAAATTTATTAATAAAGTCCCACCAGGTATAATCATAGATCTGTTTGATTCTTTCCAATTACAAATGACTTCATTGGCATAGTAAAACCAGACCACCATCAACCAACTTTATAAGTGACATTGTGGATTTTAAGTTTAGAAAATCTGTGCCTATCATATTGATCATTTTTGTTGGTGTTGTTTTGAAGAAATCTTTTATAACCTGGTCATTGTAAGATCACTGATAAATATTAAAATATACTTACTTGAGTCCTCCTCTTCTTTGTCCATTTCTTTGTAATTGAAGAGGCTTTATTGAACCCTGAAATGACAAGAGGAATAAGTGCAATTGAACATAAGAAATAATGTGTGATTAAGTCTCCAAATGGGTAACATATCCTCTGAGTAAATATGTCCTTTAGTCATATGAGGACCAGAGGCATTTTTGTATTAAAAACCTTTGATATCTAAGAGGTACTCATATGATATTCTTGAATAGTTCAAATGCATTCTCCATTTTCAAAGCATGGAAAATACAGAATTAACAAAACAGTGTTGTTCAAGACAAAGCATATTTATTTTAATACTGGTTTCATGACCCATATAATCTGCCATTTGAGCAGATGAAATGATAATGTTTTACATTCACTCTACTTTCAATGACTGTGGAAACATCCGTATTTTTTATGTAATCCATAGTGCACACTTTGGTAACTAGATCATTTCATTCTAAAGATCTTTTTCTTGTGTTTTATCTTTTAATAAATATATTCAAAGTGCTTGAGTGTGGTTACCACTTCGAACACTAGGCCAATGTATGATGCCTCTGAGAATTAACATCAGAAAATGATTTATGTTCTGGATGTGTTTAAGGGATGTTAAAACCGAGGGGGGATAGCTGAGAAAGAGCACTTGAAAATATTCTTTTTGTTTACATTAATGTTCATTTTTATTTTTGGTAATGAGGTAAGCACCTAATTAGTTAATCAATTGCCAGTAGTTCTAGGTACTGAAATGATTTGTAATATACTTTTTTTTGGTAATTTTGAATACTGAACAGGAGTGTTCCATTGTTTGAAATAGACATGCCTTGTTACGTCATAGTTATCTGTTTATACTCTGTTTTAATTTCAGTTCTTTAAAAGATTATGGCTTTGAAATGCTTTTGGCATGGATAAATGCTTTGTCGGTTGTGTAAAAAACTAAGGTGTGTTGTTAACTAAAGAGACTAATATTTATAAATATATTCCAGAAGTCATGTGCTATTCTAATGGTTCACCATTAATTTAATCTGATGAAAAATATCATCACAGGATATTAGAATGTAAATTACTTTTCATTTTATTAACACTTAGGGACTAGGCTTTTTCAATGAAAATCTCTTTCTTGCTAATAAAGTATGAAGAGTAATTTGATAAACTAATATTAAAATTAAATCAGGGCCAAGGAGTCCTGTGATGATTTCTTGGTTCTAAAAACTATGAATAATTTTTTTGTGTGATAAAATTTTCTTCTGTCTACGTAAAAAAGAAAGCACTTAATTGATGGACTAGGTAAAACAAAGAATTTCTGAAAATATATTTTAAAAATTCAATGTTAATCATACAAAATGGGAAACCTCCACTAGAGAGCCTTAGAATTGTTGCAGAATCTTATTGAGATGCATAGTCAGGTGCTAATATTTGCTGAACAGTATAGAATGTACAACATTGCACCAGGTGGTTTCAGATGGAACACTTGCTCTTCAGTGAGGGAAAGAGAAAATTCACTCAAGATACATAAAAATCTTGTAGCAGTTTAAGACCATTTAAAATTCAGTTTTCTGGGCCCGGCCCCATCCTAATAAATCAGAACCAGGAGCTGAAGCCCAAGAAATAGTATTTAAAGAGTTATTTATTTGTTTGTTTATTTAAGAAAAGAGAGAGAGAGAGAAAGAGAGAGAGAGAGAGAGAGAGAGAGAGAGGTAAAGAGACAATGATTTGTAGTTCCACTTATTTATACATTCATTAGTTGGTTCTTGTATATGCCCTGACCAGGGATGGAACCCCCGACCTTGACATATGGGAAAGATGCTCTAACCAAATGAGTGACCTGGCCAGGGCCCAAGAAATGGTATTTTTTAAAAATATATTTCTTTATTGATTTCAGAGAGGAAGGGAGAGAGAGATAGAAACACAAGTGATGAGAGAGAATCATTGATCGGCTGCCTCCTGCATGCTCCAGACTGGGGATTGAGCCCGCAACCTGGGCATGTGCCCTGACTGGGAATCGAACCATAACCTCCTGGTTCGTAGGTCAACCCTCAACCACTGAGCCATGCTGGTGAGGCGAAATGGTATTTTTAATAAGTGCTTTATGTGAATCTGATGTAAAGTTTGACAGCTAGTGATATAGAGGCTATGGAACAGGTTGCTCAAAACAGAGGAATATGAAAGTAGAAAGATGGTACCCAACCGAGGAAAACAATTTTAGTGAAAAATTAAAGGGAAAATGGAATTGTGACCTTATCATTTTAGGCTGTATGCGTTTTAATAGCTTCTTCTGCCTAAATAAGCTTCAGTATTGTCATGAATGATAATGTGAAATTATATTTCCAAAGGGGTTTAGTTCGCTTGTATATTTAAAATACTTTATTATTTTTGACACAATCACAGAAACAAATCTATCTTGTAAGACAAAGATACATACTAATATTCTACTAGTAGATGCAATTGAATAAGACTAAACTTGTTTATGAAAGAGGTAAATCCTCACAAAGATAGAAATTTGATCATTTAAATTTATTCTATTTTCAATTTTACATGAAATTTTTAGGTGATTAATTTTCCTAGAAGTTTAAAAATTTGAGTGCTATAAATTATAGTATCCTATATAATAAAGGGTAATATGCAAATTGACCCTAACAGCGGAATGACTGGTCACTATGATGTGCACTGACCACCAGGGGGCAGACACTCAACACAGAAGCTGCCCCCTGGTGGTCAGTGCACTCCCACAGGGGAAGCTCTGCTCAGCCACAAGCTGGGCTGATGGCTGCCAGTGCAGCTGCTGTGGTGGGAGCCTCTCCCACCTCCTCCACAGTGCTAAGGATGTCCAACTGTGACTTAGGCCCGATACCCGTGGGGAGTGGACCTAAGCCATCAGGCAGACATACCCTGAGGTCTCCCGGGCTGCCAGAGGGATGTCTGACTGACAGCTTAGGCCTGATCTCCCAGGGAGTGGGCCTAAGCTGGCAGGTGGACATCCCCTGAGGGCTCCCGGACTGCAAGAGGTCACAGACTGGGCTGAGGGATCTCCTCCCGAGTGCACAAATTTTTGTGCACCGGGCCTCTAGTTTAATAATAAAACAATTTTTAATTCTAGATATGCTGTATTAGCATTTTTATTTTAGAAAAGTTAATTTCTGTTACTGTGGAGAAGTGGGGAAATGCTCCCTGGTTAGACTAATCATGTTCAATGCCAAAATTCTAGCTCTTTTGTCAAAAGAGTTAGAAACACAGCATTGTCCTTCCCTCAGAGATACTGGTGTCCTGTCTAAGTTTATCCTTAGCAACATGTAAAAAATTATCTACAGGAATAATCTACCAAGTCATGAATACTGAGCCAGTGAATTATTATCTGAAGTCACAATGATGAGTCATGTTAAGATTCTTCCAGAATTGATCTTTGCATTCTCATGTTTTAGCTTTTTTTCTTTAATCCAGTGATAGCCACCTTTTTATTTTGGCCAACCAATGTTTAACAGTGGTTTCTTTAATGATATAAACGTAAAGAAAAAAAGTCTTATATTATTTTTCTGAGAATTTTTTGAAATGAAAAAACTTCATGGACCAAATTTTTATTGAACATTTTAATTATGTTTTATTATTATTTATATTTATTCTACTCATTGTTTATATTTCTCATTACACATTTATATTATTTAATTCTTTTAAATAGGCAAAATATATAGAACGTATGTGATTAAATTTAAAGTCTGTTAGCCAAATCCCATTCCCACTCTGAGATAATAGCTGCTATTCATTCAATGAGATCCTTTTCAAACTTTTTCTTTTCATATTCAAATACATAATTAATACATATAGATATTTTTACAATAAATAATTATGTCCATTGAAACTTTACCTTTATAATATTATGGATGTTTTACCAGATCAGGTTATAAGAGAGAATATAGAATCTATTTATAACATGGATGTATTCCATTTAATCTCTCCTATTGAAGTTACTTATATTCACACATACTTATGAACTATTTTTCAGAAAGGATGTATTACTGTAAGTGAAATTACTACTTCAAAGCCCTATGTTTTATCCCAAATTTTAAATAGAAATGTCTAGTGTTTCACCAAGTCTGGTGTTTATTAATTCGTTTCCCACGGATTCAGATCCAGTTTTACCAAGTTCTAGTCCTGGGTTATTAAAAGGTTTAAATAAATAATGCATGGTAAGTTTTATAAAATGTATCTTTAGTATCTTTTGAAGTGATTTTGTATTGTTTTTCCTCTATTAATATAGTAATTTACATAAACATAACACATTATATGGGTATATTTCTTAATGTCGAACACTCATTGCATCCTGAAACAAGCCCTACTTAGTCATGCTCAACTTGTTCTATGCCCTGATATATTTGATTCCCTAACATAATAGTGAAGTCACTTGCATTTGTAGTAATGATATAGATCAGTTTGTAGATTTCTTTTTTTAGGAATTATTCTTGACTGGTTTTGTTATTAGGCTTACTTGAATTTAGATGATCTCCATCTTTTTAATGCCCTGGGGAAGTTTAAGTAACATAGAAACTATCTGGTCCTGGGATAATAAGTATATTTCTGAGGTAGACAAAATAATGACTCCCCCAACCCAAGAAAGATGCCTACATCCTAATCCCCAGAACCTGGGAATATGTTAATTTTCATGGTAAAGAGGTTTTACAGATAGGATTGAGGTTAATGACCTTGAGATTATTGTGGATTATCTGGATGGGCCCAATCTAATAAAAAAATAAATATGAAAGAAGATGGGTAAAAATATTCAACTGGAAAAGGATCTGATTTGCCACTGCTGGTGTTAAAGATAAAGGAAGGGATCATGAGCCAAGGAATGTGATTTCATCTGGAAACTGGGAATGGTCCTCAGTTTACAGCCAGCAAGAAAATGGAAACCTGGGTCCTACAATAGCAAGGAATTCAATTTTCCCAATAACCTGAATGAGTAGGAAAAGGATTCTCCCCTAGAAAGGAGTCAGCTCCTTGCCAACTCCTTGAATTTAACTCAGTGAAACCCATGCTGGACTTCTGCCTATAGGACTGTGAATAAATAAAATTTATTGTGTTAAGTCACTAAGTGTGTGGTAATTTGTCATAGGTCAAGAGAAAGCTAATACAATTCCCTTTAATTTTTTCTTTTAGTAAATGTTTATTAGTGTATCATCTCATTATTTTCAATAGAAAAAAAATTGGGATATACTAGTACATTATATGAACACTAGCTTTCCCGTTGCAGGAAAATTCCTGCAATGGGATTTCCTGCTGCACTCTACCCCGCCTCCGTTCCTCCCTTGCCGCCCGCCTCGCCTTCTCCTCCAGCCCGCCCGCGTTTCCCTTCGCCCCCGGCCCCGCCTCCGCCCCGCCCTTGCCGCCCGCCTCGCCTTCTCCTCCAGCCCGCCCGCGTTTCCCTTCGCCCCCGGCCCCGCCTCCGCCCCGCCCTTGTCCCCCGCCCCGCCTTCTCCTCCAGCCCGCCTTCATTTCCCTTCGCCCCCGGCCCCGCCTCCGCCCCGCCCTTGCCGCTCGCCTTCTCCTCCAGCCCACCTTCGTTTCCCTTCGCCCACGGCCCTGACTTCGCTCCTCCCTTCTCCTCCCCCCGCCCCCCTGGCTTGCTTGCTTCTTCAAAGCTTTACTCCCCTTTGCAGCTCTTGGCTTCTTTCGACACTGTCTTGATATGCAAATTAGCCGCCATCTTTGTTGGGGCAATTTGCATACTCGTCCTGATTGGTTGGTGGGCGTGGCTTGGCTGGTGGGCGTGGCTTAGGTGTAGCGAAGGTGCGGTCAATTTGCATATTTGTCTATTATTAGATTAGATAACAAAACTCACAATGGGCTGAGTTACACAATAAGTACAATAATTTAGCTGTAAAATTATTTATGTAATATTTCAAAAATGAGGTTATCAATAAAAGATACTTAGGAAGTTATAGATATAATTTTCAAATAGTTATTTGCTTTTTATCATATAAATGAATAAGATTAAAATTAATTCATTTTTTTCAAATTGCCTTCAACCTTTGATTTGATGTTTTAAAATATTTTTATTTGTTGACATATATTACTTTTTTAAAATTTAAAAATCTGTGTTGTTAAAAGTATTGCATATGTCCCCATTTTCCACCATTGACCCTTTCTTAATATATTTTATTGATTTTTTACAGAAAGGAAGGGAGAGGGATAGAGAGTCAGAAACATCGATGAGAGAGAAACATCGATCAGCTGCCTCCTGCACACCCCCTACTGGGGATGTGCCCGCAACCAAGGTACACGCCCTTGACCAGAATCCAACCTGGGACCTTTCAGTCCACAGGCCGACACTCTATCCACTGTGTCGGCCATTGACCCTTTCTTGCCCGTACCCCTGCCCCCTGCCCCAGGGCTTCACCAACCTATTGTCCACGGGTTATGCATATGCATACAAGTTCTTTGGTTAATCTCTTCCCACTTACCCACCCACTCAGGCCTTCCCTCTTGAGATTTGACAGTCTCTTCCATGCTTCTCTATCTCTGGATCTATTTTGTTCAAGTTTATTTTGTTCATTAGATTCCACATATGAATGAGATCATGTGATATTTGTCTTTCTCTGACTGGCTTATTTCACTTAGCATAATACTGTCCAGCTCCCTCTATGCTGTCCCAAAGGGTAAGAGATCCTTCTTTTTGACTACTGTATAGTATTCAATTGTGAAATGTACCACAGGTTTTTATCCTCTCATTTAGTGATGGCCTCTTGGGCTGTTTCCAGATCTTAGCTATTGTAAATTGTGCTGCTGTGAACATAGGGTTGCATACATTCTTTGTGATTGGTGTTTCGGGTTTCTTAGCATATATCCCTAGAAGTGAGATCACTGGGTCAAATGACAGTTCCATATTTAACTTTTTGAGGAAATTCCATACTGTTTTCCATATGGCTGCACCAGTCTGCATTTGTATTACTTTTTAAAAATATTTATTATAATTTTCAGATTTCTCTGGAAAATGGTATACAGCTTACTGAGTCAGCTATAAAGGTCTTTGAAAAATCCATGTCCCATTTTCTCCTGAATGAGAAGTTCACCACAGTTTGTCTTGAGTTATACAGTGACATTCCAATTGCCCAAAATAATATGAGCTGCACTTTTTAGGTTTTCAGAGGATCAGAGCTTAATTTAGAACAACTCTGGTATTACTTTGGAACTTTTCTTTGAAATGGAATTGGTTTTCAGGTTTACATATGTGTATGTGTATATGTTCCTTTTAACTCACTAATGTGTTTCACATGCATGGTTTCACTTGCTGTTGTCCAGGGGTGGGTTATTTTTCTGTAGTTGAGGGGAGGGGTCAGGGCGGTTCTATGACGTTCCTGTGATGTGGCAGTGCAGACAGTTCTCAGGTATTTCATTCTGGTCCTCCTCCACCTCCTCTGGGTTTTCAGGTATGTAATTTTAATTTAATAAATATTTCCTTTTTAAATCTTGTCCTAAAAAATAATACATTTGCAAATCACGTAGCATATCTTCTCAGCCTTAAAACTATATAAATGCCTTGAGATTAGGGTGAGAAATGCCAGTAACATGAAGCAACTTTGCAAAGGGCTCTCCGATAGCTGTTCCTTTCTGTGGCATCTCTTGTCTCTTTATGTAACTTATTATGACAGATGGGTGACATTATCTGTTGTACGTAAGTATGAGGAGCCCACAAGTATTTACCAAAGAATATTCTATTGAAATTATTTGGGTAATTTGGATCCAATCTCATGTGGGTCTTGGTTTGTAGGATAGGGAGAAAAAATTCATCCATTGTTACTTAGATTGCTGTTTCTCCCCTTAAAGATCAAACGGAGTAGTAAAACTGTATTAAAGTATTAAAGAGGGTAGTAAAACCAGTAATTTCCATATTAAGAGTTCATTGCAAGTACTTGTATATTGGTTTCTTTAAGATCTGGCAGCTATGACTGTGACTTCTCTTCAGAGTTATCTTATCACAGAACAATCTTTTGTACATCATTCATAATGATCTGTCAGTTTGGAATTTAAAAACACTGGATTGAAAAATGTTGTGGAGTTCACCTGTAAATATATTTGAAACTTTTGGTCATATTTTTCTGGGGGGAAAAGTGTGTTGAAATATAAATGTTTTTAATAGTGATGAAATAGAAATGTATTTATAGTTCTACTTTAAAAAAAAAGAGAAGTCACTGTAGTATTTTTCTATATAATCAGAGTCAGCCAAACATGAAAAGGCAAAGGTAATGAATGAGGGCAATGCCAGCATGTTGCCGCCCCCTAGTGGGAAGCCGTAGATTGCCAGAGTCATCTTGGAAACAATGGCAACTTTTGGAAATGAGCATAGAAAATAGCAAGGTGGAAAGACAAAACAGACTTCCTCAAAATAGAGAAAAAAGACAAATTTTGAGATACTGAAAAGAATGGACTCATTTATTTTGTAACTTTAAAAGTTCAGGGGGGGAGCTGTGAAAAGACAGTCATGAAAATCCAATCATTATCATGCCAGCATTGAACTAAGCACTTGTGAAAGTTCATTGATATGATGTACCAACTCCATGAATTAGGTTCTGTTATTTCCCCCACGTGTGATATAGTGATACTGAGATTTCACAGTTTAAATAACTGGCCTGGAGTCAGTTAGCCACTTCATAATGGACTGGCTGACTCCAGAGTCTAAATTTTTAACTGTTTCATACTACTTCTGTGTTCTTTTTAAATAATCATTGCAATCTTTGTAACTAATAATAATAATACTTTCAACAAGAGTTCTTCTTTCATTGACTCTCTGGGAATAAATAAATAACTTCTTTATATAAAAAAGAAGACATAATATGCTTCTAATATTTTGAAAGCTGTGTAATATTAAGTATCTTCACCACTACATAGAAACGTTGAAAAATTGATTTTAAAATATCATTAATGGGTTGCATCTGTTTTCAGTACATTGAAAATGTTGCATAACTTAAAAGCATATTTGATTCAAGATGCTCTAATTTCAGGGGTGAGATAAATGTATTCATTATATGTGGGGAAGTATAAAGTGATATTTTGTCTTTTCCAAGTAATATACCATGGATACATCTTCTTCATTATAAAGTGGTCTCTAGGAAATAGGGACCAAACATTTTATTCTAAATTCCTATTTTTAATGACTGTTTGTTACACAGCAATGGTTTAATGGTTACAGAGAAGCTTCTAGAACATTTATTTTTATACCCACATTTTTCACCACAACATTATACAGGAATTTCTAGCTGACTCTCTCCTCTTCCTCAAAACCCAGATTGAAATCACATAAGTGGAAGAAATAGCTCTCTTTACTCTTACCAAATAGAAGACTTGTTTCTGTCTTTACTTGTACATTTCACAGTTGTCTGAACCCAGACCACACAGGTGAAAGAGAAATATAAAGATTTAGCTTGGAAAAACATTTGCTCTATAAAGTAGTTGTTACTAAATACTTTTGGATCAACAAACTGGTAACTTTCAAATGGTTTTGAATGATATTTCTGCTAATTAAAATTGGCAAAGTTTAGTCTGTTTCAATAAATGCATTGGGAGCCCAGGAAAATATTATCTAGGAGAATTTTATTAACTAATAAAGCTCTGAATGATTTCAGCTCTTTTGGTTAACCTCTCTCTCAATAGTCTTTTACTCCATGCACACTCATGATATTATATTAGTTTGGCCAAAAATTGTTTTTATAAATTAATTTTACATTTTGTTTTTAATATTACATAGTTTTATATATTTTTGCTTGTTACTTACAAAATAAGTATTTAATAATTCTTGGTATAAGTGGAATAGAGGATATAACTTCTTTTCACATCTATGAAGTGTATTTTAATGTTCACTAATTTTAGAAGAAACACAATAGTTGAAAAATAACCTTTTTTTTCCAACCTGAAATTCTCCCCAAATATTTGCAATATCTGATATGTTGAGATAATGTAAGATTTGTGGCTATGTCCTAAGGTAAACCAAGCTCAGTCTTAGAGTTACTCAGATAGAAGGGTGTCACATCAAATCCAGGGGGTGAATGCGGGGTTCTCAAGGATTTCTGGGAGGTGGAAGCCAGCTTGCTACTCAGGAATGCCTGGGCATAACTCTGTTTCCCCCCAAAGTGAAGGTGAAGACTTGCTGAATCCCGATTTGGCTTTAGAAACAAGACTAGAGTCAGGATATCTGTAACTATTTCCTATTATTATTATAAATTATGAAGGGCATAGAGACTTGAGTAGTGATGAAGCCCTAAATAATAAAGGACTACTCTGTGCAGCAAAATTCAGCTTTTCAGGTTTGCTTGTGTCATGGGCAATTACATGACCCCATTAGGGATTCTTGGGGCCAAGGGACTGTTGCACAACTGTATCAGCATAGAATAATGTGTGGCCATCTTGATACAATTTTATAAGGAGATTTTATTTAAATTCAGAACTTGATCTAAACTGATTGTGTGTGTGTGTGTGTGTGTGTGTGTGTGTGTGTGTGTGTGTTTGAGTGAGATTTGGTTGCAGATGCCATCATTTTATTTATTTATTTTTATTTTTTATTTTTTTAGATCTTATATGAATATCTATTTCTCTCTGATTAAATCACACTTGCATCAGCATTCCTAAAATTTAAAAAGATGTAGTGGAGAATGGGCATGGTGTCAGGTCTTCATTGTTAAGCGAATGAAACACCCAGGTCTCTGGTGCACTTGAAGGGAAGAGGGGTGCTCTTACCCAGCATTGATGGGCATGGATTTTCAAATTGAATGGAAGTGTGCCCCGGCCAGCGGGGTCTTCTAACGGGGGTACCAAGGCGGCGCACCTAAGAGAATGAGAGACAGACAAGGGACGCAGAAGAATGGAGGCAAGACAAAAGGGATTCTGATCAAGCCTCCAGATGCCATCATTTTAAATGGGGCCTTTATTCTGAACAATATTGATCTTGATTTCTTTGAGAATATAAATTTTCTGTATATGAGGATACAGTTTATATTATTCCATGTTCATTATACTTAAAACTCAGTTTAATTTGCTTTATGTTTTAGAGTGTTTATAGAATGTCCTGTGTTCATGTTTTATAATGTTACATTGAAATTTAATATTATTTTATATTATATCTAGTTAGTACATTTATAAAGGCTTGTGTTTTCAAGTAGACTTCAAACACCTGTAGATAGCCATTGCTTACATGCATTTTTAAAAAATATATTTTATTGATTTTTTACAGAGAGGAAGGGAGAGGGATAGAGAGTTAGAAAAATCGATGAGAGAGAAACATCGATCAGCTGCCTCCTGCACACGCCCTACTGGGGATGTGCTCACAACCAAGGTACATGCCCTTGACCAGAATCGAACCTGGGACCCTTGAGTCCGTAGGCTGACACTCTATCCACTGAGCCAAACCGATTAGGGCTCTTACATGCATTTTTTTCTCTGTAAAGGGCGTAGACCCCTGGCAAACTGAATTGAGCCAAGTAGAATAAAATTGAATTGCAATTTATAATTCAAGTGGATTTTAAAACTAGAACTATATGCTCCTGTCCTGTACTAAACAGAATCTATGTGATAAAAGCCTAAGAGACCATTACAGTGGAACGACTGGTCGCTATGATGCGCACTGACCACCAGGGGTAGACGCTCAATGCAGGAGCTGCCCCCTGGTAGTCAGTACGCTCCCACAGGGGGAGTGGCCGCTCAGCCAGAGCCGGGCTCATGGCTGGCGAGCACAGCGGTGGTGCCAGGAGCCTCTCCAGCCTCCACGGCAGTGCTAAGGAGCAGAGGGCTGAGCGGTAAGGAGCGAGCAGGCGGGCGGTAAGGAGCGAGGGATCCTGGATTGCGAGAGGGATGTCTGACTGCCAGCTTAGGCCCGATCCCCAGGGAGGATTGGGCCTAAGCCGGCAGGTGGATATCCCCTGAGGGGTCCCAGACTGCAAGAAGGTGCAGGCCAGGCTGAAGGACCCACCTTGCTCCCCTCCCCCCAGTGCATGAATTTTGTGCGCTGGGCCTCTAGTTGTATTAATAAAATCAAGATGTTAGAGGCAAAATTATGGCAGACTGTCCCTGTAATAGAAGATATTTGATTTCACTGATAGTGGCATCTCTACCACTTGCCCTGATTTACTGAGGAGAGCACTGCTTATTCTTTGTAAGCCCTAATGATGCAGAGGGCTTTCAAAGAAATACTGATGGGGCCCAATTTCTTTCTCTTTCACATTCTCTTTTCTGCCAGATTGTGAGCGCACACACACACACACACACACACACACACACACACTTTAATTATCCCATATCTTAAGTGTCATCAAGAAAGGAGCTAAGAAAAACAATAAAAAAAATGAAAATTGATTAGTGTGATTAGCACCATCACTGTTTGGGTGAGAAATGATTATTTTGATAAATGTATTGAAAGACTGAGTAGAATTACTTTCTTATTAATAAATGTACTAATATTATTCTCAAATTTATAAAATTAACATTAATTTCCTCTGACTCTTGCTAGAGGACTTGTACGTTCAGGTTGAGCCATGTGAAAGACCTCTCTGTTTTCCTGTCTCTCCACAAGCTGTGGCCTGCATATTCTTTATGATTTTATTAGCAAGGGAATCATTAGGAGAAAGATTATATTTTACACAAGGAGTTAGGTTTCTGGGTATTTCAAGGCTCAGTTCGGAGGAAATTATTTAGTTTCATCAGTTTTTAATTATAGTTGTGATATTGTGAGGGCCTTTGGGACTGTTACGTTGAATCTGAACTCTGACAATTTTTATTTGCATTATTCCTGATAAGTAACACAGGAATGTGTTTAGATGAAATGTCCTTATTTTATCACTTATGTTGGTCTGAGGGAAGAACCAAGGTTAATATCCTCAGAGATTTTTGAAAGCCTTTATTTTAAACTTTTAGTATCAGTAGATGTTCATATAGTATCAACTGTCATAAATTTCCTGTTTTCCAAATTGGATTATTATAAGTGGAAGTGTTATAATGTAAATGGATATATTTGAAATTATGCATTATTTATAAGTTAAAAATCCAATTATGACCTATTCTCTAATGATACAGTCAACAAAAATTTTATTTAAAAATTTATTTTATTTCTTTTTAGGGAATCCCAGGATTTCCTGGAAACCAAGGCTTAATGGGACAAAAGGTGAGTAATGATGAAAGTTGAAAGATTTGGGCCTGGGTTAGCTTATTGAAAGGGCAATGTGTCTTCACCAAGAATACTTTTTTACTACATTCATGGCAAGTCAAGTGTTCAAATACAATATAATTTCAGAAGCTATTATTTTACAAATTAGTTTTTATTGTTATTTTATCCAGATAATATTAATTTGCATTTACATACTTGCTTTCTATTTTACTAGGTTACTTTTCTATCTTGTGCTCTTAGTAGTAATTTTACTACTTCCTGAACTATACCTTTAGAAGTTCTTTTAGTATAGATAGCTTGATAATAAATGTTCAGTTTTTATTTAACTAAAAATATCTTTATTTTACTCTTGTATTTGAGACATAATTTTGTACAACATACAATTCAAGATTGATGATTATTTTCTCTTAACACATTGAGAAATTTCTTCTATTGTCTCCTGGCTTCTGTTGTTACTGTGAAATATCTGCTTTGATTCTGATGACCATTGATTTGTGTCTGTCCCTTTCTTTGGGATTCTTTTAAGTTATTCTCTTGTTTTTAGTGTTGTTGAAACTCACTGTGGTGTATCTAGATAAAAATTTCTCTTTATTCATCCTGACGGGAATTCAATTTGCTTCCTGGCTCTGTGGGATCATTTCTATTAACTCTATACAACATCAACCATTACCTCCATATTACTACTATTTTATTCTCTCTGTTGCATCTTTCTGGAATTCTTGTGAGATATATTTATCCCTTCTAATTTTGTCCTCTATATCCCTAAATATTTTTTTTATTTTCATATTCTTTATTCTGTCTTACATTCTGGTTAAACTTTTTGGATATATTTATTTTCCAGTGTACTTATTTTTCCTTTACTGTGTCTAACCTATTTAAATTAATTGGGGTTTTTTTTTTGTTGTTGTTGTTTTTAAATCCTCACCTGAGGATATCTTTTCCATTGATTTTTTTAGAGAGAGTGGAAGGGAGGTAGAGTTGGAATGGGGGAGGTAGGAGGAGAGAGATCAATGTGAGAGAGATACATGGATTGGTTGCCCCCTGCACCAGCCCCAGCTGGTCCCCCCATATGTGCCCTTGACCAGGATTCGGATCCAAGACCCTTAGGTGTGCAGGCCAACACTCCAACTGCTGAGCCACACTGGCCAGGGCAAGTTCTAATTTTTAATAATATCTTTTTATTTGTAATAAATTTTCTTATTCTGTTTTCAGTCCTACTAGTCCTCCTGGTTTTATTTTTTAATTTGTAAATATTTCATATACAGTTTTAAATTCTGCTTCTATAGTTTGTGGATATTCCTGTTGAGTCTCTGTCTGTGGCTTGCTGCCTCTTTCTTTCTTGTTGATTGTGAGCTCATTGCTTATCTTAGTTGGTGGGAGTCCTGTCAGCTTAATTGGAGATGGAGGGCTGCCTCCTATTGGTAGCATGGACACCATTTCAACCCTCTTTGAAAGTTCTGCCTCTATAAATGGCTGGTCCAGCAGTTAGTTTCATGAACTCAGCATGTACTCTCAGACAACCCCAATCCTCTGACTCCTGCACAGCTCCAAATCCTCATAATCATAGCCTCAACCCAGAGTATATTTTATTAAAATGAGGGATCTTTGAAGACCTCCCCTACTTCTTATAAGACCGGCATTTTCTCACAGAGGATGCTCTTTCTGTTTTTTGTTTTTGTTTGTTTTTGTTCTGGATTCAGAGAATCCCTTGGAGCACCCAATGAGCCACACTCCCGGAAGTTTAAATCTGAATGCTGTTATTCCGTATTCAGTTTTTTTTTTTTTTTATTAGTATGTTTTTACTATCATAGATCTTAAACCCTGATAAGTAAAAAAAAAATTTTTCTTTATTATTCCCCCCTGTTGTCTCACCTTTTTGTGAACTGCTAGGTCTTCTTTGAAAGACTGGCAAGTGTCATACCTGATTTCCTAATGAAAATATTTGACTTTGTAAATCCACAGACCCCAGGCCCACGTCTTTAAGGTGTTCAATTCCTGCGTTTCCAGCCTTGCCTTGCTCCTTTCTTTTGTAGTACAAGAAGGGAAAACAGACCACACTGGGCTGATTGGTATTGAATTTTCACTCTGTAGTGCTTGGGTTGGAAATTTCTGGAAATGAGTTGATAATTTCCAATTTTAAATTTGATCTGTATTTGATTTTTAGGGAGAAATTGGGCCTCCAGGACCATTAGGAAAAAAAGGAGCTCCGGGGATACCTGTATGTTAATGTCATTATTATCAGGTGTTTGAAATATTGTTACTGTGTACCAGGAGTTTGTATTCTGGAGTTCACAAAACTGGATGGGGTGCAGCAATAAGATACTTGGGGTTCATCAATTCCATGTATTTGTATGAAAGAGATAATGTTTATGTCCATTTTTCTAGAAAAGTCTAGATTTCTTCAGGTTCTCAAAAATTTGACCACCCAAATAAAGATCAGAGACCTTACTATAGATAAACCAGAAAATAAATTTCTAATATTTCATTATTTGTGCTATTAACCAGTATATTTTACATTTTATAATAGCAATCACATCCTAAATTGACATCAAAGCATAGTATTGATGACATGGTATTTTTAATATGGCCATATTGAGGTTATAGTATTTTCTGATGATATTAATTGAATTTTTATTTTGCTCATCACATTTCCTTTGCCATATTTAAGAGAAAGAAGATATTTTTAGTATACATGATGGTATTTAAAGTACAACAAAAACTAAATCAGGTCCTTTTGCTAGAGTGGTTATCATTGTCTTATTATGAATTATATGTTTAGCTAAATATATGGCCATTTTGTAACTTGAAGAGAGATTATTATATTCAAAGAATTTATTAGATTGCAACTCTTTCAAAATATTGTTCAAGAAAATAGAAATTGTAAGTAATGTTGATCAAGGTAACATCTATGCAGAAACCTAATTCTTCACCCTCATGATAAAAGGAAGAATGAGTATAGAAAAAAATAAACTTTTCCTTACATCTGTTTTTTACCAGCCATTCAGTAACTTGTGCTATTGTAGATTCTTTGAGCAAAAATTTACAAGGACTCTGCTAGCTTTCACTCTATCTTGTATAGGTTGCTTAATTATTTTATTATGATGTGTAAGGAAATTTTCCAAATAAGTGGGTCAATTGTTATGAGAATATGTGGCTTGGAAATGAATTTAAATTTTTAAAATGTTTTTCTCTATATTTCTCTTGAATTCCCACTTAAAAATGTAGGGTTTGATGGGAAGCGATGGCTCACCAGGTCAGCCTGGAACTCCAGGATCTAAGGTAAATATAGGACAATCAATAAGATTGAGAACTTTGTGTCAAATGACCATTTATGTACTTCAGTAAAAGTTTTAACTACATTGATTTTATTTTGAATGTGGTTTTAGTTCTAGGAACAATCACTTGTAGGAATAAAATCTTAGGCAAAAACTATGCATATAGAACAGACTAAAGTAAAGCAGGTCTGGTTTAAGCTGGGAAGGTTCTAGACTCCCTCACTACTCAGCTCCCTCCTCCCTTATTGGCATCTTAGAGGGCACTGAGGAACACATAGAGTTCTATGAAGTTTAGTGCCAAACCCACTGACCTAAAGCATTAATGGTCACCAGTTTTCTAGTCCTCTCTCTGGTATTTTTATTTAGTGGAATGTATATGGAATTTTTATTCATGAAATGTGAAATGCCTTGTAGTGAGTTTTATTAGGTATTTCTTCCCTAAGGTCTATGGGTAAGATAGCATATTATCTTTACTTTCCAAATTTAAAAAAGTAAGGCAAGCTTGATGAATATATTTAGGATGTCAGGTTAGGTATTCTCATGGTAGAAATGAAATTCTTGTAATACCACGCTATGACCATTTGCTAGTGTATAGAATCCTGTGCTGAGAAAACTATTTTTTGTTGTTGTTACTTTTTTTTTTAGAGGATGGAACTAAAGATGTCCTGGCTAGAGTCAGGAAGCTATTCTCAACTATTTAATGAGTATATTCTAGGAAAATCTTTCAAAAGGAAGTTATATAATTGCTGTTTTGGAGGTATTTAACTAGACTTTTTTTTTCCCCAGGGGAATAGAACCTGGCATACTAAATGAGTAGATGACCTAATGTACTTTGAGTTTCTGAAGCATTAAAAAAAGAGAGAATAAAATATCATGGGAACCTAGTGATTAGGGAAAAAGTAGCTGCCCTTTCACCAGTGTGGACCCATGTGGATTCTTGGAGTATTGTGGGTCCAAGCAGCAGTAGGTGTGCAGAGTTGCTGTAAAACCTTTGAGTGACTCGGCTTCCCAAGTAGAGGTTCTCCATACCTTTTCAAGGTCATTTTTTAAAGAAGATGTGGAGTAGTTGTATGCTCTTTAAGTATCTGAGATACAACGACTCTCCTATCATACTCTGGATTCTCTAAATTTTGAGAATACAATCTAAGATTTTATCAGATTTTTATTTTTTATTGTTGATACTACTACAGATATCCCCCATTCATCAGCTTTTTAAAATTAGCCACTTCACATTATTGGCTCCTCCTTAGCTGGAGGTCAATTAAATCTGCTGGCTTTTTCCTAAAAGATATTTGTGGCATTTGTTGATTTCGCTGATTTGGCTGGGGAGGCAAGTGGTTGTTTCCAATATCACACAGTTTGTTATTTTTACATGAATTACTATAAAGTTTAATTTCCCTCATCTTGAACTTGAGCAATAATTTTGTTAAAAATAGACTCAGGATGTTAAAATTATACATATCGATGTAATATTTTCAACGAAACATTTTAAGTTTTTTTCACGCAGTTTATTAATTAGCTCAAGTTTTGGAAACCTTTTCTGCAAAGGGCCAGATACTAGTACTTTAGTCTTTGAGGACCACATAGTCTTTGTTGCAACTACTCAACTCTTCTATTTTATGGCAAAAACACCCATGGGCAAACACAAACCATGTGGGATACGCCAGTGTTCCCCTAAAACTTCATTTACAGAAACATGCTTTGGTGCTCGCTTCGGCAGCACAATCACTAAAATTGGAACGATACAGAGAAGATTAGCATGGCCTCTGCCCAAGGATGACACGCAAATCCGTGAAGCGTTCCATATTAAAAACAAACAAACAAACAAACAAAACACACACACAAAAAAACGAACATGCTTTGGGCTAGGTTTAACCCACGGGTCACAGTTTACTGACCTCTCTATTAGCTTATTTCTGCCAGTTTTGTCAAGTATATGTATGTGGACTATGCCTTCAGTATCATTGGCTAGAGTGGGACAAAAAGCTATCTTAGAAGGGCAGGGGTGAGGTTGAAACTCTGTGGGAGATCTCCAGAACACTTCTAATTTAGATTACAATACCTCTTTTTTAAATAGCTGTTTAACCATTAGAAGTCTACTTTACCACACTACATTCCAGTTTTCAAAGACATTACTTGACTGATATTAGGACATATTAACATAATCAAGCCATGTAACTTTTGGCAAGGCTTCTGACATCCTTGATTTCCAGCTTAATCACTTGTAACATTAGAAATGTTAAGGAGCTATTGTTCTATGGCTCAACACTGCTGTTATGTGCTACATGCTTTAATTAAATCCATATCTCAGGTTCACATGTTTCTCAACATGAGCACTTTTCCAAAGCTGAACATGAAGCTGGTTCCCTTATGAGTGAATCCAACTTGTCTATGGATGATCATCACCTGCTCCTTTCAGGTGTCACACGGACCTGTTTAATTAGGGCTTTTGCCAGATGCTGACTGGGTTGTGATTTCAGGTATTATTGTGTATTTGCAAACCAGAACAACCGTTGACAATTTCTCCTTATTAGCCAGCAGGCCTTTTCTCTCTTTTATATCTAATCATCTTGTCCCGTCTTACATTCTTTGCTGTCAGTTCAGTCTTGCTTGCCAAGTTTCTGTTAGAAAGGACTGTGCTGGAATCTTGAAAAAGAGCACAAACTAAACATTTTCTGATCTGTATTTCTTCAAAAAAGCCACTGTACATTGGAAGCTAGGTTTCTTTCCTTCAGGTGCATCCTGAAGGTGAGCCATAGTGAGAAAGGAAAACAGCAAAGGAAAGATCTTCAACCTAGAGGATGCTGTGAAAATATGTGGCTGCAGTCTGTGCGGTGTGGAGACCTAAATATTTTAATCTCTCCCCTTATACTTGGACCTGCTTGTATAAAACACACATACTTTTAGAGAGCTTTTATAAATGTGAGAACTCACTTTCTTGCGTAAAAGAGTTTTTCTTCATAAGTAGGCTCAATGTATAGAGTCCATGTTTCAAACAAGTGGAAAGTTGAAAATATAGAAATTATTTTATTTTGTTCATTCTCACTCTTGTGGGTAGTGATATTCCTCCATTGAGTTTTAGAAAGAGTGGAAGAGAGGAGGAGAGAGAGAGAGAGATCGATGTGAGAGAGACACATCGATTGGTTGCCTCCTGCATGATCCTCTACCAGGGCCAGGCATTGAGCCTGCAACAAAATATGTGCCCTTGACCAGAATTGAATCCAGGACCCTTAAGTCTGCAGGCTGATGCTTTATCCACTGAGCAAAACTGGCTAGGGCTAAAAATTATTTTAAATATATTTCTATAAATGTCCATATCAGATAAATTATGACTCATTTTTTTTTTAATTCAAATGTTTTGATGCATTGACAGGGAAATAAAGGTGAACCTGGACTTCAAGGGATGCCTGGGGTTTCTGGGCTCAAGGTAACTGTGATTTGATGCACTTGGAAATATTTTCAAAGAATTGTAAGTTGCTCTCTTTATTTGATAATATTAACATTTATATCTCTTAAGAAAAGTTATCTGAAATTAGGATTTCCTTTGTCACAAAATTAAGGTACATGAAAGGAAATGACCAACATGGACCAATTAACTTCTGTTTTTTGGACACTTTCTCATAGTTTGGGTAATAAATGCATGAAATGTGCTTTGACTTGATTTTTCTGGAAATGGTTAAAGTCGTGTGCTAATATGAACCTTCTTTCTGGTCTAGAGAATATCACTCTCTCACATGGGTGGAAACAAGAGTGGGTGGCTCCCATAAGTTGTGCTGTTCCTTTGTTTGCTGATGGATGGGACTTTATTTTCAGAGTGGGGACCCAGGGCCGCCATTACCAGTTTCCCTCAAACCATGCTTATGTTTATTTCGTGAGCTTTTCAGTTCCCTTCAGCTTTTAAAAATCTAGTGTAATATTGAGCAGCTTAGGAGCAGGCCCAATGAGCAAAGAGAATAAAACTTAGTTTCTACAGAAGAGTTTTAGGATAGAGTTTTGGACTGATGGTTAAACACAAAACAAAACACTGAAAACCATGAAACATTCAGGATCGTGTCCTATCTCTTAGAGTTTTAACCCAAAGATTGTTGACACATCTTCACTCAATGCTTTCTGAGAACCTCCTTATTTAACAGTTTTAAGATACTGGGTCCAGTTTCATGGTGTGAGGCCTCAGGGACCAGAGTAGAGGCAGCAGCAGCAGCAGCAGCAGCAGCACAGACACACCAGCAGGTGCTGGGACTCTGCCTCCCGGTCTTGCTGGCAGGCAGGGTCCTCACTGTTCTGCCTCTGGACTCTGGAGCAGATGCAACGGAGCCTCATGGATGAAAAGGATCGGATCATCGCAGTCGTCTACAATGACACTCGCTGGGGCAGGGCCAACAGAGCCAGGCTCCCGCAGGAGTGACAGCAGAGGCAGCAGCTGCTGCCACCACCTGAGCCTCCCCCACTGGGGGTCGTGCCCCAGCACCAGTCCCTGAGCCTCTCGCTTGGATGGAGCCTGCTGTGTGTTCCCTCTCCAGACTCCCCAGCACTCCAAACCCCTAAACACGTGCAATAAAGTGGTTCTCAGCACTCAAAAAAAGAAAGAGAATAACCCCTATGAGATGATGAAGAGTAGACAATTTGAGTTAAGATAACTCAGGGATATTATTTTTTTAAATATATTTTATTGATTTCTTACAGAGAGGAAGAGAGAGGGATAGAGAGCTAGAAACATCGATGAGAGAGAAACATCAACCAGCTGCCTCCTGCACACCCCCCACTGGGGATGTGCCCGCAACCAAGGTACATGCCCTTGACCGGAATCGAACCTGGGACCTTTCAGTCCGCAGGCCGACGCTCTATCCATCCACTGAGCCAAACCGGTTTCGGCTCAGGGATATTCTTTATTCTGAAACAGCTCAAGAATTTGCTTCTAAGAAAATAATATTCCATATGTATAAAGAAAAACTACAAATGTGTACCCAATTTAACTACAGAGATGTTCACCTCAATATTGTTTATAAAAAATTTTTGAAAAAATGTTTAACACTATGGGAGTTTTAGTCAATAAAATATGGTAAATCAATAGAGTTGAATACTGTTCTGTGATTTAAAGATTATGTTTTAAAAAACATAATGGCATATAAAGAAATTCATAATATCAATATGTGTTGAAGTAAAAGATGAAAATTATGCATACATAGCACCTATTAAGTAACTAAGTTATGTATGTGTGTTTGTGAAGGGTAGAGAGAAAATAGATAACAAAATAAAAATAGTGGGTAATGAGATTTTCAATACTTTTTATTCTACTTACCAGTTTTGAAACAATAAGGTAAATTTTTTAAAGTAGCAATATGAGAAAAAGCAGTTTTAAGGAGGAAGAAAAAGTAGTTAGTAAATGGAAAAAAAGATACCTATGTTTATTATTTTCACTACTTTATTATTTACTTTATGAATGTTATGAAATATAATAAAGTACCAAATATTCATAAAATTTTATGGTATGCTATCAGAAATTCTTAACTATAGAAAAACATAGAAGAGGTTTTATTGGGAGTCCGGTAAACTTGTTCTTCTTTATTATTCCTATAGCAATAACTCTAAATGTCAACCATTTTTTTTTAGCAGCAATTTAAAATTTGAGGTATGTGTAGAAATAAAAATAGCGGTATTTTTCATAAACACTAGGTCTGTGATCTTCCTGTAATTTCTGTGTTACTTAGGGAGAGCCCGGAGCAGTGGGCCCCGCGGGAGAACCAGGATACCTGGGTTTACCTGGAATCCAAGGGGAAAAGGTGAGCATGGTTTAGGAGATACAGTTCACTTTTCATGAGCTGCTAACATGAAAGTTTTCCTTGGGTGAAAATTGGATAGTAGGACTGGTTATACTTTTAGTGATAAGCTGACCTGTATACTGTGTTTGAGCTCATGCTCATAGCTGTGGTGTCTTGCATGTCCCTATGTGGGTATTATCTTCTAGATGAGGACCTGGGAAGAGGCTTTCAGATCAGAAAATATGAACATACAATTAAATACTATTCTGTAAATTTAGACTGTTTGGCAGTCAATCCAGGTGAGTCAAGAATGTTTCAGGAAAAGTATTCAACGTCAGGCACGCTTACCAAAATATGAATCGCTCTTTCTGAAACTGGGGCAAAAGTCTGAAAGGATAAAGATTACAATCAGATGTGTGACCATAAAGTTCCTATCTATTAACAATTCTACTACAGAGAATGAATTCTATTAAATTCATTTAAGGAGTTTAAAATACAAGTCGTATATGCTCATATAAAATTCTCTCTCTCCTTCTCTTTCAAGGAACCCTGAGCTGTATCATTTGTTTGAAGGTTTTAAGCAACAAGTGACTGCCCATTTGTCAAAAAAGTCTATGCCACTATAAATATATGCATTTCAGGTTAAAAGTCGATATACTGGCTTTTATTCTGGAAAGGATACAAGCTCTTAGGTTTTCCTCTTCATATCTTTTGCTGTTTCTGTTTTTCTGCCATTTTGTTTTTCTATCCCTCATGTATGCCCAGTATAATCCTTGACCTTTTGGTTCTGATGAGCAGTAGGCAGCACTTGCTGACATAGGAATGACCTTCATCGCAGAATTAAGTGTTAGATCCTTAGTGAATATTAAGTAAATCTACTGTGAATACATAGTTAGATTTAGAGCATTTCCTTGTTCAGAAATTTGCCATATAAAAGAAAAGCTGCATTCTGCTTGCTGTAAACACAAAAACTGTATTTTGTTTGCTGATAACATGGTGCGGTGAAAAGAAATTTGGAAACTGTCCAAGTTCAACTTTGGGAGAGCGGTCACTCTTCCTGATCTGTGGGTTCATTGTCAATATGCACAAGGACCTTGAACTAGTTGGTCTCTAAGGTCTCTTCTAACTGAGAAATTCTAGGAAGCTTATTATTATGGAATTTAATCCCCCCAAACTTCATTTTGAAGCATATGTTTTTTAAAATATCATTTCAACATGATGTTTTATTTCATTGTTTCCTCTAACATTGTGGCTACTATGAACTTAATGGAAGATTTTGCAGTTTGATTTCTTAAAATAACATTTGCCAAAATAAGTCCTCTTTTCCTTGTTTAACTTCAGGTTATGATCAATATAGAAAAGTTTTCTTCTTCTGTTAAAATAGAAATAGTAGTAAATTTTCTTTTCACTGTAAAAGCACAAGAAAATGTTCATTTAAAACATCATTTTGACAGCATGTGATTTTATTCTCTTCCCAAATGTTGTGTTGGAGTCAGCTTCTGTATACAAGGCATTTGTGGAACTTGTATGAGATCATATATTTTTCTTTGCTTGAGACATAATATGCTACTATGATACATATAAAATTGCCTTTTTGCAGGGGGACAAAGGAAATCAAGGTGAAAAAGGCATTCAGGTATATTGTTGGCTTTTTTTTTTTTTCTGCTTGGCTATAAAATAAGGTCTTTGTTCTTTTAATGCTTTGGTTGCTTTTCCAGTTCTTTTGTCTTTTACCATCAATATCTAATTGTTAAATTCCAGCTTTCTCCTTTTGTTACTAAACTGTTCAGACCATGTCAAATCTAAGGTTAAGATCCCTAAACACCAATCAGAAAGAATGTATGCACCCCTATGTTCATAGCAGCGCTACTTACAATAAATAAGATCTGGAAACAGCCCAAGTACCATCAGTAGATGAGTATATATAAAATTTGTGGTACATTTACACAATGGAATACTATACAGCTATAAAAAGAAGGAGTTCTTGCCCTTGGAGACAGTATGGATAGACCTGGAGATTATTATGCTAAGCAAAATAAGCCAGTCAGAGAAAGATAAGTATCACATGATCTCACTCATATGTGGAATCTAATGAACAAAATAAACTGATGAAAAAAAAAAAAAATAGGACCAGAGGCATGGATACAAGGAACAGACTGACAGATCCAAGACTGGGGGGGGCTGGAAGATTAATCAAAGAACATATATACATAGCCCATGGTCACAGGCAATAATGTGGTGAAGGATGGGGGCGGGGGTTGCTGGGTGGAGGAGGGAAAATGGGAAAAATGGGGAGCATCTGTAATAGTGTCGCCAATAAAATAAAATAAAAAGATTTTTCACCACTTCATTGTAAAAAACTTAAAACCAAGTGATTCAACAAAATAAAGATATATATTTTATTACACACTTTAATATATATTTACTTATGTTTATAGTGTATATGTTTCAAAATGATTTGAAATGGCTTATGGCACAAGTAAATTTGATAAGAAATTATTACTATCTAATGTAATACTAATCAATGGAAGGAAACATACTAATCAGTAGAAGGAAAATTAAACAGAAAATTATACTGGGCCAAGGAATCTAGGGTGGTTAGGAAGGTCATTTCATTTTGGGTGTCTTAGCAACAAAAACAAAGAGGAGAACCATGCTACTACTAGGGAAGACTAGGACAGTTTCACTTCAATTTAAGTAGCTATTCAAAGGGTTTTTTCACTCACTGAACACTGACCCATAAATAGGATGCCACTAGCAGGATCAATGGTATGCTTATCTGAAATAAATTATATCTGTTGGTCTTTCAACCTGTTAAGTTTTAGAAATGGAAGACTTTTCCAAATGAAGCATCCATCTTATATTAAAAAAATGCTGTTTGAAATTTTAACCCTGCTATTTGGCTTCTGTAAATGCTTGCTTGCTTAAATAATAAGGAAAATAAAACTACTCCCACTTCAGAGAGGCCATTAAATCTTCCCTGGATGAAGTTATCAGTGCTGGCACCAGGCCAAGCCTTTGGTTGAGGTCTCAAGGCCCCAGCACATAGGGGTTCTTTAAGAACTTGCAAAGGAGGCCGGAAACACCCCATATTTGGGAGACAAAGAAGGTAAAAACATATAAGTAGGGAAAGTTCCTCCATGTTGGGGCCCAGAATTTGAGAAACATTTTCCTCTGGACCCGCGTGTAATAAATGTAACTCCATCTCTCTAAGTGTTGCTTGGTTCTTCTCCGGTTTTCTGTAACACAACCACGAATTATAAATCTAATGTCCAGACAGTACTTTTACAATGTTTTTAAGGTTATAAAACTCAGTTATCATGGCTTAGTTTTATGTAGAATAAGCTTAATGTGAAAAGAAAAATTCTTTGCAAAATTTTACAGATAGAATTTTGAGAGTTCTAGAATTTTTGGAGGCATAAAAGGAAATTTCAAATAGATAATAATAGAGTCAAAATCTGCTAGGTAACCGTCTAACAGTTTGTTTGTTTGTTTCCAGAAAAAGCATTTTTTTTGTTTTTTACTGAAGATACTCAAGTATTATTGTATTATTGTGATTTTTTTAAGTTAATTTTGAAATTAGAAGTGAGGTAAATTTTAAGTAACTGTGAGCTCTAGACCCATATATTCCAATTTTCTTCTTGGTATTGCTTTTGGAATACCAAGGTCTCATGTACCTCAACATGTTTAAATCAGGACTTGTCCTCTTTCCCCATAGATTCTTTGTCATAGTAATTGGTACCACCACACAGTTACCCAAGAAATAAAGTCTTAAAAGTCATCTTAAAACTCAATCTCTTTCTTCACATGCAGTTTTATATCTAAATGTCTCTTGAACTTGGCTCTTCTCTGTTCCCTGCCCCTCCCCCTCACCCCCGTCCTAATCATTTCTTATCAGTGGTCCTGGATTACTGTAATATTTTCCTAACTGGTCTATTTGAGTCCAGTCTACTTCCTCCCTGCCCCCACTCCCCCCTTTACCAGCTTGCAATAACTGAATTACCTATCTGCTTAGGAATCCATCAATGATGTCCCACACAGTTCAAGATAAGGTCTGCCTCATAAAATTCCTCCTGGTTTGACTGAATCTTCTTCTTCAGTCTTCTCTCTTGCCACTCTGCCCACTATTATCTATTATTGCCCACTGCTTTAGCCAAAAGAAATTACTCGCCTTTGTTCTGTAGTTGACTCCCTCAAACAACCCTCTTATCTTTTCTCATTGGCTACCTCTTTGTCATCCCAAAAGGTTGCAGTCAAAGTTGAGTCATCTTCCTTACTCTCTCTGTCAGATGTCCCTTTCTATGTTTCAATAGTATCCAGCCAGATGTTTAATTGTACATTGTACACTTATCAGACAGTTTTTTTTTTCGGTATTCTGTTTTTTAAAATTTTCATCCTTGATTTAATTGATTATCTTTCCCACCACTCAGTAAGCAATTTGAAGGCAGCAATGCTATCTTTGTTTTCATGTCTCTAAGGTCCCACAAATGGGTGCTTCTCAATGAATATTGGGAATTCACCTATGTAAGAAAATGAATAAATCACTATGTAAGAGTGATTTAAAATTTTAGTCACTAGATTTTTAATTGATTATGTTATCAAGTCATATATTTTTCTAGAAACTGCTAGTTATCTTGTTCCACAAAGGAATGAAGTAATGCTTCCAGGTCTAGTACAATGTCTTATAAATGGTGGAGATCCAAAAATATTTATTGAGTGGACAAGTGTGTTTATATATTTATCAATTTTCTCCCTTCTTGTGTGTCCTGATTTAATTATATTCATTCAAAACATATTTGCAGTATATTTTTAATTTTTAAAAATCCCTTTAAAGAGGTTTTCTGTCCTCAAATGAGTATAATCAACACTGAACATAATTATGTCATTGAAATTAATAAAATGTCCACAGCCATTGGATTTTTAAATTACTTTCATGCTGTTAATGTGGACATGGAAAAACATTCTCAGCTATCTAAAATTATTTACCTGTTCTCCCAAAGTTTATTTCTTGTCTCTATCCATTTTAACTATATTAGGTCAATTTTTCTCTCACTTTTTTTTTTTTTTTGAGAGACTACCCTACATCTAACATCATTTACATAGTTGCATTACTGCTTTTGTGCCATTTATTCTAGACTATAGAGTAACACATGGTTTGTTTTTATATGTGATTGTATCATAATTGTGCAAGCTAATTAATAACGTTTGTTAAATTTTAAAGGGCCAAAAGGGAGAAAATGGAAGACCAGGGATTCCAGGGCAACAGGTATATATTTTTTTTCTTTGCTGGAAAATGAAATAAGGAATAATATAATTGGGCTGAGTGAGGGTTACTTGCATTAAAAATAGAAGGGAAGGGTCAATGTACTATGAATTCTAATCATACAAGGATGAAAATTCTAGGTGGTGGTGGTATACTGGTTTGCTTTTAATTGTTTTACGTTCACTTTCTTATCTCGTTTCTATTGGTGGCTCTGAAACTTGCTTTTCAATGCTTTTTTATGGCCACTTACATGACTGAAGGTAGATAATGCCACCCATTTTAGAAGTAGTTATTGGCCAAAGGCAGCCGTACAATGACAGCATCTCCATACCTACTGTTTAATCTTGATTTTCTTCTTGCAATATGAACAGTTGAGGCCATATGTAGTGGAGGAATGTACTTGTTTTCCTCTAGTTTGTTCAGAAATATAAATTACTACACCGGAGACTTATTAAAATCTTATTTTGAGGGACGGTGTTATGAAACAGATACATAATAAGATTGTTTTGCTTCTTCCCTGATTAAATTCTCCTCATTAATTAGTGTTCTAATGAGATTACCATCTGGCACATAAAGTCAGTTGGAGCCAAATTGAACCAAAAAGAGCACGAAAGTGATTAATACTTACATAGCATGTTTCCTGCTGCATCGCCTATACTTAAGCTCAGTTCCAACTTGGTCCACATTTAAAGGGCAAGCTGTACATAGGAGCCCTCCCATTGTTATGGAATAAGGAATTTATGGAATTGGCACGGAAGAGACAGTTGGACACTCTGAGGTTTCAGGAAAAGCCTTTATTCAAAGCAGCACTGCTGGTTCAGGGGACTCTAAGATCTGGAATTAAGGAAGGGGCAGTGACTTCAGGAATGTGCATTAGGGACATTGATTAACTTAGGTACAGAGTCCAGCTGCTAGTCTCCTATATTCTTTCACAAATGGAGTTAATTATCAGTTAGCAAGAGAGTGCAGGTTACTGGAACAAATTCAGACTGCCAGCTCCAAAAATGTCTTATGCTCCCCATCACCATAGGGTGGTCACTTTTGCGTGTGGGGAGGAGAAAGATTCAGTAATTACACCAGTTCTGGAGACACGTGGATAAAACCACGTGCTGTCTCTAAGGACAGGGGTCTCGGTGTCCCTTGCTTGGAGAAATATGAAAGTCCACGGGGAAAGTGTTTAAAAGCATATGGCCCCAAGGTTGTCTGTAATATGGGCTGGAAGGTGAGTGCAAGATATTAAGAAGAGTTGAGAATTTAGAAGCTAACAATAAGCACCAACGTATCTAAGAGGAGAAATAGATTGAGTTTTCCACGGTACCACAATGTTAATGAAAAATGTCTCTTAATTTTTGTGATCCTCCACTTGATTCAAATTCACTTGATAACACTACCAAACCTATCCCTGTTTCCCTCCCTGGCCACATAGACCAACCCCCTCAGTTTCACTAAGTTAATCACACACTATTGAAACAGGAATTTGGGGTGGGGGGGTGAAAAGGACAGGTTTTAGGAAATTTGAGAAATTTTGGAAATTAAGGGGACCATGGAGGAAGCACAGGGCTGCAGAGCAACAGAAAGTATATTTCCATAGAATGGGGAAGCAGAAAAGCTGCAACAGGTACATTTCCATAGAATGAGGGAGCTGGGAACAGCAAAAGGTCTATATTTACAAAATAAAGGGAAAGAAGTCCTTCATCCAGAAGGAGTAAAAGCCCAAAGGGAATAGGAAAACAATAAGGAAGGAGGGGGGAGAACCTCTGAGGTTCAACCTTTGAGCCCAGGAGTTACTATAGTAACCAGTCCAAGGGAATAGTGACCAATCAGAGGGGATATCAAGGCACCAGAATCTGCAGCCTTTATAAGCCATAGGGAAAAGGAACCCAGTGGGACTCTTCCCCCTCCCTATGTCGGAGTCTGTACTTGTTCTTTAATAAATTTCCACCTTTGCTATACCATCTTCTGTCCGTGGATTCATTCTTCGACTCTGGAGGACAAAGAATCCGGGTTCCAGTCCAAAAATTCCGTTTCACTATCTATAAACAGTCTTCCCAGAGGAGAAGGGGTCTTCATCCATTCAACCTCCCTAGCCCAGGCCTTTCTCCAGAAATTGTTACTCACAATAACTCTCTAAACAGAAGGATACTTCCTTTGGAGTTTGAGCTCACACATAGTCAGCTCACTGGTTTGCTTTTCTCTCACTTCTCAAGGAAAATAGCAAGTCTGCTCCCTACGATAGGATTTGGATTCCCTAGGTAGCTTCTGCCCTTCATTGAAAGCTGCATTTCCCACCCCCAGGAACTAAGCTGATGTGGAGGACCCTGGGGCCAGAACACTTGTTGCTTTTCAACAGCTGGATACTCTGCCCAAACTCTAAGTCAACTAAGTCTGAGTTCCCTGTCATCCTACTAAGTGCTGTGCATGTGTAATTTCTTGGCCTTCCTGTTATGAATGGAATTCAAGTGAATGTTTCTCTCATGAAATCATCTTAGTGATTCTCGGATGATAGCTGTTTTCAGTTTCAGCTCTAATTCAGCTTTAGTCCTGAGAACTTATTATTTTATCTTTCCTCTTGCATTGAATCCAGTTGTAGGATTATGTCTGGTAGGGAACACTGCTGCATTTCTTCAGAATCCTCAATATTTAATGAATGGCCTTACAGAGAGAGTTTACTAAGATTTTTATATTTTTAAATTACTCTTTAATTTGAGAATCTACCTTTCTCTGTGCCATACACTGATTTTACCTAATTTTTATTTCTTTTTGCCTAATTTGAATATCCATATTTAGGGAACCTAGAAATAAATCAAAATAAATCCTCAAATTCAAAATTCATTATGTGGAATGTTCTACACTACATTTTATATTGAATTGAAGAACATCAATTTTTAATTTTAAAGTTGAATAATGAAATCCTACCTGTGTCCGTGAAAAACATACCCTTGTTTTGAACTGATATTGGTGATTTTAGAGCCTTGAGTATATGATGAATTTCAAAAATGGAAAAATGTAATGCCTTCCCTGAAAGTTCTTATTATCTATATTATATCATTGGAATGAATATGTGAAAAATATGAGTGAAAATAATTCAATATAGCCATTACATGTATCCATATCCAGTGATTTACTAGCAGCGAGTGGCTTAGACATAGGACAAATAGGCATTTTCTTCCCTATTAATCTTTTACTGGTATCTTTGCTTTAATTTGTCTTTGATCAGTAGTATGCAGTAAAGTATAACTTTAAGAGCATATACAGGAAAATGTAATACTCTAAATTGCAAAATAAAAGAATAAATATACCTTATCTTTCCTTATTTGAATTTTAATTTTCATTAAAATAGTAATATATTTTAAGTTCAGCATAAAATTTATTATTGTTATTTTAAATTTAAGAATAATTCAGATAGAATCCTATTGTAACCTTATATTTGGCCTGCAGCATATAAAATATTCATATCTAACAATGAAACAGTTATATAAATGAACATCCTACCTAATAAAAGAGTAATATGCAAATTGACCCTAACTCTGCTACACCCACAAGCCATGCCCGCCAGCCAATCAGAGCGAGTATGCAAATAAACCCAACCAAGATGGCTACAGCCACAGAGAGCAGGAGGGAGGCTTGGGTTTCCCAGGCAACGGAGGAAGCAAAGCTTTCCGCACACCCTGGCTGGCCCAGGCCTCCGCTTAAGGCTACAAAGTTTCAATTATAGAAGGTAAACAAATCCAAACAGAAATGGCGGCAACCACGGAGCAAGCAGGAGGCTTGGCTCTGCTCCAGGCTACAAAGTTTCAATTGTAGAAGGTAAATAAATTCCAGATACAAGGGCCTCCGCTTGGGTCGCCAAGGGGTGTGGCTGGCCTGCAAACCACCACAGGCCCCTCGCTCAGGCCGCCCCATACCCCAAGGGAACCCCCACCCTGATCCGGGACACCCTTCAGGGCAAACCAGCTGGCCCCCACCCGTGCACCAGGCCTCTATCCTATCTAATAAAAAGAGTAATATGCAGATTGACCATCACTCCAACACACAATATGGCCACCCCCATGTGGTCAAAGATCCTGCCCCATGTGGACACAAGATGGCCAGCAAGGGAGGGCAGTTGGGAGGCACCAGGCCTGCAAGGAAGGGCAGTTGAGAGGGACCAGGCCTGAAAGGGAGGGCAGTTGGAGGTGATCAACCCTGCAGGGGAGGGCAGTTAGGGGTGACCAGGCCGGCAGAGGAGGGAAGTTGGGGGTAAACAGGCTGGCAGGGGAGCAGTTAGGCATCAATCAGGCTGGCAGCGGAGTGGTTAGGGGGTGATCAGGCTGGCAGGCAGAAGTGGTTAGGGGCAATCAGGAAGGCAGGCAGGCGAGCAGTTGGGAGCCAGCAGTCCTGGATTGTGAGAGGGATGTCTGGCTGCCCGTTTAGGCCTGATCCCGGATCGGGCCTAAACGGGCAGCTGGACATCCCTCTAGGGGTCCCAGATTGGAGAGGGTGCAGGCTGGGCTGAGGGACACCCCCCGCCCCCATGCATGAATTTCGTGCACCGGGCCTCTAGTTTTTATATATTCAGTTAGCATATTGCCTAGTCATTAGTCTCCTTTAAAAAGGCAAAGGAGATCTCTTATATGTATAAATCTGTCACTAATTGTATCAATATTTTTCAAACTAAAAATTAAATTTGATTAACTCTGTGGAAAATGGTGCTGGTACTGTAGCTTACACATTTATTACAGTTTTTTCCCCCTGTTAATTTTTAAAGGGAATTCACGGTCATCATGGTGCAAAAGGAGAGGTATGTTTCTTCACCTGTTATGCTCCCTCTACAGTCCTTATTGCTTGGATTTTCACTACTATATAAATCTAGTAATTGATATCGCAAACAGAAAATGTCTTTTATGTTCTTCATTGGTTCCTAAACAGTGACTTTCAGGATCTGTAGATTCATTCAGTTAGGTATGAAATGTTATGTATTTGACAATATTACTGGTTCTTCTTTTTAGACTGGGTGCTAAATTTTTTCTGCATATTTTTCAATGAATAATATTTTGTGTTTTCCTATTTGTCTGTCTTACTAGAATTAAAACTCCTTGAGAATAGGTCTGTGTCACATTAATTGTATCTCTGACACTATTTATTGCCTACATAATATACTGAAGAAATAGTAGATGGGATGGATGGATAAATGGCCATTGAATGTGATATAAAATGTCCCTCCTGATCATTAACTGTGTCTTACTATATAACATATATATGTTTTATATTTATATCCATATCCTTGAGTATTTTCAAGATGCAATTATGCCTCCTGAAATACTTAAATAGAACTCTTGAGGATTTCTTTTGCTTTTAGAAAGGTGAAAAGGGAGAACCTGGTGTCAGAGGTGCCACTGGACCAAAAGGAGAATCTGGGATGGATGGCCTGATGGGGCCTGTGGGTCCCCAGGGACAACCTGGAGAAACAGGTCCTCAGGGACCTCCAGGATTGGATGGGAAGCCTGTATGTATTGTACTTTCTTTCATAGTTTTCATTGCTTTTTACTTGGTATATACATGTTATAACCCCTAATAATTTGATGCAGGGGAGAGAATATTCAGAACAGTTTATTCGACAAATTTGCACTGATGTATTAAGAGGTAAGTCTCAAACATTAGAGTTTTTAATAACTGTTTTCAAATTATAAAAGTAAAAGCAAGTCTTTGTAGAAATATATAAGTAGGATAAAGAAATAAAGAACATTTATAAACCCTTGTCTGTTTTTATTCTAGATGAGTATTTTTATAACAAAGATGAAATACTATATATACTATTTTGTAATATTTTTAATAAGCAAAATTTTATTATTTCACCATTAATAAAATTTTTGACATAATTATGACAATTTAATTTATAAATATGGATGTCTATAATTTATCAAATTTTTCTTCAGGACACTTTCACTCTTTCCCCCCAATTTTAAGCAAATTATACAGTTGCACAGAGCAATGAGTAATTACATAAATTTCTAGAAGTGAAATTATTGGGCAAAGAGATATCTGTAAAATTTTAAAAAATTATTGGAGATATTGTTAATTACCACTCATATTTAAGCATACGGGGGTGGGGTTCTTTGTTTTTAAGCCCAGCTACCCGTCTTACTTCAGAGTGGAAGAATTCAAAATTGTGATCGTTGCCAGTCCCAACATGGTTCCCCTGGTGTCCCTGGGCCACCTGGTCCTGTGGGCCCAGAAGGTCCCCGAGGATTTCCTGGTTTGCCAGGAAGAGATGGTGTTCCTGGACTAATGGGTGCTCCTGGACGCCCAGGTGCCAGAGGATTAAAAGGTACTTATGTGCATAAGCGAGTGAACAAGAAAGGTACTTTTTTTTGTATCCATACCTAAATTCACGTAGTAGAAAATAATTCATCTTTGTTTTCATGATGACAAAAAAAATTATGTTAATCCCTTAGTCTTTCCGTAATTTGTCAACTGAGTGAAAGAATGCTTATTCTATTTTCTTGAAGCAACATTTTCAAGTATAGGTAAATAGTTCAGAGTTAGGGAGCATGCAAAGTAACAAATTAGAAAATGTTGACAATGCACTTAGAAATTTTACTTGAATCTAATAAGGTCTTTAAGTAGAAAATCAAAGGTGCCATTTCCTTTATTTCAACTTTGGTAATTTCTGTTATCAAAGATTATCCAATTAATTTTTCTATTATAGGAAAAATTATGTTTCGCAACCAAACTTCCTAATAACCCACAGCTTCTCTTTGTCTTTGAATGTTTATGTGAAATGTGTGTTGCTAATTCTTCTCTTTTAATTTAATATCATATGCACAATATAGATGTTTCATTAAAATAATAAGAGAACAAGTATGACTAACAGAAATGATTCCAAATCATTTTCCTTTTTAATATTTAACCCTTATTAAATACTAGTGGCCTGGTGCACGAAATTCATGCACATTAAAAGAGGATTAATTAGAGGAAATAATTTAACCCTTTGCACTTGCTTGCTTTTTTCTTGATTCCTTTATTCTAATGCTAACCGTGTCGAGTCACACTCGACATCCGAGTGCAAAAGGTTAATATTGCTATTTGCCCTTTCTCTATAATACAAGTGTCAGAGATGAAAGAAAATTAGTAAAATGTATATAAAAACCTTCCTCCTGTCAGAGTCTGGGGCTCACCATGGGACCCAGAGTTAAGTCCCTGCCCACCTCCATGCGCCTCAAAATCACGTGAGACCCAGACCCCCCCCACCCCGCATCGGGCTAGATCCAGACCCGGCCAGTCCCACACTTGTTAAGCCCCGCCGGGCAGGGGCATAGCCTCAGGTCCCTTGGCCCGGTGTCAGGATGGGGGGCATGGCCTGAGGTCCCCCAGCCCAGACCAGGGCAGGAGGCATGCCTTGAGGTCCCACATCAAGTCCTGCCAGGTGGGGGACATGGACTGAGATCCCCTGTCAAGCCCCGCCAGGTGGTGGGGCACAGCTTCAGGTCCCCCAGCTCAGCACCGGGAGGGGGGTGCAGCTTCAGGTCCCCCGTCAAGCCCCGCTGGGTGGGGGGCATGGCCTGAGTTCCCCCGACCCAGCACTGGGGTTGCACCTTGAAGTCCCCTGTCAAGCCCCGCTGAGTGGGGGGCACGGCCTGAGGTCCCCTGACAAGCCCCGCTGGGTGGGGGGCACGGCTTGAGGTCCCCTGTCAAGCCCAGCCAGGCAGGGGGTGCAGCCTCAGGTCCCCTGGCCTGGTGCTGGGGCGGGGGGAGCAGCTTGAGGTCCCCTGTCAAGCCCCGCTGGGTGGGGGGCATGGCCTCAGGCCCCCTGGCCTGGTGCCGGGGTGGGGGGCGCGGCCTGAGGTCCCCTGTCAAGTCCCACGGGGGCGGGGGAGGGCGTAGCCTCAGGTCCCTGCTGATTGCTCGTTAAGGCTCCTTTTGGGAACGTGGGTGCAACCATCTTTGTGACGGAGTGATGGTCAATTTGCATGTTCCCTCTTTATTATATAGGATAGCTGGACCACTGATAGTTTCAGAAATTTTTGCTTCAAAAATTCTGTTTCCAGTTAGTAATAATAAATAGGTGGCAAACTATTTTTAAAATAAGCATTTTTCTTTCCATGTGTGCATCAAGAGCTTGGAAAGAAACAATCTAGGAGGCAGTGATTTTATAGGAAAAATTAGCTTACTCCAATCTTTGACACTGCAGGCCTCCCAGGAAGAAATGGGGCAAAGGGGAACCAAGGGTTTGGGTACCCTGGAGAGCAAGGGCCTCCTGGTCCACCAGGTAAGAACTGCTATATGTTCATAAGTGTTGCTGCATACTTTGCTTTAAGAAAATCTTCACAAATCTATGTCAAATAATTTGAAACCAAGACTCTTAAGTCACCCTCTGCTAGCTGTGTTATTTAACGTTGCTGTGCCTCAGTTTCCTCATTTGTAAAATGGTGATGACATGTCATCTGCATCGTGACATTATTGGAAGATTAAATGAGTTAATGCATGTAGTGCTTGCAGAACAGTACGTGACATAATTATGTTTTCAATAAATGTGTGTTATTATTGTTTTAGATGATGTCATTACCTCATAAGGCTTTGGGTGGATCAAATAATTTAATAAGTTTGGACAACCCACAAATTAAAATATTAGAATGTTAGTTCAGTGTCTTAATTAGTAGCATGATTGTTATATTAATACTAGAGGCCCAGTGCACAAAATTTGTGCACGGAGTGTGTGTGGGGGGGTGCCCCTCAGCCCAGCCTGCACCCTCTCCAATCCAGGACATCTCGGGGGATGTCCGACTTCTGGTTTAGGCCCAAACCAGCAGTCGAACATCCCTCTCACAATCCGGGATCACTGGCTCCCAACTGCTCACCTGCCTGCCTGCCTGATCACCCCTAACTTCCCCCCCTGCCAGCCTGATCACCCCTAACCACCTCTGCCTGCTGGCATGCTCACCCCTTACTGCCCCCCCTGTCGACCTGGTTGCCCCCAAATTCCCCACTCTGCTGGCCTAGTTGCCCCTAACTGCCCCCTACTACAGGCCTGGTTGCCCCTCACTGCCCCCCCTGCTGACCTGGTCACTCCACGCAGCCTGCTGTTTAGTCGTTTGGTCATCCCTCACTACCCCCCCTGCCAGCCTGGTCTCCCCACACAGCCTGCTGTTCAGTCGTTTGATTGTCCCTCACTAACCCCCCTGCCGGCCTTGTCTCCCCATGCAGCCTGCTGTTTGGTCATTACTCCGGTTGTTTTGGTCGTGACAGCCCCTGGCTTTTTATATATTAGGATAGCTTGGCTTAGTTTTACAAAAATTACTGATTACTTTTGTACGGTCCTTTTTAAAGTGGAAGGTATGTAGAATTAACAAAGTTATACTTCCTCTTTTCACATTAGTGCAAATATGTACAATTTTCAAGGAAATTTTTTCAGTTTAAATATCGTACAAGATCAGCTATATATATCACCATGAAAAAACAAACTCCTCTGTTTATATGCTGCTAATGTCCCATCTTAGGTCCAGAGGGCCCTCCTGGAATAAGCAAAGAAGGTCCCCCAGGAGACCCCGGTCTCCCTGGCAAAGATGGAGATCATGGAAAACCTGGCGTCCAAGGGCAACCAGGTCCCCCTGGCATCTGCGATCCATCACTATGTTTTAGTGTAATTGTCGGAAGAGATCCATTTAGAAAAGGACCAAACTATTAAGGTCTAATGCCTCATTCAGCATCGTAGGCATGGTGCTTTTCTTCTGTGGTCTTTTGCATCTCAGGAAGATAACAACAGTAATCCCTTGAAAAGAAACTAAAGTACCTCGGTGTTTTTATTATTATTTTTTTCCTTAAGGCAGTGGTCGGCAAACTGCGGCTGGCGAGCCACATGCGGCCAACACCCCCACTTCTTCTAATGCCACTTCTTCAAAATAGACTCGCCCAGGCCGTAAACCGACTTCTGCGCATGGGCCACGAAGTTTCAATTGCACTGTACATGCGCGCCCGCATGTGGTATTTTGTGAAAGAGCCACACTCAAGGGGCCAAAGAGCCGCATGTGGCTCGTGAGCCACGGTTTGCCGACCACTGCCTTAAGGAAATATATATAAAAGGTCACATATACTGATCTTAAAGGATCCTCAGTAATTTGGAGCCTTTAGATTAGTAGCATTAACCAAATCTCAAGGGTTTCTTGTAAGTCCACTTGTTTTTATCGAAGTTGAATATAAAAACCACCATTGCCTGTTAGCCAGTGCATGTCAGTCACTGTGAAATATTTCACATGCAACCTCCATGCAGCAGAGTATTTGAGTTTCATTTCATGTCTGTGTGAATTTCATGCTTCATATCTCATAACTCATGCTTCTTCATTAGAAAAAAAACATGTTTCTGGTCATTGGAAATAAGATCAGGGCTGATATTCAGCTGGGACCGACCTTATTGCCATACCAGTCATTTACTCCAGTGTCTGTGCTGATTGGATGGGGCAATGGACTGCTGGTTGCTCAACATCCTGAGTATTACATGTGAATAAGATTAATGTGTTTCTTATTTCACTTGCAAATTATCAAATTTGATTAATGACTATGCTGAGAAAGTATCAATTACACAGGGAATGGTGAAAGTTATGTAACATTAAAATATATATTTTTTAAAGTGCCATTTTACCTGGTCAATATATTCAAAACATGCAGAAGTTCATAAATAGTAAAAAGACTTTCTTCTTCATACTTGCTGGGTAATTGAAATGTTTGTTGTATGCCTTCATGTTCCATTGCACTTATATGTGTATGTTCATATATGTTCATTGTAGCAAAGCTAATGGGAGTAAATGCTGTGGTTGAAAGGAAACTCCACAGTTCCTAGTATGTCTTGATGTTTTTAGTAGACTTTAAAATATTATAAATAGTCTTTGGGTACTGTACTTAATGCTTTTGTAAGGAACATAATTTGAGATCTTTTATCTTTATTATGCTTTAAATTTTGTTACATGCTTATTATTCAAAGTCCAATAAAGTTTTTACAGTCCTAATTGCAGTGTCTTTTTTTTATTGTACTATAATTTACTTTTTATTTTCTTTTTATTGAATTTATTGGGGTGGCACTAGTTAGCAAAGTTATACAGGTTTCAGGTACACAATTCTGCAACACACCATCTGTACACTACATTATGTGTTCACCACTCCAAGTAAAGTCTCTGTCCTTCAACATTTACCCCCTCATACCCTCCCCTACTTCCTCCATCCCTTCCCCCACTCCCCACAATCACCAAACTGTTGTCTGTGTCCATGAGTTTTTCCTTTTTTGCTCAATTCCTTCAACTCTCCCCACCCAATAACTCCCCCCCCACACTCCCCCCGGTATTGACAGCCAGATGCAGGTATGGCTCTCAAAGATAAAACTTCTGACCCTATGGGCAGTAGCTCTTAACCCTTTCTGAGTTATGAACCCCTTTGGAATCTAAGGACATCCCAGAAAAATGAGCACAGGGTGTTAGGAGACCAGACAGTAGAAGCTTGTAGGAACAAGAGTTGAATTCAACTTCCATTAGTGATAAACAGCCTGATTTTCATACCTCTAGGACCTCTGGGCCATTCAGAGCGGAATCGGCTGATTTTGTGCTCAGGAAGAGAGGGAAATCCTCTTTTTCTGTCTGTAGTGTTTCTTAAGTGTTCTGGAGGCAAGGGATCTGAGGAATTATGTCTTTTTTAATACATGATTTTAACTAATTGTTGAGTATATTACTCATATTCAATGGTTATTTATTCAGTGGATATAATTGTATTACATGATGTACCCTATTCTTAAATAACTGGATCATCTGAAGTAAGAACTTAGACATTCATTTGGTATGCTACTTACCTCAGTAGGCAGCACTTGCTTCCAGGCCAAGCAATGGCTGTTGGTCAGGGTTTAGCTCTGCTGGCATGTCATTCTACCACTTCAATGAGGACCTTGGAGGAAAATGAAGTCCATGACATTTAGTATCTGAATTAACATAAGGCTTGCTTTGATGTTCTATCCAACCTGGTTGCCCCCAGGTATCTGCTTAGGTCTAGCCCTCCTACTCCCCCTGCTAATTATGGCATTTAATGCTAAGACCTGGTAAAGAGCAGAATAGGTAATTGCTACCATTTCTTAATTCATTCAACCAGCATTGAGCACAGGGCCATTAGGTGCCAGTTACTGTGGTAGGGATACAATAGCAATATTGTAGAGTCTGGCCTGAGAGAACTTATATCTAACTAGGGGTCCAGTGCATGAATGCGTGCACCTTGAAAGTAACTGTGGGCTGTGAGGCTGCGGTGGGCACAGGGGTGGGTCTTGGCCCATCCTCTGTGCCCCCGCCCAGCCTCTCCCACTGAAGCCCCCAGTCCCGTCTGCTGGCAGCCCCACTCCCACTGCCTCGGCTCCCACGTGCTGACAGTACCGGCCCTGCTCGCACCTGCTGACAGTTCCGAGTGATCGGGGCCAGCACCGGGTGCCAGCAGTGGGTGCGAGCTCTGGGCAGGACTGTGGCACATATGGGAGCAAAGAATTTTCAGTAATCACCAGAGGCTTGCCCCAATGACAGCGACTGGCACCCCGCCTTGGTCTGGTGCCCCCTATCACCTGCTCCACCATCCTGCCTGCTGCAGACGCGCGCCATGTTCTGTGCGTGCCCCCTGGTGGTCAGCGCACGTCATAGCGACCGGTTGTTCAGTTGTTCCACTGTTTGGTCTATTTGCATATTAGGGTTTTATATATATATATAGATGAGTCAGAGGTAAGGAAACAGGTGATTTCTGTACATTCATTCTAAGAAAGGAGAAAATGCTGTAGAAATGTATAGGATGATGCAATGAACTGAACTGTACCCCTCCCAAATTCAAATGTTGAATCCATAACCTCCATGTGACCATATTTGCAGATAGGGCATTTAGGAGGTAATTAAGGTTATGAGGTCATAAGAGTAGGGTCCTAATCTGATAGGATTGGTGACCTTATAAGAGGAAGAAGAAGAGATTCTCTCTTGCTCTCTCTTGACACACACACACACACACACACACACACACCCCACAAACATGCCTGCACACATGTTAGGCCATCTGAGCACATAAGGATGTTCTTGAGATGGAGCTGGAAACCATTCTTTGATTCCCCAGTAGAGGGCAGCAAAATATATAAAAGTAATATATATTTTATTATATTTATTATATATCTATCTTATTATATTTATCATATGGACTATTGCTATATATATTTAGCCTGAACATTTGTTTTCAGTTTTCTGAGTATGGTGAGATTTATATCCTTAAAATTTATTCCAAAGAAGAAAAAAAATACTGTTTTTATGAGTTGAAACCAGTTAATGAAGCCATTTATATTTTGATGTCTTGACTTTCTGCTTTAACTTATATGATGCAGTTTATCTAATTAAAGTGCTCTGGCTAGGAGCTTTTATTAATTATTCAAAGTGATAAATTTATTGTCAAAACAGAGGTTTGATGCTCACTCCTGGTATTCCTCAGTTACTAATCTGGTCCATTGGCTGGTATTGTATTGTATTGTATTGTATTGTATTGTATTGTATTGTATTGTTTGTATTGTATGTTTTTTAAAATATATTTTTATTGGTTTCAGAGAGGAAGGAAGAGGGAGAGAGAGATAGAAACATTAATGATGAGAGAGAATCATTCATTGACTGCCTCCTGCAAGCCCCCACTGGGGATTGAGCTCACAATCCAGGCATGTGCCCTGACCAGGAATCAAACCATGACCTCCTGGTTTATAGGTCATTGCTCAACCACTGAGCCACACTGGCTGGGTGGCTGGTATTTTAGCTGTGTTGTACTTAAAGAAGGCAGAAAGTTGTTCTTATCATTACCTAGAGATTACAATGAATAGTCAATCTACATATCCTATAATCCTGGTACAGTACACTGTATAAAATTTCAACACAAGAAATTAGCAGCTCTGTGGCTAAAGCATTGAGAACCTAAACTGTGAGAGCTCTGGGGCATAATGAGGAGCATGAAGGGAAACTCAAATTAGGAGTCTGTAGTTTTAAGGGAAAAGACCAGAAGTCAACCCATACTTTAGTTAAACTGAGCTGCAAAGCTTTCTCTGGAATGTTTTAACAAAACTTTATCTTAAAAGCTACATAGAAAAATTTATTTTGTCCCAAATAACATATTTGAAATAAGGAACATTCAGGAACATTACTGTTTTTTTTTCCACTAAAGTATTTCTGGGTTCTGCCTTCCCCAAAGTAGTTTTGCACAGAAGAATTTTGCGTAAATAGATAGATTTCAAAGTCCCATACTGATATCTTAAAAGAGAATGACAACTTGAAACAACTGACTGGAGTATCATTCTGAATCAACAGAGAACTGAGAAAAAGTGACTGTGTTTTTCTATTATGGCCAGTTCAGATGACACTTGAAAAGTGTCTAGAGCTCTTACAGAGTGAAATTCAAAGTGAAATTTTGAAATAAATAATTTTGATTTTTAAAAAAGTGAACAGCCCTGGCTGGTTTAGCTCAGTGGTTAGAGCTCTGGCCCACAGACCTTGGGGTTGCAGGTTTTATTCTGGTCAAAGGCCTGTACCTGGGTTGCAGGTTTGATCCCCAGCCCTGGTAGGGGCAGATGCAGGAGGAAACCAATCTATATGTCGCTCTTATATTAGTGTTTCTCTCTCTCCCACTCCCTTCCACTCTCTCTGAAATTCAATGGGGAAAAAAAAATCCTCTGATGAGGATTGACAACAACAAAAAAGGTTAAAAAAAAAAAAAAAGAGAGTGGTCTGTGACTTGTGTTACCTTGGATGAATCAGATAACTTCCCTGAATTTTTTTTATTATTGTTAATCTCTAAAACGAAGGGTACTGTGTTTTTCAACTCTGGCTGTACATTAGAATCACCTAAGAAGCTTTAAAAAAAATTTCTTTCTTGGGATCCACCAGAGTTTCTGGTGTAATTGATTTGTCTTTTAGGCAGAGGAAACTGCCGGAAGCAAGAGATTACTGCTCAGTGGAAGTGAAAGTAATTCTATACTTATTTATAGAAAGCTGGTTGTAGAGGGTGGCTGAGGATAAGGGTAGAGATGGTTGGAAAAGGGATGGAGCGGGAAAAGGAGATAACAAAGAATCTTGCAGGATTTTAAGGAGGAAGTAGCATGAAGAGATTTGCACTGAAGGATGATCTTTCTGGCTGATGCAAGAGTAGATGAAACCAGTGATGATTGCCTGGATGAAAAAGGGGCTCTAATAAATTTGACAATCTCAGTGACCAAAAGTATCCTCACAGGGTGAGCTGAGCATAAATTCTTAGCTAGGCAGGTCATGGTGGTAGTATGCCCCAGGCCTATAAGAGGTCTATCTTTGCCTTAAGCAAGCCCTGTCCATTGTTATTACATATATAGGTTCAGATGACTTTGAAATACCACAAGTCCAGACCCCTCAGAGGTGTAAACACCCTCAAGGGAGCACATAATCTTGTTAACCCAATCGTGAAGATTTCTCCATCTTACTTTCATGTAAACTTTATTACATTTCCTCTTAATTCCAAACGTATAAAAGAAACTACAAAATTGTCATTCTCCTGAGCATTTGAGATCTTGCTCCTGGTATGTTGTTAATTTGGCTCAAACTCTTAATAAAAATTCTATACAGGTTTGGACATTAGAATAAGGTGACCAGATTTTAACATTGGTAAAGCGGGACACCATTGACCGTGGGGGGGGGGGGGTTCTTTTTTTTTTTTTAATATATTTTATTGATTTTTTTACAGAGAGGAAGAGAGAGGGATAGGAGTTAGAAACATCGATGAGAGAGAAACATCGATCAACTGCCTCTTGCACACCCCCTACTGGGGATGTGCCCGCAACCAAGGTACATGCCCTTAACCAGAATCGAACCTGGGACCCTTGAGTCCGCAGGCCGACGCTCTATCCACTGAGCCAAACCGGTTTTGGCCCGGGGGGGGGGGGTTCCTTGATTAAAAATTTGGTCTATATTGTAATCGCTTTTGGTTTTATTAATAAAAGGAAATTCACTTCTTAGATCATTGTTGAATTTGCATCCTCTTTTCTTACTCATTATGTTAAAAATCTAAAAAAAATAATTAAAAATTATATTATAAATTATTATATACATATTGCTTAAAAACACAGTAAGTAGGTACATAATTACATGAACATATTTCATTGTTAGTTTATAAATTAAATTAATTCAATTGTTATAAAGTATATTTTAAAAATTATTTTAATCCTATATTTCTTTCTAAATAATAACAATACTAACTTGTATTATTTTTCCTCTGAATTTGCCATAACGTAAGTCGTAAGTGTCACTTCCAAGGCCCGCGCTAGACTTTTTGTCGCCACTATAAAATATAAATAATACGAGTACTGTCTCCTAAATTCAAGAAAATTTATGTATTTATGATTTATTACTTACCTAAATTATCTGAATAGCTGATTTGTAATGACATCACTTGTTTAACTAGCTTACTAGCACGCAGTATGATGTGTATCATCTGAGAGACAGTTACAAAATGTTTTCGTCGTTGCCAATCCCAAAAAATTCCATTGTTCATTAAGTCCAAACAATGGTGGTCGAATTCTAACAACTGATCAACAATGCGAACTTTGATAATCAGTTCTCGATAATCAGTTCTCAACAATTATTTGTTATTATTAAAGTTTAACATTATAAAATTAACAAAAAAATATAAAACTCATATCCTGGCTAAATAGCCATATGGCCGCGGAAAACCGTATATTCCCTTCCCGTTCTTCTGCCGTTCCCTAGCTTGTCGTGCATTCTTTCCAAAAATCGGGACTTTTTTAAAATGCTGCGGGACGCGGGACAAATTGTTAAAAATCGGGACTGTCCCGCCAAAAGCGGGACATCTGGTCACCTTATATTAGAATGACAGTTGGAAGTGGATAAGCTAATTAAATGCCATTGCAGTAGCACTGAGGATGAAGGTGAAGATAAAAGAGGATAAAATTGCAGAAGGGATGGGAAAAAAAGACCATCACTTTATTAGTTCTACTGTGGACAAAAGGGCCCACATCCTAACCTGACAAGCTCAGGAGAGGCCTGCATGGCAGTCTTACAAACTCAAAGACCTAAAGTAACCACAAACAATGGTCTGCAATTAAACTTTAACTAAAAGCAGTTATGGTGGGTAGTCACCTCCTAGGCCGGTATCTTTGAAGCATCCATCTTATATAAAAACTGCTGTTTGAAATTTTAACCCTGCTATTTGGCTTCTGTAAATGCTTGCTTGCTTAAATAATAAGGAAAATAAGACTACTTCCACTTCAGAGAGGCCATTAAACCTTCCCCAGACAAAATTATCAGTGCTGGCACCAGGCCAGGCCTTTGGTTGAGGTCTCAAGGCCCCAGCACATAGGGGCTCTTTAAGAACTTGCAAAAGGGGCCAGAAACACCCCATATTTGGGAGACAAAGAAGGTAAAAACATATAAATAGGGAAAATTCCTCCATGTTGGGGCCCAGAATTTGAGAGACATTTTCCTCTACACCCGCACGTAATGAAGTGTGACTCCAAACTCTCCAGCATTGTTTGATTTTTCCGGTTCTCTGTAACATCTTCACTGACAAGGTCAACCTTTACCTTAACTGAGCCTCTCTGTCTTTTTGTATCTATGATAACATATCCTTGAAATGTCTGGGTAACTTGTAACTTCCCTTTTTCCAGACCCCTCAACCAAATGCCCCGGGGGCCAAGACAGGAGACCATAAATTCCTTCATTGTTATTGTTATCATGTTAATTGTTGACTGTTAACTATCCTGCACCCACCTCTGTACATGTCTATCATTTTACTTTGTTTCCAATCCCAGAGGTTTCCCTGCTTTGCTTTCATGTAACCCAGCTCCATCTCCTTTCATTGCAGTGTATAGAAATAGATGAAAAACCTCCATTCTCCGGAGCATTATCCCAATCCTTTGAGATTCTGCTTCCTGGCAATTGTTGACAGTTTGGCTCAAATAAACTCACAAAAATTCTTTACAGGTTTGAATGTTTTTATATTCACACTACTAAAATCATGGATAATTTCCAGATGTGCCCACACCATCCTCAGTGACTTTGGGAAGGTGAGTTAACTGTGATAGTGTGAAATAAGGTACAACCAAAATTTGTACCTGGTTGTTTACACACAGGATGTACTTGTAAAAACTGAATAGTTAAATTGAGCAAAAATAGATTCTAATCTTGAGGCATTTATATAGGTTACAAAGGATTGAAATCACCTCAGTCTCATGGAACTCCTTGATTAATTTAACATTGGTTTACCCCACAAGGCTCCTAGAGAAGTTTCCTTCTCTGGTGCTATAATAAGCAAATATTTCTAGATCCAGAGATTAAGAAATGTATTTTAAAAGTAGTTCTAAATGACCAGTGCAGAAGTGATAGAAACTAAGAAAATCCCAAGTATTAAAGGATTTTCAGAAATACTTTTTCTGAAAATGTATTTCCTTTTCTTAAGACTCATTAAACTCTTGTATGATAAAGAATTCATTAGACAAACTGAGTCTTAGAGGATTGCTCAGTACTTTGGGGGAGGGGAAAGGATTGTTTCATCCTTCACAACTAGGGGCAAAAGGGAAAGGGGGAAGCTTGCTTGCAGGAAGTGACTCAGACTTCAAATGTTCAGAAAGAACCCAGTGAGAACAGAGAATGGTAGTGATTGGGGCTGGGGTGGCATTACAATGGAGAATATATTTTTATCATATCACATGTATTTAAAAGGTGAACCTACTTATGTCCACATAAGTGAAAAGATCAAATGTAATTAATATCCCCTCATGTTTTGCTTCTATAATTTTGAGTCCAGGGAAACAAAGGGTCTAGTTTTTTTTTTATTATTATTTAAAAAAAAGGTAATAGAGAGGAGTAAGAAGCAGAGTGTAATGTCAGGTAATTGCTTTTATAACAAGTTTTGTAGGTTAACTTACCATTTTTAGATGCAAAATGTTAATGCTGATTAGCATTTTGCTTATGCAAATGAGTAATGGGGAAGAAAAAGGAAGTCTGTGGTTAAAGATGGTATTTGCTGAGGACAAAAGGAAAGAATGTTAAGAACCATGTAGACATTTTCTGATAAAATTTAAGAAACATGTAAGATTCTTTACTTCTAATGTACCTGCCCAAGGATCCCTTTTATAATAATATATTTAACTACATTTAAGAAAACGTACTTTTCTTTATTAGCTTCTTTAAGTATCAGGCTTTCACTTAACTAACAAACACTTCTTTACGGCTTGTCAAGAAAGGAGAAGTGGGAAAGATCTTTTTAAGCCTTCATAGGAATATGTGGCACCCAGGTAGGAAAAAGGGGGGGAAAGAAAGTTGGTTCTGATTAGTTTCATGCCACATAATACCATGATTTTGTTGTTCAGTTTAAGGCAAGCTAGTTAAAATTTTAGAGGCATTAGCTCACCTAGGAAATGATTACTGTCTGAAATAACACACAGGGAGTAAAAGATGAATGCTGTTGTATGTCCCCCTGAAATGTTAATGGCCCCAGGAAGGTTTTAGAATCTTAGGGGCCAAATAAAGAAGTAACAGGGACCTGCTAAGTCATACTATTCTCATTTTATAAATGAAAACACTGAGTTTCATTTATCTAGACAGTAATGAATCCAAGATTGCCAGGCTCCAAATTCATGTTTTCAGCCTTAATAGAAACTAAATTGTGCTCTCCATGTTGCAAAACAGTGTATAATTGGCCACTGGAAGTCATCTAATATTTCTGCATCTGTGTTCATCAGGCAGAACTTTTCACTGCCTTGCAGTTTATCTAGTTCAGTAGAAAGACGTTACATTACGTGTGTGTTTTTTGCTTTTTGTTTTTTGTTTTCTTTCCACTGGAATGTCATTTGCAGGTTTCATTCAGAGAAAATATCCCAGGTCAGTTTTGGGACCTCTGGTAAGTGTTCCCCTAACATCCTATGCATTCACCCATGATGGCGTTTTTGTTTTTAACCCTGTTTTGCGATTGTTTTTTTGTCACTCTCCCTCATGTGTCTGTGAGCTCATTAAGGGCAAGCTCCATACAGTGTTTGAAAATATGTTTTCAAGTATACCTCTTGACCAGCCTTGATTTGAAATTCTTTTTGAATTGTATTTATTAGTATAATGATCATATGGAGGAGGGTATTGGTGGTGCCAATAAGCCTAGGATGTTGGCAAGTTGAGTAAAATTCTTAGCAGAGTACCAGGGACACAGAAAGTCTCGATAACTATTAGCTATCATTTGATAACTTTCTGATGATTGGCTTTTCTGTGAAACTTCACCAATGATGAGAAGAAAAACACAAGGAAACCAGGAAGGTCTGTAGCAGCATGGGTTTTGGGCAGAGATGCCAACATTTCCTAGCTGTGTGGCCGTGAACTTGGTTGTGATAGCACCAGTATTCTCATCTCTGAAGAGAATGGCAATACTACCTCAGAGGATTGTTTTTAACTGGGATAATTCATTTTAAAATACAGAGCAAGTGCCCATCACATAGTAGGCCCCCATGAGAGGTGAGCTGTTATGATTGCCAGTGGAGTGCAGGTCTCAGGTTAGCCACCATCTTGTCACTTGTGGCTAATTGCTGAAGTATTGGGACAAGTTTGACCCATACAATCAATGATCAAATCTCATCTCAGACTTTGACCCTAACTCTTTCTCTAGCCTGCCTCTTTCTCTAATGAAGCCTGTTTATTAGAATATCCTGCTATTGAATATTTAACTGGATGAATATTGATATTTATTGAATATCCTGCTATTGAATATTTAACTGGATGAATAAAGCAGAATTCTGTATGTGCAACCTTGCTACTTGAGTGCCATCAGCATCTTTGTTATCAAGATCAGCTAGGGAACCCGTCTCCTCTTGCACTAACTAAACAGACTGCCTGCAAGTGGCTTCTGAGGGCATGATTGGCTGAGATGACAGGAAGTGTTGCACAGTTCCTCTGCTTCCTGACATATGGGCTATGTGCATAAATAAATATGCGAATACATCCATTTGACTTTTGTGGAATCACTAAGATTGTGTAGAATCAAGCCTCGTTGTTGCTAAGAATTGCAACTTATTGTGAATTTTTAGTACTTTTAAGGGTACATTTGTTAAATAACTTCTTGGAGGTAAATGAAAGTATTTTCTTTTGTGATTCTTGCAAAATTGATTTTTATTATTTGAATGAAACTTACTGTATCTATATAACAAATAATGTGTGCAAACATATTTTTTTCCATTTTAAAATTTGTGAAAAATAAAAGGCACTGTGATATCTTTGTTAGCATACCCCAATCACATATTATTTTATAGTAAACTAGAGGTCCGATACATGAAATTCGTGCAAGATTAGGCCTTCCTTCCCCCGGCTGCTGGCACCTGCTTCCCTCTGGCACCCAGGACCCGGGCTTCCCTCGCAGTCCCAGCTTCGTTACGCTTTTATTATTATAGATGGGGAAATAAGGCTTTGAATAATTTTAAGCATTCAGGCTATTTTAATGCCTTGAAAGTATTGAACACTAAATAGAATACTAGTTAGTTTGGGGGAAACTGGGGAAATAAGTAATAGAAAAAATGCATATATTTCTATGGGAAATCAAAATTTACATTTATTTTTTCTAATATTCTACTAATTTAATATTGGTGCTTTCTAAAAACATGAACACATTTTCTAATTTTTAGTGAAATAATGTGGCTTTTTGGTGCCAAATTCTCTATTCCACAAGACTAACTGTTGATGAAATTCGACAAGTTTGTTGAATATTAGAGATTTTGGTCTTTAGGCATGGAAATTAAAGAAAAGTATTCAACCACATAACTTTTTATGCCTAGTATCATCTAATTTCCAAGGAAGTAGGCAAGGAAACATTCTTTCCCAAATATGTATTTATATGAAAATCTGTCTAAATGCCTCTGAAATGAAATTTGTACAAAATGTTACTCAGGGGAAAGAAAATTCTGAGGGCAAGAATAATTACAATGGTTTTGTACTTCTGATTACATAAAAGATACTTCAAATAAAAATATAAAATGTATCCAAATAAATCAGGTAAATATTTTCCTGCTCTTCTCATTTCACAATTTCAAAATAGCCTGATATTGGTGTGCATTTTAGTTTTTCTAGCTCCTGCCTTTCTCTTATCTCTCCTTTCCTTTTTGCTTATATAAAGCCCAAAATACAAACTAAAACTTGATTTTATTTACTGTATATATTTAATAAATATAATTAGTTACCTTAAAAAACTTTGTTGAAGCATAATTAATATATAATAAAATGCGTTCATTTAAAAATGTATATTTTGATGGTTTATAACAAATGTATGTGCCCGTGAAACAGCCACCACAATTAAGATACAGATGATTTCCATGATACCCCAAAAGTTTTCTGGTGCCTTTCCTCAGATAATTTATCCCTCTTCCAGCGCCAGGTAACTCCCCATCTGCCTTCTGTCACTACGGATTAGAATTTTCTTTTCTAGAGTCCCATATAAGTGGAATCATACTTACATAATCTTTTGTTTCTGGCTTCTTTCATTCAGGGTAATGTTTTCGAGATTTATCCGTGATGCTGTGTTTACCTATGATTTATTTTTTTATTGCTAAATAGTATACCTTTGTATGACTATATTTCAAGTTGATTATTCATGTACCTGTTTGTGGAAAGTTGGGCTGTGTCCAGTGTGAAACTATTCTGGAAACAACCCAATGCTTCTGTGAACACTCATCTACAAATCTGTGTGGAGATGTTTTCATTTCTCTTGGGTATCAGGAGTAGAGTTACTGGATTGTGCTGTAAGTGTATTCTTAGCTTTGTCTGCAGCCGTATTTTCTGGATATCAGTCCTTTGTTATATTTTGAAATATTACTTCTAGTCTGTGGCTTGCATACATATTTTCTTATAGTTCTTTAAAGATAAGTTTAAATTTTTATGAAGTAGAGTTTTATCTATTTTTTAGTGTCTATAGTTTGTTTTCCACCTAAGAAATATTTATCTAACTGAGAGCATGAAGACTTTCCCCCTTTCTTTCCTGCCAGAATAGAACTAATAAAATTTTCTGCAGTGATGGAAAACTTCTATATCTGCACTGTAGCCACTACTCAGATATGGCGGGTGAGCATTTGAAATGTGCCTGGTGAAACTGAGGAACTAAGTTTACATTTTAATAGGCATATGTTTCTAGCAATGACTGCATTGGACAACATAGGTCTAGAAGTATTTAGACTTCTAGCTTTTATGTTCAGGCAGGTCTGTGATCAAATTATTTCTTAATTTTATTTTTAATTTCAGTTTACATTCAATAATATTTTATATTAATGTCAGGTATACAACACAGTGGTTAGACTAATACTGATCTTTTACAAAGTGTTTCCTCCATATTCCAGTGACTAATTGTGAGTTAAGTTTTGTGTTAGTGTGACTGAGGGCTAAGCTATCTTTTTCCACAACAGGGCTATAAAACACTGTTGAAAAAACTATCATTTCCCCATTGGATCACTTTGGTAAAATAATTGACCATAAATATAGAGCAAGTTTTTGTTCCATTGATATATATGTTTATTCTTATGCCAGTATCATACCACCTTGATTACTTTAATTTTAGAGTGAGACTTCCAACTTTTTCTTTTCCAAAGTTGTTTTGCCCGTTTTAATGCCTTTACATTTCTATAAAATTTTATTTTATTTTTTAATATATTTTTATTGATTTCAGAGAGGAAGGGAGAGGGAGAGAGAGAGAGAGAGATAGAAACATCAATAATGAGAATCATTGGTCGCTGCCTCCTGCATGCCCCCTACTGGGGATCGAGCCTGCAACCCAGTCATATGCCCTTGACTGGAATCGAACCCAGGACCTTTCAGTCTGCAGGCCAATGCTCTATCTACTGAGCCAAATCAGCTAGGGCATTTCTATAAAATTTTAGAAAAAATTGTCCATTTCTACCAAAAAAGCCTGCTGAAATTTTTATTGAGACTCTAATGACTCTATTGGTTACTTTGGGGAAAATTGAGATTTAAAAAATATTTAATCTTTTCATGGCATATTTTGGTTCTTATCTATTTTGGTTCTTCTAGAAATATTTTGTAGTTTTCACAGGTCTTGTATACATTATTTAGCAAAATTCTTAAGTAATTCATGTTTTTGGATGATTCTTGTAAATGCAATATTCTAAACTTTAGGTTTTATTTGTTCCTTGCTAAAATAATTTATGGAAATACTACTGATTTTTTAAATATTTATTTACTTATTTTTGTATACTGATCTTTTATGCTGGGACCTTGCTAAATGTACTTATTATTAATTCAAGTAGATTTTTTTGGTAGTTTTGTTAGAATTTCAAAGAACCAGATATACGTTACACAAATTTCCTTTTCCTTTTTTCATTTTCTATTCGACTAATTTCTGCTTTTATATTTATTTTTTCCTTCTCTGACCTACTTTGGATTTAATTTGTTCTTTGTTTTCTAGTTTTTAATGTAAACATTGACTTTAGACCTTTCTTATTTTCTAATATAAACATTTAAAGCTATCAATTTCCTTCTAAGCATTGCTTTAGCTGCATCTTAAAACTCTGGTATTCTGATTTTAATTTTAATTAAGTTCAAAATATTTTCTAATTCCTCTTCTGATTCCTTTTTGATAGATGCATTATTTAAAACTATTATTTAATTCCCATACATTTGGATACTTTTCAGATTTATTTCTTGTTGATTTCTAATTTAATTTCCTTGTAAGGAAAAAACTATCAAATTTTAAAATTTTTGTATTGAATTTATTGGGGTGACATTAGATAATAAAACTGTATAGGTTTTAAAAGTACAATACTATAATGCATCATCTGTATATCGTATTGTGTGTTCACCACCCCAAGTCAAGTCTCCTTCCATAACCATTTATCCCCCTTTCACCCTTTTCTGCCTTCCCCACCCCCTTTCTGTCTGGTAATCACCATACTGTTGTCTGTGTCTATGAACTGTGTTTTGTTTCTTTCTGTGTGTGTGTGTGTGTGTGTGTGTGTGTGTGTGTGTGTGTGTGTATGTGTTTTTCTTTAAGGAACAGAGATTTAATTTAAGGAACAGATCTATTGTGGAAATATGCCATTCACACTTGAAAATAATGTATTCTACTATCATCAAATGGAGTTTCCTATAAATTAAGCCATATTGGTTAATAGTATTGTTCATATTTACTCTTAATGATTTTCTTTCTACTTATTCTTTCAATTGCCAAAAGAGGGGTATAGAAATCTGCAACCATAATTGTGTATTTTCTTTTCCTTTTAGTTCTGTTAAATTTTGCTTCATGTATTTTGTAGCTCCCTTACAGGGGTTACACACATTTAAGAATGTTGTCTTCTCAAAGAATTGATCTCTTTTTGTTATAAATACTCCTCCTTACCAATGACAATAATCCTTGTTCTAAAATATACTTTGTCTGAAATTAATATAGACACCCAGCACTATTTTGAAAAGAACTTGCATGATAATACAGACATACCTCGTTTTATTGTGCTTCAGTCTATTGTAATTCACAGGTGTTGTGTTTTTTATAAACTGAAGGCAAGACCCTCCACCAACAAAATGATCGCCACTTGCTTTGTTGCAATGCTCACTTTATTGTGGCTGTCTGGAGCTGAACCTGCAGTATCTCAGAGGTATGTCTGCACTTTCTTCATCTTTTGACTTTTACCTTATCTGCATTTTTACATCAGAAGTGTAAAGATATCTTACAAGCTTTGTTGAATCTTGCTTTTTATCCAGCCTTTATCCTGGAAATTCTGTTTTTAATTTCAGTTTTTAGACCAACAGTGAGGAAACTTTTCTGTAACAAAGCTAGATAGTACATATTTTTTAATCTTTGAAGGCCACACCATCTCTTTTTGCATCCACTCACCTTTATCATTATAACGTCAAAGTATACATAAACAATGCATAAACTCATGTGGATGGCTGTGTTCCAATAAAGCTCATTTACAAAAACAGGTGGTTGGATGGATTTGGCCCAAAGGCCATAGTTTGTGGACACGTGGTTTGGACCATTTAAATTACAGTTATTATTAATCTGATTTGGGGCTTAGCTACCATCTTTCTATCTGCTTTCAGTTTGTTCCATCTATTCTTTATTGTTTTTCTTTATTCTTGTCTTCTAATGGATTTAGTATATTTTAGTATTCCATTTTATTTCCATTATTGAGTTACTAGCTCTGCTCATACCTTTTAGTATCTCTGGAGTTTACAACATAGACTTGTCCAAATTTCTCTTAGGTTAAACCACAGAAAAGCCTAGTTTCTATATCATGGTTATGTCATAAAGACTATATTTGTTCTGTATATATATTATCTTTTAACAAATATGAATTGTTTTAAAAATTTATTTAAAAGAAGGAAAAGACCAAATAAATTCATTTTATAGATATTTGACTGTAGAAAAATTAGAAAGTACATGTTAGGGAAAAAAATACAACAGCTAGCAGCAACCTTACAGTTTGAAAATATATTATTGAATATATAGCAAACATAGTTGGTCTTAAAGAAAAACTTATACAAAACAAAGCATCAGTAGAAAAGCAATGAAAAACATATTCTTTAAATGACTAACAGACTATATTAATAAAAGCTAGAGAAACCCACAAAGTATAAGGCTGTTGCAATCCCAAGTCAAAGAAACATAGAAAAATCTAAGAGCATCATGAAAACTTTCCCTGTATGTATATCAAAATGTGAAATCTGGTACCAAAACCAATAAGATTCCTTGATGATCATGTCTGTCAAATGAACAAAGAAAAGGGAGATAGCAGAGAGACTCGGTTGCCACTTTGTGTCTGACTTTTTGAACAATGTGGAGGAAAGATCTCAGAGCTGCTCCTGAAATGATCTCTGGATTTCTTGTGTAAGCAGGTGACAGCCCCACACCAAATGAGCCGCCTGGATGCTGAATTTCAAATGCCCTCTTTCCCTTGAGTCTGCCTTCTCCTCCAGCCCAGGGTCTGGCTCAGCCTCCCCAAGCCACAGCATGCCCCCTTCTCACAGACTCTGTGCCTGTTCCCAGCAAAGCTCATCTCCTCATATAAAAATAGGTGGTGTTAAGCTGAATGAAAAAACAAACAAACGTAGTAGGTCTTCTGTAACAGTACCACATACATAACAGGTTATAAACCTACCCAAGTCATTATCCCAACATGATGGTGCATAATTGAAACAAAATTTCAAAGAAAGGTTGAAATTTTGAAAAGGGACATTGGAATAGTCAGATATAGTCATCTTCCTCCACAGTGACCTTCAGGCCCACTTCTGAGAGAACTGCAGAACAGTTCTCTGTTTTCCTAGAGCTATTTTGAGAAAAATAGAGGAGAGAGAAAGAAGAGAGGAGAAAAGATTACTTGTGAAGAAAAAAGTGGAGAGAGTCACATTTACCTAGAAGTGTTGTCAAAAGTCAAGTAAAGCATCATCCTATTTGGGGACTTCCTTAAAGAGCACAGGAGTTGGCTGAACTTTGAATGAGGACATTGGGTGTCTCTAAAGTTGCCGTAAGCGCCACAACGCTGTATTTCAATCAGTGTGTGGAGAGAGTGGTGAAACCCACTTGGATGTGGCTGTGACTGGAAAGAATGACTTTGGTCCACGGTGGAAGGCCAAGGCTCCCTCAGTATGTACAGCCACCAAGCACATCATGTGTTGAAAACTCAATCTTTTGAGCTTTAGAATACAATTCCTTTATTTTAAATTCAAAGTGTCTGTGTATAGTTTCTGGAAAGGAAATGAAAAGAGTACATTATAAAACACTTACACTTCTTGACAACAGCCTGTCAAAAAGATGGTTTGTTTGGAAGGAAAATGTTATTGGTATCTTTAGAGAAGTCTCGTTTTACAAAGAAAGCTCACAGCCCTATGAGCTAAATAGGACAAATATTTTTTTTAAATTTTATTTCAGAGAAGCATGCAGCGGCAAAGAAATTCTGACTTTCCTAATATCTGGTATCTAGTTAAAATTAGAGAATGTGTCAGAACTTTTAGCTCTAAATACCCAGTGCAATACATTTTCTTTTCAACTCTGCTGTCTCATTCTGCCCATGTCAAAATACCCTTAAAAAATATCCTGCTTAAATATATGTGGACATTGCAGTCTAAGGTACTGTCAATAAACATTTTAATTGCCTTTGGATAGCTGCAGCACATAATGATAGAAACTAGATTTGAACAATAAGAATTTAATACATTTCTTTTAATGAATTGGTATGCACGTTGATTTCTTGAAATATCATGCTTCTTTTTCTTTTTCTATTTTTGGTTAATCTTTACCTGAGCATATTTTTTTCCCATTGGTTTTTGGAGAGAGTGAAAGGGAGGAGGAGAGGCAGAGAGAGAGAAACATCGATGTGACCGAGGATCGAGACTGCAACTGAGGTTTGTGCCCTTTACCGGAATCAAACCCTTTAGTCTGAGGGCTGAGGCTCTAACCACTGAGAAAACCAGCTAGGGCTCATGTTTCTTAATTGCAAATTTTATTATGAGGTTCTTAATATGAGGACTAACGCATATTTGATTATTTTTAATTGACATATTTTTGACAATGTAGTCCATTTGTATAAACTTTGAAGTTCTCTACTCTGGGGATTACAAATATATTTTTTACTGGGATTTTTAAGATATGAGAACCTTAGTACATCTTCTTCATTGCAATAAATACTCTGAATAATCATGACATTGAAAGAAGATCATATCTGGAACTAATTTTACTTCGGCTTCTGCTTTTACAGAACATGCATTCACAGTTCCTCTGAATTGTATATAATTCCTCAAGTTTTTTAAACGAAATTAAAAGATAACTGTGAATAGAGCTGGAAGGCTAGAATAAAATGTAAAAAGGTAATTATTTATTAATTCTTTAACCTTGTTTGAACCTTTATACAAACATATCAACTGAAACAAGATATCTTTGATACAACTGGGAAATGTAAATATTGACTGGTATATGATACTGTGAACACTACTATTAGTTCTGTAAATATTGTAAATTAGATTTGATGGTGGAATGATATTTGTGGTTGAAAAATATACTTTTTAAAAGATGCAGAGTAAAGTATTTATGGATAAAATAAAAAAGGATCACAGTAATCATAAGTATTAATGTTGGACAATAGATATGTAAGGAAAAATCTTTGTATTATTCTCTCTAATTTTGTGTGTTCAAAAATTTCCCTAATACAAAAATTTTATTTTTAAAAAGCTATAAATGGAGGTTATGTAGGAGGTGATCCAAGACCAAATAGGGAGATCAGGGAGGCCTCACTGAAAGGTGAGATTAGAGCAGAAATTTGAAGGAGAGAGCTAGTGGACCTCTAGGGATTTCTGGGTCTTTTGCCCATTTTTCTACTGGGTTTCCTTCCTTTTTTCTTATTGGCTTGGAGAGGTTCTTTATATATTTTGGGATATGAACTCTTTGTTGGATATGGTCCTGCATGCATTTTCTCCTCTCGCCTATTAACTCTGTGATACTATCTACTCCTATTGTACCCATTGCTGATTCCTTCCCAGCTATTGGACTTCTTGTTCCTTGAATATGATAGGCTCACTCTCACCTCAGGGCTCTGTACTAGCTCCTACTTCCGCCTGGCATGTTGTCCCTAGAGAGCCACATGGATCTTACCTTGACTCCAAGCCCAACAGCCAGTTCATCAGGCTACAGTGCATCTCAGGCAACCATGTCTGCTGAGGAGGGCACCACATTGGCAGCTACTGGTTTTTTTTGAAGCACCTGCCAAGAGTAACACCACCAAGCGAACCCTGACTGGGAAACAGGTAGCTGTGAAGATCATTGACAAGACTCCACAGAACTTAGCCTTCAGAAACGATCTCATGAAGTACGAATAATGAAGGCTTTGAATCGCCCCAACATAGTGAAATTCCTTGACGTGGAAGAGACTGAGGAAACACTCCACTTTGTCGTGGAGTGTGCTAACGGAAGAGAGGTGTTTAAGCACCTACTGACTCATGGCAATGGGAGAGAAAAAGAGATCTGAGCCGAAACCTACCATATGGTCTACTGTGCAGTATTAGCATGAGAAGTGCCGTGTTCACACAGATGCAAAGGCAGTAAACTTGCTCTTGGATGCTGACCTGGACTTCAAGATTGCAGGTTGGTTTTGTTTTCAGCAAGAAATTCACCTTTGACAAGAAGTTGAACACCTTCTGTGGCCGGCTTTCTTAGGCTTCCCCAGAACTCTTCCAAGCCTAAAGGTAGGAGGCTACCCTGATGGTAGGAGTGTGAACTTTGGGGTCATCCTATATACACTGCTCCTAAGATTCCTATCTTTTTATGGGTAGAATTTTAAGAAGCTGCAGGAGCCAATATGAGACTGCAAAATACCATATTCGATTTTACATGTCCATGCAGTAAGAAAATGTGCTCAAGAAGTTTCTCATTCTCAGTTCCAGCAAGAGAGACATTTTAGAGAAAATCGTGGGAGATCCATGGATGAATGCTGAAGCCTTACATGGAGCCACTCCTGAGTACAAGCACCCCGGAAGGACCTAGCTGATGAGCTCCATGGGTTATACATCGAAAGGATCCAGAAGCACGAGGAGGTGATGGTTACTTTTCTACTCCTGGGCTATAAGAGATCTGAGCTGGGGACTACACTGTCACCCTGAAGCCCTAGCCTTCAGCTGATCTGACCAATATCAACATTCTTTCCCATCCTATGAGGTACAGCATAGCATCTCTGCCAACCCCAAGCAGCAGAGTTTCAGCCAGCCTGCCATTCTCACTTCGAATTATTACTCTAAGAGTATTCACTATGCTAACACACAAAAAGTGGGGACGGAAGAGTACCAGGAATTGGGGAGAAGGCCAGGAGAACTTACAGTTTGCCGGCCAGCCCCCTATCCAGCTTGGAGAAGACCACCCCTATTCTCTCCAGGAACAGTGACCTCTCCACCAACACGAAGGAGGAATTCCCTGCTTTTGGAGAGGGCTAGCCTTGGCCAGCCTCCATCCGGAATGATAATGCAGCCTAACCATGCCAGGTCTGAGGCCTCCATGGCTTCTGCTTCCCCACATTAACCCAGGCCCAGCCTGATTCCCCTAGGGATCCAAGTCAGCCTCTAAAGCCTAGGGGGCCTCTGGGCTGTGGACTGCTGCAGAGATTAACTGTAAGGTGCTACAGCCCCCACCCCACCCCCGCCCCCAGGGTGTTGCTGTGTCCTCCCTTTCCCCCCACAACATCAGAAGCAGTGATAGGACCCCAGACCAAATCAACTCCTCCATGGAAACTCTGTCTATGCAGGACATCTGGGCCAGGTACACTATCTGCAGGATTTTCCTGGGGTGTGACCCCAGCCTCTTCCTCTGTCTATTACCAGGACCAGCAGGGGGCCACTGGGAGCTTCTTCAACAAGCGCAGCTTCAATGTTAAATGCAAAAATCTGTGTTTCAGTTTGTAAGAAGGAATCTGAATGAAGCTGAAAGCAAAGGTGGAGTGAAGACACTCCAACCTCATGTGGTGAGCAGTGGAGACAGTGATTTAGTAAAAGGAAGGAGGGAGGGAGGAGGGAGGGAAGGTAGGAAGGAAGGAAGGAAGGAAGGAAGGAAGGAAGGAAGGAAGGAAGGAAGGGAAGGAAGGAAGGAAGGAATTTCTAGAGAGAGCTGTATTCACTACACTTTACATGAAATAAGAAGATCACCAGTACATGGAGTCCAAGGAGATGATGTGGGAGGTTGACCAGGTGCAGGAAGCTGAACCAGAAATACATGCGGCTGTGCATGCACTGCGCGTAGGGCTAGTAGAACCTTGTACAGCAGAAGACAGAGGTATGAAAACTCCCAGGGATGTGGCCTAAGCTGGTTCAGTGTAAGCGAGTATTGTCAGGTATCTCGATGTCCTCCAAAATAACAGAGAACTTAAGCTTTGTAAGGCTGCCAGGAGCCACCTGGTCTGTGAGATGAGAAGAGGGGCTGGATGGCCCTAGGTGTCTACTGGACACTCGGCCCCTGCCTACCTGGGTGAAATCACAAAGTCCACACAGATGCATTTCCCCTGGGGCATTTCCTCCACTGCTCTTCTCCCTCTTTCATCTGCGTTTATCCAGGAGCGGAAAGGGCTCTTTTGACAAAATGATCCATCTAGTCATTGTTGGAGGAAAGGTTCTCCTATATTCTCCCAAGAAAGGCACAGGGATAAGAAACATCTTGATCAGGTTGCAGCATCCGGGCTTCACCATTCACCATTTGCCTGCACAGCTGCTCTTCACTGAAGATCCTCTGGCTTGGAAGAATGAGATGAAGATCATGTCAGTCTTTGAAGATGCGTTCTGAATTTACATTTTAATCCAAAATGTTAAACCACAACTTGCAAGGATTTTGAGTAGCCATCTGTGTCTAAGGTTTGCTCTGCTCGTGACAAAATCATCTATTTTTTTCCCCCCTTAACAACCCTTTAGGACCTTATATTAGAAACCACAAAAACACTTTAAGCTAATTCTGTATCTTATTCAAGAATCCAGTAAACACTGAGAAGCCAGGGGCATGAAATGTTCCATCTCCCATTTCATTCTAGAAAGCTTTTGTGCTGAGCTCAAGCCCTTTGTGTCCCTGAATGAATTTTTAACTCCATTTACCACTTTTAATAATAGCTACTTGAGGGTAAAGTGTTGTGAAAGGGGATTGTTCCCATGAAATGGAGTGATAAGTAGTTAAAGCGGAAGAAATTCTGTGTTTGTTTCTGGTTAAGTTCCCTTCTGCCATGAGAGTCAGTGGCCACCAAAATGCAAAATGCAGTGGCCACCAAAATGCAACAGTTCTTCCACTGGAAAATAATTTGTTCCAGCTTACTTAGCTATTCCTTTCTCTGATCTCTTTTTAAAAGTGGAGCATGGAGCCATTTGAAAAGATAGAATCATTTCTATATCTAAAGGCATTTAGGGTGATAGGGCTCCATTACCAGGATGCTTTACTTGAAAGTTAGACCTAAAGGTTGTGTCAACAGGAATACATATTTTTTTTTTTTACTGATTTCAGAGAGAGGAAGGGAGAGGGAGATAGAAACATCAATGGTGAGAGAGAATCATCGATCCGCTGCCTCCTGCACACTGACTACTGGGGACTGAGGCCACTATGCCTGGGCATGTGATCTGACCAGGAATCGAACCGTGACCTCCTGCTTCATGGGTTGACACTCAACCACTGAGCCACCTGGCTGGGCAGGATGCTTTGCTTTTGGATGTGTTTCTAATATCAGCCTTCCTATAAGAGCCATGAGGTTTCTGTTTCTCATCTGCCAAGTTTTCCTGGGTGAATTTTTGATCCTTGACATTTGGCTAAACGCTCCCATAAACTATACAAGCTTAACAAACTGCTGTTGTTCAGTGTTTTAAAATATATTTAAAATTGATTATCATTTTATAAATGGTCATCTCTGTGTCACATCAACTCCTGAACTACATATTATGCTTCCCCTAACTATCATGTCTTTTTGTACCATAGTTCTTTCTATATTATAATATGCTTACTAAATGCATTTTTTGTTATTTAATACTAACTCGCAATAGAAATAATGCTCGTCAGGTGGAAGCTTGTTTTGCACTGAGGAGGAAACCCCTGGGGTCAATGTTCTCAGTAGGGAGCTTGCTGAAGTATCTCTTGTGCTCCAGGGACTTGTGCTGAATAGAAAACCCCAGACAGAGATTGAAAAGGCACAGTTGCAGTTGGCATTATCAAGTCAACATCTGGTCATGAAATTTAGAGATGCTCATTCTCATGTGTGAAATTTAGTTGCAAAAATCTTCAGGCTTCACATCATTGATAAATTGGGTGGCCTCGCATTTTTTATTATTCTTCTCAATGGGAGAGTCTAAAGACATCCAAAGGATTTTCTGCCCAAAAGCACTTGTTGGAAAAGACATAATTTCATTTTGGCTTTCCTAGTAATTAAGACTACCTCGTGTTACGTGTACATGCCCCTTCTGCCTTAGGCTCAAAAGTTATTATACTGTCACGAATCTATGAACAAATGAAGAAAAAATAACTAGGAATCAGGAAACGTGAGTTCTGGTTTTAATTTTCCAATTTTGTGACTATAGACAAGTCAAATATAAAATAAGTTTAATGCTAATTTTGAAGATTAAAATAAATAAAACTCTACATCAAGGGCTTAGTACAGTAACTATTTGCTTAATAAATACAATCAGTCTTAGTGCTGACTATATTTCAAGCTGTTCTTGCAGCGCTGCATGGCCATGTGACTAAGTTCTGCCCAATGGATTGGAATCAGAAGTGATATGGGCTAGTCATAGGCTATGCTCATAAAGGGAGAGAACCTGCCCTCTCTTGTCTCCTTCCTTTATACTGCTTCTTGGATTGTGGACATGGTAGCAAGTCCTCTTAGACCACGCAGATAAGTACAATATGCTAGCGATGGTCAGACCAACAACATGATTTGGTGAAGCACATTCTTCATACCAACCCTGGATCATTCATGACCAGACTGTTATAAGACAGAGAAATACATGTCTAGCTTAGTTAGGAATCTGTTACATAGTACAGATATATATTCTATCTAGCACATTTTTAAATACAAATATTTTTATTTAGTTTGCATACATATAACATTAAAGACATGTTCTGTGTCCAATGCCAACCTATAGTTTGTTATTCATATATTATCAAACCACATATACACATCATATAATACACATATATACATCAAAATGTAAAAATGTAAAATAGCTCATAAATAGCCTAATTTCTCCATTTGATATAATACATCCCATTTAAGATAAAGGGTGCAATTAACTTAAATTGTTAACAATTATAAACATTACTTGAGTATTACTTTATTACAGGAAACTGATGTTTGAAAACTTCATTAGAATTAGAGACTGTTTTAGCCAAGTTTATATTATGCTATTTCCTAATAGTGTAATGCCTTTTTGGCCACATAATGTAGGATTGGCATCTGACCAATTTTTCAGCCCATAGTTCACAAACCCAGAGTTTCTTGAATAAAAAAAGATCAGACATCCTTGAGAAAGTACACTTCAGTACCATCACAAGAGGGAGGCAGAGAGGGATACATCAGAAGGAGAAATCAGATTCAGAGCATGAGAAGGAGTTGATCATGAGCCAGAGAATGCAGGTGGCCTCTGGGAGCTGAGAGTGACCATGGAGAAAAGCCAGAAAGGAAAAGGGGACCTCCGTCCAACAGATGTATGGAACAAAATCCTGCCAACAATCAGGTTGAACCTGAAAGCAACATTTTGATTTTGGCCTTCTGCGATGCATCAGAATTCTCACCTAATAAACTGTGAGATAAAATGGGCCTTGTGTTAAGGGTAATTTGTTATATCAGCAAAAGAAAACTGATACCAATACCCAGAATATCTTATGTTTCATCAGTCATAGTGGGCTTAAGGGGACTTGAGGTTGGGTGATAAATTGGATTTTGGCTCAGGACCCTATCAGTGGGCCTATCAGATGTGAAAACACAGCCTTTTATCATTCATCCTAATATATATATATGTGTGTGTGTGTGTGTGTGTGTGTGTGTGTGTGTGTGTGTATACACAATCTATATCTATATCTATATCTATATCTATATCTATATCTATATCTATATCTATATCTATATCTATATAATATTTTTATTGATTTCAGAAAGGAAGAGAGAGAGAGAGAAACAGCAACGTTGAGAGAGAGTGCCTCCTGCTGGGGACTGAGCCTGCAATCCAGGCATGTACCCTGACTGGGAATTGAACTGAGACCTCCTGGTTCACAGGTTGATGCTCAACTACTGAGCTACACTGGCTGAGCCCATTTCTTAAGTATGTTATTGGATTAGAGATACTATCAAATTTCCAAAATGCCATGAAGGCTGTTATGGTAGAAGAGTCAAATGTTAGATACTAAAATCCTAAACTAGTTCCCCAAAATATAAACTGAAAAAATACTGCATCTGCAGGGAATCATGGAAGTTAGTTCCACTATAAAAAAACTCAAAAGATGCAAGTGTGGTTCTCTATACTGCAGGCTCATTTACCTCATCTGTCCTGCTTGGCCTTGGAGAATAAAGATTTTGAATGTAAGTTTAATCAAGAGGTGACTCCACTGAAAATGTAGGTTTTTACCAGAGCAAATCTATACAGGTTCTGGTACTCAATATGAAGCTATCGTCCTGGAAAGCAGATCCCCCTCCCCCACATTTTAATAATTGGATCTGAAATATGGTTTTCACCATGCAGATACAGAAGTACACTTCAGGGTCAATAGGAATAGTACCTGCTAGAATGATTCCCAGATATCATCATTGTTATCACCCAGTTTCTTAGCTCTAATTTCAGGAGAACACTTAAACCAGAGAGGCCAAGGGTGATACATGAACCCTTGATAATGAACCCTCTGATTGAACTATACTCTATTCCATCATCATGTTTTATATTGTATAGCACCTGGGTTGGCGATGTTTACCCGGCCCCCAAGAAGTAGTGTCTGGCACATATCCAGATTAGTTTATGTAAAAACCTTTTCTAGGTCTAAATACATGACATTAGGCTATAAGGGTAGCATGTGAGCTTCCAAAAAGTTTGACATAGCTTTCAATCAGGTTTTTCACCTGCAATTATCCCCCTCCCCTTTTTAGGAGAACATGGAAACTCATACCAAAATCTGTTCAAGAATAATGTTGCCGATCTCTGCAATATTCTGATTGCGATATTCTGATTGCAATATTCTGACTACACCAACTTCTTCCTCTAGCCAGATAAGTAAGTTAAATCTTATCTACATAAGTATATGTTATTTTATTTTTCTATGTCATGTTTATATCTGTCTCATCATCATCAGTCTGAAATAACTAGTAATATGTGCTAGTATGGTGGTTTTAGAGCTCAGCATGGATGCCCCTTCATAAAAGCTGACCAGCTACTTCCACAGCTAAGTGCCTCAGTTTCTAGCAGCGCCCAACCCTGAGATCACTGCCCCTTCTTCTTCCCTGCCCTCCCTCCCCTCTGTGCCCTGTACTCCCAAAGTGCAGTTGCGTACACACTGTGGGGAACTGGCAGCCAACAGATGGCAGGTTGAGTATAATGGAAACACCTTCTATCATGGACAGGAAAGCACTTTGTTGGTCCTTATGGGAACATAGACTTGGATTTTGATACTTTTGATACACCATACTTCAGGAAGTTTCCTCCCATCGGATCCATTCATGCAGGCTTTGGATTCAGAAGTGAGCAATGTAAGGCGGAGGCTACATGTGGAGGAAGTGATCTGGGGGCAGGTGCCGCCCAGATCCTCCTTCAAGACTGAGGCACTCATTTTGAATTTGCTCACATTGGTGCTGATAGCTCTCAGCTCAGAGGACTTGCCCTTGCAGAGCAGCTGAAGAAAACCTTTTCCCCAGAGATAGCTTGTATCCAATGACTGCTCAATTCCAGGGGTCCAAATTTTTGGTCTAAATCTGGGCCAACTTTACATGTCTGGGTCACTCGAAGGGGTTTGACTGCGTCCTTGTTATAATTTCATTACCGTTCAGTTTCTCCCTCCACCTCTAGGTGTTGTTCCCGAGAGTACTTCCCAATAAACATCAAGCATAGAAATTTCTGTCTCGTGAGCCGTTTCCTCAATAATCTGACCTAAGGCATCTGTTTAGTACAGTGTTTGGGGGGAAGTAGTGTTGGAATTTCTAGCATCTAGTCCCAGGCACTTGGGATTTTAATATTCATCTTTATTAATTTTATTCTGAATGTGTACATGAGGTGTTCTGGATTAGAGACAGATTTTGTATTTATTACCTTACAATTAATAAGTATGTAATTTCCCTCTCACCTCAGTCCTGACCCTTGAGGTGATGTGATGAAAGCCAGATGGAAAAGTCTACATAAGTAGCTGGACACTCCACTGATGAGGAAAAGAGAAAAGTGGATTCTCTCCTCATATAGAGAAGAAAGAGACAGCTGCCTCCTCTTTCCCCTCCTGAGAGGAGAACCTTTGCTCCATGGAGAAGGGATGGAAAGGATCCTGGGTTCTCACTAATGTTCGGAATATATGTACCTCTCTCCAGGGGCCACAGCCTCGTGGGTCTCTGGCTTTTTATGACCTACAGATGTCTCCGAGGTGCTGGGCCTCATTTTCTCTTGAAATAGAAACATACTTTCAGAATTCAATGAATCGTTCTGGAATGCTCTCACCATCTTATCCAGGAGGCCAAGTTTTCAGAAAAATTTATTCAGAAAGCCCAAATGGTGCAGAAACACAAAAATATTTTTTTCTATATCCCATAGCATCACAGTTCCTGCTTAGAAGAGTTGGTGTTAAAAAGATTATTTGTGATGTGGTCAGACTGTAGTTTCCAACACTGCCTTTTTTAGAATCTTGCAGATTTTAAACTAGCCAAAGTAGATTCTTTTGCATTTGTAACTAAGATTCTTAGTTGATGAAGATACCATTTATGTAATATTATAAATCATGCAAATAAAGGTATATGTATATATTATTTAATGAAACAGTTAGTAAAACTATAAAAACAGGTTTAGGACGAATACAAAACAAATTGAAGATTACCTGATATTTTCTTCAGAGGTTGAAGAAAGGATGAATTTTAATTAGTAGAGTACAAAAGAAGCATAACCATCCTACCTTATAATAGGGAAACATGCAAATTGACCGCACCTCCGCTATGCCCATGATTGGGCCTGTGAGAGGCTGGGGGCGGGACTCCAGGTGGCCTTTCTGGCTGTTGAGAAGACCAAGATGGCGGCTCCAAAACCTCTCAGTTCCAGGGGTCCCGGGTGGCAATCGCCACCCGGGGGGCGTGGCCGGGCCCAGCCGGGCCCTCCCGGGGTGATCCAGGCAGTGATCGCCACCCGGGGGGGCGTGGCCGGCCCAGCCGGGCCCTCCGGGGGTGATCCAGGCGGCCATGCCACACGGGGGGCGTGCCCTGGCCCAGCCGGGTGCTCCCGGGTGATCAAGGCGGCGATCGCCACCCATGGGGCGTGGCCGGGCCCAGCCGGGCGCTCCCGGGGTGATCAAGGCGGCGATCGCCACCCTGGGGGCGTGCCCGGGTCCAGCAGGGCGCTCCCGGGGTGATCCAGGCGGAGATCACCACCCTGGGGGGCGTGGCCGGGCCCAGCAGGGCGCTCCCGGGTGATCAAGGCGGCGATCGCCACCCGGGGGGGCGTGGCCGGGCCCAGCGGGCGCTCCCGGGTGATCAAGGCAGCTACCGCCACCCTGGGGGCGTGCCCGGGTCCAGCAGGGCCTCTCGGGGTGATCCAGGCGGAGATCGCCACCTGGGGGCGTGTGGCCGGGCCCAGCCGGGCGCTCCCGGGTGATCAAGGCGGCGATCGCCACCGGGGGCGCGTGGCCGGTCCCAGCGGGCGCTCCCGGGGTGATCAAGGTGGCGATCGCCACCCGGGGGGGCGTGGCCGGCCCCAGCCGGGCGCTCCCGGGTGATCAAGGCGGCGATCGCCACCCTGGGGGCGTGGCCGGGTCTAGCAGGGCGCTCCCGGGGTGATCAAGGCGGGGATCGCCACCCGGGGGGGCGTGGCCGGGCCCAGCGGGCGCTCCCGGGTGATCAAGGCGGCGATCGCCACCCGGGGGGGCGTGGCCGGGCCCAGCCGGGCGCTCCCGGGGTGATCAAGGCAGCGATCGCCACCGGGGGCGCGTGGCCGGTCCCAGCGGGCGCTCCCGGGGTGATCAAGGCAGCGATCGCCACCGGGGGCGCGTGCCCGGGTCCAGCAGGGCGCTCCCGGGGTGATCAAGGCGGCGATCGCCACCCGGGGGGGCGTGGCCGGGCCCAGCGGGCGCTCCCGGGGTGATCCAGGCGGCGATCGCCACCCTGGGGGCGTGCCCGGGTCCAGCAGGGCGCTCCCGGGGTGATCCTGGCTGCGATCGCCACCCTGGGGGCGTGCCCGGGTCTAGCAGGGCGCTCCCGGGGTGATCCAGGCAGAGATCACCACCCTGGGGGGCGTGGCCGGGGCCAGCAGGGCGCTCCCGGGTGATCAAGGCGGCGATCCAGTGGCGTGGCCGGGCCTAGCGGGCGCTCCAGGGTGATCAAGGCGGCGATCGCCACCTGGGGGGGCGTGGCCGGGCCCAGCCGGGTGCTCCCGGGGTGATCAAGGCAGCGATCGCCACCGGGGGCGCGTGGCCGGTTCCAGCCGGCGCTCCCGGGGTGATCAAGGCAGAGATCGCCACCCTGGGGGCGTGCCCGGGTCCAGCAGGGCGCTCCCGGGGTGATCCAGGCGGAGATCGCCACCTGGGGGCGCGTGGCCGGGCCCAGCCGGGCGCTCCGGGGTCATCAAGGCGGCTATCGCCACCCGGGGGGCGTGGCCGGGTCTAGCAGGGCGCTCCCGGGGTGATCAAGGCGGCGGTCGCCACCCGGGGGCGCGTGGCCGGGCCCAGCGGGCGCTCCCGGGGTGATCAAGGTGGCGATCGCCACCCGGGGGGGCGTGGCCGGACCCAGCCGGGCGCTCCCGGGTGATCAAGGCGGCGATCGCCACCCATGGGGCGTGCCCGGGTCCAGCCGGGCGCTTCCGGGTGATCAAGGCGGCGATCGCCACCCTGGGGGCGTGCCCGGGTCCAGCAGGGCGCTCCCGGGGTGATCCAGGCGGAAATCACCACCCGGGGGGGCGTGGCCGGGCCCAGCGGGGCGCTCCCGGGTGATCAAGGCGGTGATCGCCACCGGGGGCGCGTGGCCGGTCCCAGCGGGCGCTCCCGGGGTGATCAAGGCGGCGATCGCCACCCATGGGGCGTGCCCGGGTCCAGCCGGGCACTTCCGGGTGATCAAGGCGGCGATCGCCACCCTGGGGGCGTGCCCGGGTCCAGCCGGGCGCTCCCGGGTGATCCAGGCGGCGATCGCCACCGGGGGGGCGTGGCCGGGCCCAGCGGGCGCTCCCGGGTGATCAAGGCGGCGATCGCCACCCTGGGGGCGTGCTCGGGTCCAGCAGGGCGCTCCCGGGGTGATCCAGGCGGAGATCGCCACCCGGGGGCGCGTGGCCGGGCCCAGCCGGGCGCTCCCGGGTGATCAAGGCGGTGATCGCCACCCATGGGGCGTGCCCGGGTCCAGCCGGGCGCTTCCGGGTGATCCAGGCGGCGATCGCCACCCTGGGGGCGTGCCCGGGTCCAGCAGGGCGCTCCCGGGGTGATCCAGGCGGAGATCACCACCCTGGGGGGCGTGGCCGGGCCCAGCAGGGCGCTCCCGGGTGATCAAGGCGGCGATCGCCACCGGGGGGCGCGTGGCCGGTCCCAGCGGGCGCTCCCGGGGTGATCAAGGCGGCGATCGCCACCCTGGGGGCGTGCTCGGGTCCAGCAGGGCGCTCCCGGGGTGATCCAGGCGGAGATCGCCACCCTGGGGGCGTGCCCGGGTCCAGCAGGGCGCTCCGGGGGTGATCCAGGCGGCGATCACCACCCTGGGGGGCGTGGCCGGTCCCAGCGGGCGCTCCCGGGGTGATCAAGGCGGCGTTCGCCACCCGGGGGGGCATGGCCGGGCCCAGCGGGCGCTCCCGGGGTGATCAAGGAGGCGATCGCCACCCGGGGGGGCGTGGCCGGGCCCAGCCGGGCGCTCCCGGGTGATCAAGGCGGCGATCGCCACCGGGGGCGCGTGGCCGGTCCCAGCGGGCGCTCCCGGGGTGATCAAGGCGGCGATCCAGTGGCGTGGCCGGGCCTAGCGGGCGCTCCAGGGTGATCAAGGCGGCGATCGCCACCTGGGGGGGCGTGGCCGGGCCCAGCCGGGCGCGCCCGGGGTGATCAAGGCAGCGATCGCCACGTGGCCGGTTCCAGCCGGGCGCTCCCGGGGTGATCAAGGCAGCGATCGCCACCCTGGGGGCGTGCCCGGGTCCAGCAGGGCGCTCCCGGGGTGATCCAGGCGGAGATCGCCACCTGGGGGCGCGTGGCCGGGCCCAGCCGGGCGCTCCCGGGTGATCAAGGCGGCGATCGCCACCGGGGGCGCGTGGCCGGTCCCAGCGGGCGCTCCCGGGGTGATCAAGGCGGCGATCGCCACCCGGGGGGGCATGGCCGGGCCCAGCGGGCGCTCCCGGGTGATCAAGGCGGCGATCGCCACCCGGGGGGGCGTGGCCGGGCCCAGCCGGGCGCTCCCGGGGTGATCCAGGGGGCGATCGCCACCCCAGGGGAGGGTGGGCGACTTGCCCAGCTGCTCCCAGGGTCCCTGGGAACATTGCAGGCATGTGGTTGCTGAGACCCAGACCAGGCTTCCGGCCACAGATTCATAGCTTTGAGGAGACCTAGGGCAGGGATCTGCTTCATCTTCAGAGAGACAGAGGTTCTGCAGTGCCCCCAAGACGTGGGTGGGCCCAGCCAGGGATCAAGGGGCATGGAAGGACTCTTGGCAGAGGGGCAAGGACCCTCACCCCTGAGGCGGGGGTTGAAGGGTGGGGCCACCTCAGTGAAGGGGTGCTGCACTGCAGGGTACTGGACTGACTGATGTGATTCAGAGAAGCTCCCAGTGCTAATGAGCCTCGCTCAGGCGGCCTTCACACTTCAGAGGCAGTGACTACTGCTCCTGCCTTCACCCAAAAGCAAGCTAGCTACACCCTGCCCCATAGCAGAGCATGCCTAGGCAGTGAGTGGGAAGCCTTCCACCTGCTTCGGAGAGGGGGGGTGCAGTAAAGAATGGGGGGAGAGGAAAGAATGTGGAGCATCCGCAATGAAGAGGTGCTTGAGAAAGAGGCTGGGAAGCCTGACTGGAAGGTTTGTTCTGTTTGCTGGGCTGCTGCCCCTTAGGAAGCGCAAAGAGCATGGCTCTGAGGGCTTCCTGTGTGCTCTGAGGGCTTCCTGAGTCAATTTCCACAGCCAACTGGAATTGGCCTCAGTTTCCTGGTCTGTAAAATGGATGAAGCGTGTCCCAGTGCCTTCACTGATCTTTGATGGCCAATTGAGATACTATATAAAGAAAATGAGGGAAGAAGTGACAAAGAAAAGGAAGGACAAAAAAACACAAAAGAAAGATTGAAAGGAACCTGTAAACCCATTGTCACTTAAATAGGGAATATAGTCAGTAGTGTTGTAATGATGGTATGATGCCAGGTGGGTACTAGAAATATCGGGGAACACTTTGTAAAGTATATGATTGTCTAACCACTATTCTGTAACTAATATAAAACCTGAAACCAATACAAAATAATGTTGACTGTAAAGAAATGAAAATTGGAGTGAAATTTTTATGAATTTCAAAGATTAAATAAAAGCTGTAAAGGAAGGAAGGGGAGAATAAAAAGTGTTTTTCATTTTGCCACTTCATTAAAAAGACAGTTGTCTTTATGTGGTGCTTTTATGCTTTTCTAAGTCATTATCTCATTTTAATTTCCGGGCAACTTAAATACAAGATAAGTATTCCCTCCACTATTCAAAGAAAGGAAATCTTGGTGTCTGGTCCTAATGATTCAATCGTCAAGCCCTTATTGTAAAGCAGGGTTAGTAAAATTTTCTGTGCAGGGTCATATCTATACTAATAAAAGCCTTGGGGGTGATCAGGCCCGCAGGGGAGGGTATTTGGGGGCAATCAGGCCCGCAGAGGAGCAGTTAGGGGTCAATCAGGCCATCAAGGAAGCAGTTAGGGGGCAATCAGGCAGGTAGGTGAGCAGTGAGGAGCCAGCAGTCCCGGATTGTGAGAAGGATGTCCAACTGCAGGATTAGGCCCGATTCCTATGGAATCGGGCCTAATCCTGCAGTTGGACATCCCCCGAGGGGTCCCATATTAGAGAGGGTGCAAGCTGGGCTGAGGGACACCCTCCCCAGTGCACGAATTTCGTGCACCGGGCCTCTAGTATTGGTAATATTTTATATATTATGAGTAAAGGGTATAGGGATATTTGCTATTTTTTTTATTATATACTAGAGGCCCAGTGCACAAAATTCATGCGGGGGGGGGGGTCCCCTCAGCCCAGCCTGCACCCTCTCCAATCCAGGACCCCTCAGGGCATGTCCAACTGCCGTTCAGGATCGGGCCTAAACCGGCAGTTGGACATCCCTCTCACAATCCAGGACTGCTGGCTCCTAACTGCTCACTTGCCTGCCTGCCTGGTCACCCCCAACTGCCCCCCCCCCTGCCAACCTGGTCGCCTCCAACTGCCCCTCCCAGCCGGCCTGGTCACCCCTAACTTACCCCCTTGCTGGCCTGGTTGCCACCAACTGTGCCCCCTGCCAGCCTGGTCACCCCTCACTGCCTCCCTCTGCTGGCCTGGTTGCCCCTCACTGCCTTCCCCGCTAGCCTGGTCGCCCCATGCAGCCTGCTGTTCAGTCATTTCGTTGTCCCTCACTAACCCCCCTGCCGGCCTTGTCACCCCATTCTGCCTGTTCAGTCGTCTGTTCAGTTGTTTCAGATGTGATGGCCCCTGGCTCTTTATATATATAGATATGTGTGTGTATATCACATCTATATATATAATATTGCATAATAAATGTAAAAATACCTACAGAAAATCTTTTAGTGCAAAACTGCTACACAAAGAGCTTCCCAAATATGTGGCTTAAAGAAAAAAATTAATTTATTCCTCTCTCACAGAAGCATCCTTAGAGAAATAGTCCAGGTTGCTGGGGTTTCTCTGCTTCATACTGTCATTCAGGGACCCAGATCTCTTTCTTCCATCTTCCCCCAAAACATTGTCCTCATCTGGATGGTATAAACTGGCTTACAGGTGTGTGTGTGCCACCTCACAGAAGGGAGAAAAGATCACAAATGTCCATTTGAGGACATTAAGACTGAGGACCTACAACCAAGATTACCCAGCAAAACTGTCATTTAGAATTGATGGAGATATAAAGAGCTTCCCAGATAAGAAAAAGCTAAAGGAGTTCATCACCACAAAACCAGTATTATATGAAATGTTAAAGGGTCTTCTAGAATAAGAATAAGAAAATATGAACATAAAATGGCCATAAATACATATCTATCAATAATTGAATCTACAAACAAAACAAACACGCAGAACAGAAACAGATTCATTGATACCGAGAACTTTTTGCTGGTTGCCAGATGGGAGAGGGCTTGGGGGGTGGGGGGGGGGGCATGCAAAAATGGTGAAGGGATTAGGAAGTACAAATTGCTTGTTACAGAATAGTCATGGGGATGTAAAGTACAGCATAGGAAATATAGTCAGTAATATTCTAATAACTAGGCATGGTGCTGGATGGGTGTGGGACTTATTGGGGTGCTCAGTTATTAAGTTATGTAATATCTGGTCACTGGGGTATATGTAAACTGTAATTGAAAATAAAAATGATTTAAAAAAAAAAAAAAGACAAGACCGAGACCAGGTGGCTCACGTCATCCCTGCTCACTCTGCAGTAGAGAGAATGGATGCTGAGGGCCAGACGAGGCTGCAGGAGTGGCTGGGAAGTATCTTCCAGCTACAACTTGCTTGCTGTGATTTTGATAAAAACTGTCAGTCTCTTCCAAAGGGACTTTATGAAAACTGGCACAAAGAATGATTTCATAAGACATAAATACCTATGCACAATTTTCTTCACTGCTCACAAAGCTACAAATATTATCGGTTAAAATTCTGCATCTTCAGGTCAGAATAACTCCAGAGAATATTCCTTGTTTGGCTTTTAATGGCTTCAAGGATTTTACATGAGAAACAACCTATTTAAGACTAAAGAGGGAAGTCATTAAGAGCTTTTATAACTCTTGCCATTATTTACCAATGCTTCATCTGAGGAAACTTAGTTTGCTGTACCAGTCTCTCTCCTCTCTATTTGGCTTGATTTTAAAATGCACCTTCAAATTGCCTTCTCATGGTAAAGAATTAAGAGAAGGGAAACTATTTCCTTCGTTTGTGTTAGAACTTGTGAAGTTCTTCCCCAAATTAGGAAGAGGTTACCTTGGCAAGAGTGGGTTTGTTATTTTCTCGAACTAATTAATCCTGATTCCTGCCCATGCTTCAATAAAAGCAATGGTTTGGTGATGCAGAGTTTTAGCCATTTTAGAAATTAGTTTATGCATTCAATACAGATGTTTTACTTTCAATATTTTGGCTTTTCTCTGTGAATATTAAAACAAGTTTTGAATAAAACAGTTTTCAGGTAGGAATGTGGTTATTTCTGCATATTCTTTTTAGCTATAAAAGAACCAGAAAAAAAAAGAGATCAAAGTAATAGAGATAATCTACCCCCCTTCCCATTCTACTGGTAGTAAGGCTTCAATAGGTTAGACTTAAGTTGGAGTTATAATTTCAGGTTTGGGTTAAGACAGATCAATAGATACCAAGGACTTAGTTTTGATTTAAAGCATTTTATATGAAAAAAGTCTTGCCATAATCACTACAGAATCTTTCATATCTTGATGACATCTTCTTTCTTTTTTTTATAGTTGGATGTAAAATATTGATGGATTTGTTTTATAAAAATCAACTGTTGTTGCTTAGGAGGGATGGGTGTGGGATGGAGGGCGTCAATGGGAACAACAAACAAACAAAGGGCATATCTGTAATACTTTCAACAATAAAGATAAATTAAAAAAGTAAAATCATAACCACTGGAAAAAAATCATCTGTTGTTAATAGTGCCTTCCACATGTGGCATGTGATGCTTCATAGTTGAGGGAGCCCTGGCTGGTGTGGCTCAGCTGGTTGGGCATTGTCCCATGCACCAAAGGATTGCCAGCTCGATTCCTGGTCAGGGCACATGCCTGAGTTGCAGATTCAAGCCCTGGTCAGAGAGTGTGCAGAAGGCAGCCCATTGATGTTTCTCTCTCACATCAATGTTTCTCTCTCTCCCTCTCCCTTCCTCTCTCTCTAAAAATCAATAAATATATTTTTAAAAAATAGTTGAGGGAGGGGGTAGACTTCTCTTGAGCAGATCTCTAATCAGTGTTTCATGTGGTTGATGTCATGAAACTTCTTTGTGGCATTATTCTAGATGCTGGTGTGAAAGCAATGAATGATTTCTTCTTCAAACACTGTGACATTTTGTTTCAGTAACTCCATCTGTGGAGTATAATTGTAATGTTACCCCATCAGTAAGTACAACTCCTGGTAGGCTCTTGAATCAGATTTTATGACAATCCAGAATTATGTCTTTTCACCCAATTGTTCCACAAAAAGCATCAAGTTATGCATTTACAATGTTTTCATGTTATCAATAATTTTGAGTTTATTCCTAAAATGCATGAGTATAATATGCACAGATTTAATATAGTTGGATATAATATAGTCCAACTCTGTTGTTTTACAAATAATAAAGCTAAAAAAAAAAAAAGACTTTGGGGGAAAATCAGTTAGCTAATTGGCAGTTGGCAATATTGCTTAGATCAGGAATGCCACTCGGTCACCACTCTCTCCCTCCACCCCCAAACACACTTCTCTCACTTTGTAAAATAATCTTTATTATTGAGAGTATTACAGATGCCCTCTTCCCCCCCTGCCCCCCCCCATTTCCCTTTTCCACCCAGTTCCTGCCCAACCTCAGGCCTTCACCACCCTATTGTCTGTGTCCATAGGTAATTCATATATGCATATATATTCTTTGGTTAATCTCTTCTCACTCCCCTACCCCCCTTCCCTCTGAGATTCATTAGTCTACTCCATGTTTCCATGCCTCTCTGATTCTATTTTATTCATCAGTTTATTTTGTTCATTAGATTTCTTATTTATTTTGATGTTTAGGTGCAATTGTTGATAGATATGTATTTATTGCCATTTTATTGTTCATATTATTTCTCCTCCTCCTCCTCCTCCTCCTCCTTCTTTCTCTTCTCAAAGAATACCCTTCAACATTTCATGTAATACTGGTTCGGTGGTGAATTCCTTTAGATTTTTCTTGTCTGTGAAGCTCTTTATCTGACTTTCAATTCTGAATGATAGCTTTGTTGGGTAGAGTAATCTTGGTTGTAGGTCCTTGCTATTCATCACTTTGAATATTTCTTACCACTCCCTTTTGGCCTGCAAAATTTCTGTTGAGTAATCAGCTGACAGTAGTATTGACACCACTTGTAGGTAACTAACTGCTTTTCTCTTGCTTCTTTTAAGATTTTTCTCTTTCTTTAACTTTTGGCATTTTAATTATGATGTGTACCATTGTTTACCTATGCTGCCATCTTGGTTCTCCAGACACACTTCTTTTCATACATATCTATGGTAGAAATTGTTACTTAGTTGTTTTTTTTTCTGCTGAGTCTAGCTATGGTTCATAACGCATCCTCAACAAAGTGTGCAAGGTAGGTCCTATTATTTAGAATTGATACTTGAATTGAAGCTATTTGCCAGTTCTAGCCTAATTCTTTGTCTCTTGAAGTCTAGTCCAGTGTCTTTATATTTTCTACACTCTAATTTTCACTGTTATACAATGATTTAGAAATTTTATTTCAGTGTAGACTCTGAATTTTTATATAAGTTAAAGTACTTTTGTGAATGGTTGGCTAAATTGAGTTAGCCAACCATTTACATTTTTCTGCTTCACAATTCTGCCTCAGAATTTTTATACTTGAATTATATTATACTTGAATTATTTTGCTTTTGCATTATTTTAACAATGGATTCCTCAAATAAGTGGACATCCTAAAACCTTTACCTACAGGTAAAATGTATTTGCACAAACATTAGATATTGATGATTAAAATACATACAGAGCTATACACTATAGGAAAATGTTCCTGAACTTAATAATTCTTTAATATCTCCTATTTTCAAAATTATTGCATAATTTTATTCTTTTTCAGAATATACTAACAGACACATTAACAAATGACAGCTAAGGTAATGGTTATTGAACAACAACAAAAAAATGTGACAAACTAAACCGGACCTGCCTACGACAGAATATTGGGCTAAATTCTACCATAAATTCACACATGAGACTGTCTGAAAGGCATCCTCTCAGCAATGAAAGGCACAATTTAGATTTTGGTGGTTATGTCTGTGTACAGACTGAGGGCTGAAAAAAGAATGGGTTGAATCAATTCAGAGTTCCACTATTGTTCTTTGCTATGTTTTTAGGATACTTTTAAATTGAATTAGACTTCAAGAAATGAGACCACACAGAAAAACAATCCTGCCTGCATCTCATTTCAACTTTACAAGTCAGTTTCTCCATCTCTTGTGATAATGCATACATATTAAAGACAAGGAAAGTGGCTATTCAAATTTCCATGCTCTCACCACCCAGCAGGGAATGCCATGCTAATCAGATTCCAGTCTCCAGTCAGAGTGACTGCTGCCTCCTGGTGCCTTGAGTTAACATTGACATTTTGTGTATCATTTTATGCCTAACTATGAACCAAAAAATACTGCTGCTTTTAGAAAGGAAACTGATATTTATTGAAGTCTCCATTGTGTTGCTGATTTGTGTGTGTTAGTAATTGTGTTGATGGATGATCCAAAATTAATTATAAATCATAATTAATAATTCAAGTTTATACCTTTGTGTTATGCCAAAACATAGGTTTCTAATTTTTTTTTTTTTTTGAGTTTTTCTTGGATCCAAGCATCTCTTCTTTTAATTTGGTTATTTATAATGTTCAATGTAACTGGGTTTCCAAGAACTTAAAAGGTAGAAAGGGTCTTCCATCTTGTTTCCTAGTGCTGCCCTCTTCTGGAGGAGAATGGAGTGGCAGCCGAATAGATGGGTTTTCTCTCTTTTTTTAAGGGAGGTTAGGAATATATTCAGTTTAATCTAATTATTTTACATATAGATAAACAGGTTTTTAAAAATAAAATTTTATCCTTCCTTTATTTTTCATTTTCTGAAAAAAAGAAGGTACCTCTGCATTTTTCATATTATTCTCTCAAAATTATAAATTATTTCAATCATCCTATACTTCGAGCTTAAACTCCTATCACTGATTACTTTCTTCAACCACAGTCCCAGGATTAGGTCTGTATATTCTGTATCCTCAAATTCCATTGTCACCAATGAAAATTGTTGACTAAAAAAAATCATTGTCCATAAATTGAACTCAACTCTTAATATAAAATATTTTCTGAAATTATCTCACATCTGAGTTATGATCTAAAAGATTGTATAGATAAATTGGATCTAGTTTTTTTTTGGTCTGATTCTTTAGAAGATTGTTTGAAACCCACTCACTTTGCCATTGATAGAAATACGGTTTATTGAATTGTACCCTCAACAATAGGAGTATGGTTTTTCAACCTTTTTTTTTTTTCTAGAATGGCAGTAAGAATGTGACTTACCTTTACCCCATTCTCTATTTTCTAACTGTTAAATTCTTGGGAGACATTCTGAATGGCCCAGTTTAGGTGAAGAGACTACCTATGGATTAATTAATAGTGTGGCCAGAGTACCTGATCTCTTAGCCCAAATATAGCTCCCGAAAGCTCACATTCTCAGACCACCCCCTCCTCATAATACTAGTTATCAATTATTATATAATAAATTGCTACAAATATAGTGGTGTAAAGCAACATGCATTCATACTGTACAGTTTCAGTGGGTCAGGAGTCTCAGCAAGGCTTTGCTGGGTCCTCTGCTTCAGAGTCTCCCAAGGCTTGACTGACAAAGAACCTAAACCCAAGTGCAGAAACTGCTAGAATTAAGGACTGTTGGATTGAAGGTCTCAGTTCCTATCCAGCTGTTGGCTACATGTTGCCACGTGACTCTATCCAACATGGCATCTTGCTTTATCGTAGTCCCATTTGTTTATTTTCTTCTTGGTTTCCTTTGCCCTGGGAGATGTATCGGTAAACATATTGCTATGAGAGATGTCTGAGATTTTGCTGCCTATGATTTCTTCTAAGATTTTTATGGTTTTGTGACTTATATTTAAGTCATTTGTCCATTTTGAGTTTACTCCTGTGTATGGTGTAAGTTGGTTGTCTAGTTTCATTTTTTTTTTTTTTTGCATGTACCTGTTCAATTTTCCCAGCACCATTTATTGAACTTTGAAATTCTTATCTTTTCTCCCACTTTTTCCCTGTGCTCTACCAATCTTAGTGTTTGACAAATCCTAGGACATGCGTATGTTTGGAAATATTTTTTAAAAAGTTTAAAAAATGATGTCATTAAATTCCCACCATTAAAACCTCAATCATCCAAAGAATGTCTAGCCTTAAACAACTTAATTTCATATTGTGACCACTAAGATGAACTAGTTGTCAGAACGTACCCTTTGATAGCGAACTGCACTGAATTGCACTATAGGACTGTTAGCTGTATGCTGGTTGATTACTGAAAACAGCCTTCTAAAGATGAATGTTTTGATTTAAAGGAGGAACAGAACTGGGTCTTGGAGTCCTTGGATCACTCTGGAGGAGTTAGAAGGGTCCTTGTACATTATATATACCAATCTCATTTATTCATTTTGTAGTATTTTTTTCTTCATCATATTTTGTAACTGATCAGAATCCTTTTTTTTCCCCTTTGTCAAAAGATACAATGGGCCCTGACCGGTTTGGCTCAGTGGATAGAGCATCAGCCTGCGGACTGAAGGGTCCCGGATTTGATTCCAGTCAAGGGCATGTACCTTGATTGCGGGCACATCCCCAGTAGGGGGTGTGCAGGAGGCAGCTGGTTGATGTTTCTCTCTCATCGATGTTTCTAACTCTCTATCCCTCTCCCTTCCTCTCTGTAAAAAAGTCATATATATATAAATATATATACATATATATATATTAAAAAGACACATTGGGAGTCATAGCCACAACTCAAACCTGCACATTCTCACTCCAAAGCCCAGAGTCTTCATTTCATACAAAGTTTACATCTTATCCCCCTAAGTCCTTCTAACTTTACCTTACAGTTCATCTAAGCCATACACTATTCCCACATTATAATGTTTTTCTATTTCAAGTTTAGAGTTCATCAAACTATGATAGTGATCTATTTAAGGTTTGGGAAGATTTGGTGCGACACATCATTTCTCTTATACATTTTCTTCATTTTTTTTCTTTGTTACTTTGATGTGAAGAGTCTGATTTAGAAATTATGAATGGATAAGTGGAAGAAAATTCCTCCCTCTCTTTTTTTCTCTCCCTCATTCCTCCCCCTCTTTCTCCATTCTTTTCTCTCTTCCTTTGCCCTCCCAGCTTTTCTTCAATTTCTTCCTCCACCATCCATGATATATGGTGATATTTTGGTCATGACTATGTTCCAGGTAGAATACATACATTTTGAACAAAAAAACAAACAAAAAAACAAAGCAAAACAAACAAACAAAAACCCACCCTCAGTTTCTATCAGAAAAATATATAAAGAAGTTGAGAGAAATACAAATACTTGTGGCCTTCCTTCCTTTTTTATATAAATGTTTAGGTCACCTAGGAATGTTTCATAGCTGCTGCATGGTATAGAAGCAGAAAAGAGGGAAAGGAGAGGAAAGGACAGAGAAGAATGACTTCATAATTAGCCCGAGGTTATAGGCTTTCTGAGTGTGAATTACATAGGGAGCAGTGTTTTCAGTCAAGTGAAAACTGACTTGGAAGTGGAGTAAGCTACACATTTTAGGTCTCTGAGGAACTTTGATTTGTTTACTTACACTATTTAAAGATGATCACTCTCTGGGTGAGCCAAGTTGAGGCCAAAAGAACAAGGCTCCACTGGCTCTCCTGAAAGGATTGAGATTTATTTCTCTGGAGTGGCCTAAATGAGTACTGATTGATTCCAACAAATCATCCTGTTTTCCTTTAGAGATTAATATGTTACAGTATAACACCCAAAGAAAACTGGAGGAATTAGTAATGATAGATTTCGAGAACCATCTTACCATAAAATAAATGGAAAACATGGGGCCTATTATATGTGTAGCTAGGCATAGAATTGTGTGAGAATACCTAAAGGAATAATTTTGAGACCTAGGCCAGGGTGTTACAGAATGAAAGTATCTCCATGTCACATGGATTTATGAGACACCACCAGAGAAGTTACGTTTAGGATTAACAATCTCTCTTGTATAGCTTTCCATTTTTACTGTTGGGATTTATATACACCAGTTTCTTCCCATTTTAACATGATTCATTCCCTTTATTGATTAATTCAGTAAATATTTATTGTGTGCTAAATAAATGCCAGGTGCTTAGGATAGAAAAATTTGTAAGTATGGCATCCTGTTGCAAGAAATTTACAGACCATTGAGACTATAAGTCTCTGAGAAAACTTGCTCCCCATTTTAAATTCTCCCCCTTCCTATGGGAGAAATTGAGGAAAATAATGATGAAAGAATACTTAATGCTATTTTGGAAGTAAAAGAGATATCTGGAGTATAATTCACTTATTGATCATATTTAATTTTCAATATGTTTTTATTGATTTTAGTGAGGAAGGGAGAAGGAGAGAGAGATAAAAACATCAATGATGAGAGAGAATCATTGATCAGCTGCCTCCTGCATGCCCCACACTGGGGATTGAGACCGCAACCTGGGCATGTGCCCTGACCAGGAATCGAACTGTGACCTCCTGGTTCATAGGTTGATGTCAAACACTGAGCTACTCTGGCCAGGCATATTTAATTTTCTTAAAATCATGCAGTTCTGTACTTATATGTTGGAGCCAGGTTCCTCCCATTTGCCCCTCGAGATCTACTCCCAACAACACATGGTTTCTTGATTTCCAGCTTCTTCAAGTTCAACTTGACCAATGGGAAGCCCCAGCAGAGCAGAGGAGGCGGGAGAAGAAGGTCAGTGCATTGATCTTTCCCCCCTTGGTGATCATCTTAAGATGTTGGTGTCCTTCTAGCAAACGTCCTTGCTCTTCCCCAGGAAGATTTCTCTCTAAGACTCTCTGTCTCTGGGCTCCATTCTCTGCTCTCTTTCCAGCTCCTGCATAGTGAAGCTCTGCTGTTTCTAAGGGCTGTGGTATTCTTGGGGTTCCCCTACTCTCTGCCTGTGATTTTGAAAATAGTTTCTTTGTGAATAAGTGCTCTTAGATTTTTCTATTTTGAATGTGGGACTCTGATTACTACAGTGTATATTGAGTCATCTTATTGTGTCATAATTATATCTGTGTCCTGTCTTGTCCTAAAAATACCACAAGAAAATTTATGTGTATATTTTTATTGTTTGTAAATACAATATTATAACCTTTAAGCTATCTGAATCTAACTAAATATTATAAGCATGAAAATAATATTCCTTTCTAAACCATTAATTACTCTCACCTATTTTCATATGCAATATAATGATGATAGGTATGAACAACAGAAAATACAGAGCTCACATACAAAATGAGGTGGATAAAATTATGCCCTAAAGAGAAATAATGTACTCTTTGGCCTTTCTTTGGTATTTCTTTTTCTTGATTTACTTGCTTTTCCATCCCTCAAAACAGAAATGAAACAATAGTACTTTTGTTTCTTATTTCAATATTATTATGGTCTTCTCTGACTTTTAATGGAGCATGTGTAGTTTCAGTCTGACAAATCTGGCAAGATTTCTTAAAAGAAACAGAAGTAACACTGACCAACAGGTGTTTTACTATTCTCATAGGCCCTATGAAATGACTGAGTTAAAAGTTCAAATAAAATTTAGCAAACTTCAGTCAAAGGAACATTTTTGTTAAGATGGCTCAACTAATATTTCTGAAAATGAAGTATAAGTCATAGTAGATTAAATGAATTTTTAATTCTCATGTATTACAAATGTTTAATAAATTTATATTTACTAGATGGAATTTTTTTTACAATCTGATTAGAGTTTATAGTCAACAGAATTAGAATATATTCTGGTTTTCTCAAAATACTGGTATGAGATTTCAATTTTATAAAATTTAAAATAATGTGACTAAGATTTCTCCTGGCCCCAAAGTTATAGAACAACAAAGTTATAGAATCAAAGGTTCTTAAACTATAGAATATATGGTCTCCAATTCTTGGGTAGCCTACAGGGATTCACAAGGCTTAGGATATTATATGGAAAATATTCATTTTTGTTACATATTTGTATTTTCCTGGGAATACGTCAGAAGAATTCAAAGGAGTTTTAGAGCCACTCATTTAAATTTTATTGACATGGTAGATTTTGCTAATTTCAAAAATATTAAGGAACTTTACGTATAGGGCCACTTTTTACAGGGGATAGGCATGTGAGTAATTTTGATCAATAAAATGTGGGGAGCATCATGTGTGCCATATCTGAGCAGAAGCTAGAAAACATTTCCAGTTTCAGCACTTTCTCATTTACTTCTGCCATCAAACTAGATACATTTTGGATGGAGGGGCCTCTATCAGCCTGAGTCCTTTGATAGAGCAATGTGTGGACTTTTGAGATTTTTTGTTTCTGCAGTGAAAATTACCCTAAGCTGACTGATAAATAGGATGATCAATGGTCAATGTTCACATTCTTTCTAGAGTGGACTAAATCAAAATGTCTGTGTCTGGTTAAATAATAAATCAGTTCAATTTGCATTTGCTACTTCCCATTCTGTTCCACAAGGCCTAGCATATCATCATCTACAATTACCTCAGCATGAGGATTTCCCACTTTCAAGAATTTTTCATGAACACTTTCTTGTTAAAATCAGTTCATGAACTTTGCTTCCAGCTTAGGAGTAACAGGAAGCATATTTGTTTTCCCTGCTGAAGCAATAGCAAGAAAAATACTGGCAAAATAAAGGAAAGGGTTTTCAAGATCCTGGATATTAGGCAACAAAAACAGTGGTCTCTGAGAGACAACAGATGAGGTGAGTCCAATTTGATAAAAATATTTCAATTGATTTATTAAACTATTATTTGAAGTTGTAAATTAGTTTAAATGACAAAATAGTAAGTTTAAACCCCCAAACAATTTTTCCTTTAATATTGAATGTATTCTCATTGTTTGGCTAGCCTCATCAACAGAAACTAGGAAGTAATTTAAATATATGTTGGTTTAATACTAAAGTAACCGAAGTCTTTATGCAGCCAAACAATTTGCAGTTAGTTGAACTATAGAAAAATTACATTCAATGACAATTAAACAGCTTCTGAGTGTGTGATCTTAAAGGATTCTAACTCGAAACCCCCTCATCTGAAATAGGTTCCACATGAGCTGGCTTGCAAAATCCAGCTAGTTTCTTGTTGCTATGAGCATTGCATTTGGAAACTCACATTTTCTCCTAATGTTAAATAAAAATCTTGCTATTATAAGTATAAGGATAGTGGAAACTCCTTCATTGAAATGAAAGGTTTTATAATTCTTGGATTATACTAGTATTAGGAAATGATACTCATAGTTTTCTACAAGGATATATCTAAGAGTATTTTTTAGAGCCTCTATGATACTCATAACATTGAGCCTTATGAATTTTCAAAACCCCATGAACTGATGCTATTCCCCAAACCCTCACCCCTCAGACTCCCCCCGCACTTTGAGTTGCGGAAATTGAGTCTCAGAGGAGTTAAGGCATTTGTCCAGGATCTCACAGCTGTGAAGCAGCAATGGGGTTTTGAAGCTGTGAGGAAGGTCCTGACTCAGGGTTATCGTTTTGCATCTAGGTTAAACCCAAGGCTGCCCTTCTTTGTGGCCAAAAGAGACAATTATAAACAAAAAGTTTCCTTGTTCTGTAGCATCTTCCTTTCTTTATTGTTTAGGGGAATTATTAGTTGGTATTTTTAATTAGAAAATCACAGAAGTAGAAAATATATGTTTTGAATATGCGAAGCTGCTCTCAAAAATGAAAATTATGTGTATATATAAGTTTCAAAATGTAGGTTGCAAAATTATTTATTTTAAAATGTTGAGCTTTATTTTGGGATAGGAAGATCTATATAATGCAAGAGAGAAATATGTACAGAGCAAGAGAGAAATAGGGAACAAGACACTACGTTCTATTTCCAGAGTTGCCTTCATCTCTCTAAGGCTTGGAGCAAGGTGCTTAATTTAGCTATGCCTTTGTTTCTGCATCTTAAAAATGTTGATTTTGGAAATTCCTCCCAATCAGAAAATTTTCTAATGTTATGAAATAACCTAAGGTAGCTTTGCAAAGGAATCCTACCTAATAAAATAGTAATATGCAAATTGACCGCACCTTCACCACGCCCACCAGCCAATCAGGGTGAGTATGCAAATTACCCAACAAAGATGGCAGTTAATTTGCATACGCTGAGGGAGGGAGGAGTGAAGACTGAAGACAACTTAGAAGGAAGAGGGAGGAAAAGCCGAAAGCAAGGTGGCTGCCAGAGGGAAAGCCTGGGTGGGGCGGAGCGGGGGGCGGAACGGGGTGGAGTGGGGCGGGTGGCCGCAAAGGCGGCCGAAACGGCCGCTTGCAGGATTCTTCCTGCAAATGGGCTACTAGTAAAATATAACTGTTACACACCTTTCGAACAATTATCATGTCATAGTGATATGTGAGAAAAACAAAATGAGAAATTTACAGTTTTCACTTTAAAACTCTTCCCTACCCCTAAATATAATTTTTCAGAGCTAATAAATTCTATATATTGTAATATATGAAAATGCTATGATAGATAAATTCAATTTTAAACATTTTGCTTTTTGTTAAGAACAGATACTTATATGTACATTCACAGACAATAAATGTTAGTTAGAAATATTAGTCAGACACAGAAGTTTTCTGTATGCATTCATATTCATTTTTATCTAAAAGATAACAAAGAGAGGTATCCACATGTCCACCTGTATTAGCCGACCTCAAATTCAGCTGGGTGCTGGAAATGAGTCAGGATTCACTTCTCTGCTTTCTCTGGTCTTGATTCAATATTTTTAGCATCTCATTCAGATTCCAAGAAGCCATGTAAGTTATGGAGTTGCAACTAAAATCTCAATATAAAGCCAATTCTCTTGGAAGATTAGAAGAAATTTACCCACTGGTCAAGGAAGGTGAGAAAGAAGTCCCTCTGTATTAGCCTGGACTCCAAGGGATCTACTTTTTTTTTTCTTTAATATTTCCTTTTGAGTGTCAGAATACTTTCTCCTGATTTTATCACTTATTTTTATTAGTTTCTTATTCCAAAAGGTGAGAAGTGCTATGGAAGGAGAGTGGACAGGAAGGGGTAAGGTGAATACTAGTAAGGTAAGGAACTGTGTTCAGATTCCATTTCATCTTATACTGTCTGTATGATTTTAGCCAAGGCAAGTTACTCAATTTCCTCTTCTGTAAATAGGATAATAATACTACCTCATAGATTTGCTTTGGGGATTAATTAACATATGTAAAGTACTTAGAACGTGCCTGGTATAATGTAAATGTTAGCTACAAATATTAACACACTATGTGCTTTTTAAACATTTATAAATAAGCCCTACTTGATCACAGTGTATGATCATTTTAATGTATTGCTGGATTCGGTTTGCTAATATTTTTTTAAGCCTTTTGCATCTATGTTCATCAGAGAAGATAATATATTGAAAATATTTTAAAATGTACTAATATTACAAAGCATTTTTCGCTCTTAGAAATAGAACGTTGCCTTTGCTTTTCATTGTTTTGCTTGTGGTGAAGAATGTCTTCTTTCTGGCATTAGTAAATATCTGGCACAAAGTACCCTTAGGACAAGGATCTAAAGTCATATTGCATTATTCCTCTTGTGTGGTAAAAATAATTAGTAACAGCTTCTTAGCACATACCATTAGATCATTATTATTTTGTCTTTTAATGTGGCTAAGAATAGAACTGTAAGCTTCTCTATTTCTTATCTCTTGGGTTTGCATGAAGATTATATATTTTGAAGATTTTTTTCAGGAATAATTTAATATCACATGTTCATTTTATTAGATTTATTATCATGAATTTGTCTGAAATCCACTCGTGAGATCATAGATAAACTGAATAGTTTTGTTCCATTTTGTTGTTGTTGTTAATCCTCACCTGAGGATATTTTTTCCATTGAATTTCAGAGAGAGTAGAAGGGAGAGGGAGAGACAGAGAGAAAGAAACATTAATGTGAGAGAGACACATAGATTGGTTGCCTCCCGCATGTACCCCAACTGGGCCAGGGATCAGCCTCCAACCGGAGTACGTGCCCTTGACGCGAATCAAATCCATGACCCTTCTGTCCTCTGGCCGATACTCTATCCCACATTAAGGCTTGTTCCTTCTTTATTGCCCACATATTTCCAGTGCCACCTGCCCGAGAACATTTTATATCATTTCCTTGTATTTTGAATCTTTGTGCCTCTATGCTGGCTGAGCTGTAGCAGTTGGATAGTTCCTGGACACCTTTTGTACACTGAGATAGTTAACAAATATTTAACTATACGTGAGAGTGACTGCAAGCTTCATGGATATATCTCACCAAACCAAACTAAAGGAACCCCCAACTGCAAATTTCTTAGCCAGATCACCAAAATGTACATGGTCCCTTCCACATGACCTCGTGTAAGGAGAAATATGATGGGAGAGGAATAGGGGTCTTAACAGGTCACAGCTAAATTATTGAAAACATATCACCATGTCAAACATTGCTAGAGTTTGTTCAAGGGCCTTGAAAGAGGCCCTGGCACATAGAAGAACCTGAAGTTAAAGCTTTTCTAGAGTTACAGTAAATATATTTCTGGGTAGAAGACTATAAATAACAGAATTTGATAAGTCCAGGTGCAAAATCCAGATTAACTTGAATTGCTCCTGAGTGCATTTCCTGAATATCAAGGCCCAGGCAGTTTAGTTTACTTTTCAGGAATGATACCAATCCTAGCAGATCCTTAACAGTTAGTTACTTGTTTATTAGTTTAGTTCACCCTATTCTTGATCTTAAAAGGTTTATTATAATAAAGCCAAACAATTGTACATTTTATTATTAACTAGAGGTCCAGTGCATGAAATTTGTGCACCTGTAGGGCCCCACCCCCTAGCCCCCCAATATTCATGTATTTATGTATATGTGTATATGTATGCATATATATATATTTTTTTGTTTGTTTGTTTTTGTATTTTTGTTAATCCTCACCTGAGGACATTTTTCATTGATTTTTAGAGCAGAAGGGAAGGCGAGAGACAGACATGGATGTGAGAAATACACATCAGTTGGTTGCCTCCTGCACATGCCCTGACCGGATCGGGCGGAGACAGCTCCGCTGACAGGGCCAACTGCTGGTGGCCCGCTGGGGCTCAGGCGTTGAGCTATGGCGATTTTCTGTTTCTGCTTCCACTTCTGGTAGAGGTCCCACTTGTAGGAGCTGCTGTTATAGCGACCACTCTCTGTCTGGATCTTCTTCTTGTCCTCCTGTCCCGACTGTCCCACAAACCGCTTCTTCTTATGGTCCCACTTGAGCTGCTGCCCACCTCTGGTCAGGTTCTGGGCCTCGTCCCCCATCAGGTCCAGGACAGCGCCAGCCACCTGCTGCTCAAAGGCACCCCATCCCCATCAACGCTCAGGCCCGTTCACTGTCCAAGTCCTTGGGCCCACAGGGGACATAGAAATCCTGGTCCAGCGGCCGGGCCTCCTCCTTCTGCCTCTTAGCTCCCCGCTCAGGTCCTGGCTGCTGCCATTTCAAGCCCAAGGCCTCTGTGAAAACGTCCCCCTCCCCCCACCCCCTCCCCCTCCCCCTCTCCTCTCCTCCTTCTCCTCCTCCCCCCTCCCCCTCCCCCCCCCTCCCCCTCCCCCTCCCCCTCCTTCCCAGACTGCTCCGCCTGCTGCTCCGGGGCAGCTCGGGGCTGGGCCAGCCAGGCCTCCTCCTTCCACCTCTTGGCTCCCCGCTCAGGTCCTGGCTGCTGCCATTTCAGGCCCATGGCCCCTGTGAAGACACCCCCCCTCCCCCGCCCCCAGGCCCTCCTGCCGCTCCTGCCGCCCTGCTGGAAGCTGGCGATAGCCTTCCAGTCCTTCTGCCGCTTGGCCCGCATCACCTGGCTGCTCAGGTCCCGGCCAGAGGCGTTTATTTCAAAGATGGTCGCCCGCGAGCGGTACTGCTTGATGCTGTCCACCAGCCTCAGCCACCGCAGCTCCTGCTCCTCGAAGCTCGAGCTGAAGAGGGGGTGCAGGCCCAGCCCCGCGAGGTCCAGCTCCTTGGCCCGCTTGATGGACTCTGGCGAGGGCAGCACATACTGCTGCTGGGCGTTGTGGGCCACGCGGCCCAGGCCCCGCAGCTGCAGCAACGCCTCCAGGGTGGTCCGCAGGCTGCAGTCCTCGTCGTCCGTCCACCACGCTCTGTGGCACCCGGACCAGCACGCTGTCCACCACGCTCTGTGGCACCGGCCCAGCACGCTGTCCACCACGCTCTGTGGCACCGGCCCAGCACGCTGTCCACCACGCTCTGTGGCACCCGGACCAGCACGCTGTCCACCACGCTCTGTGGCACCGGCCCACCACGCTGTCCACCACGCTCTGTGGCACCGGCCCAGCACGCTGTCCACCACGCTCTGTGGCACCGGCCCAGCACGCTGTCCACCACGCTCTGTGGCACCCGGCCCAGCACGCTGTCCACACCCACGGCGCCCGAGGGCCCCTCGCGGGGGCCGGTGAGGGTGAGGGCAGGGCCCAGGAACAGGTGCAGGTCCAGCAGGTTGGGGACCTCATCTGGGGCCACCAAAGAGCAGGCTGTGCCACTTCAGCCAGCCCGGCCACACCCACGCGGTGCAGGGGGAGCTTGCCCTCAGCCGGGAAGCTGAACCTGATGACGTTGTCCAGCAGCGGATGTCCAGGCCCTGGGCCGCCAGGTCAGTCTCAATGAGGTGGAGCACTGGCCATGGGTGAACTTGGCCAGGTTGATCTTGCGGGCTGTCTGGTCCAGGGCGCTGTAGATGTGGGTGCAGCTCACCCGCTGGAGTGGCTTCGAGGGCCCGCAGAGACCAAGGTTGGGGGTGGGGGGTGGAAAGCAGATGCTCATCGCCTGGGGGAGGCATTGGGGGAGGGGTGGCCGCGGGGAGGGACTGATCAGCGGATCCGGCCTGTTGGCTGCCACAGTGTGTCATAGCCACCGGTAGTTCTGCTGTTGGGTTGGTTTGCATATTAGTCTTTTATTATATAGGATTAGCATATTCTGTTACAGCAGTAAAAGGAGAATTTGTGACTTTGGACTGCCAGAGTAGACATTTATTTTAGAGTTTTAATTCCCATTTGTACACTGAAATTTGTATTAAGCATTAGAAGTTCTTCGTGATTTTCTGCACAATCAGTTTCTTAATACTGAGCCATGAATATCAGCGTGTATTTCTGTGTTTAACTGTCGATTGAGCAGTATTGCTGTGTTTAACTGTTGGTTGAGCACTATTGTTAAGATATTTTACAAAGAATTTAAAAACAACATTTAAGACTTTACTTTTACTGCTATTGTGTTATGGACCTTGATTTTGAAACATGTTTGTCTTTTAAAAATAACAACACTTACGTTTATTCTCCAAATCTTATTTGAAATTAGAGTTTATTAAAAGTTTCAAATCTTTGAGAAAGTCATAAAAGATATAATAAAACTTATGAAACTGTGTTAGGGATCAATTTAATCTGTTTATACCTAATATTATTTCCAATGATTTCCTTTTGCAGAAAATATCTGCTGTTGAGCAGATGTGCTGTCATTGGCCTCTGTCATTTAATAATCGCTTGCTCCGAAAGAAGTTAAATCTCTTACAGAAAAACAAGGCTGCCTTAATTTTCTTAAAGTGAATGCTCCATTCTTTGGAAGTGATGGGTTCAGTCCATGTATTTGAGCAGTTGTCCATACTGAGTGATTATGTATATGTGATATAGCAGAAGTATCTTATTACCCAAGATCTAAAGAAATATTTGGGAATGAGAGGTATCTGATACTTGTATAATTTCATTGGGTGTCCTGTTCATGAAAATAATTGAAATACCTGATATTTATTTTGATGAATCAAGACTCTTAAATGGTGTTTAAAAAATAGTGAAAGGACAGCAGTCAGAATTTAGTGAGAAAATAGTTCTTATTTCTTTCTTCAATAAATTGTAGGCCAGTGTTACAACAGAACCTTCTGGGACTTAGGAGGGAGTCATTAATCCTTCAGACTAGGATGTCATCATGTTTAGAGAACACCTCATGTGCATGAAACCATTTTAAATTTCTCTGATTATAAAAGAATTTCAGAGATTTTTTTTCACTATGTGAGCAAGTAGTAACTTAATGATGACACTCTTGGGAGTCCATTTGAATTCACTCATCACTCAACAAGTTCCAAAGAACCTTTATAGTCTTGTTTGATCAATCCTAAAAGGTCAAAGTCAATCACATTCAGCTTAATACATCATGTGAACTATGTATAGGAATTAATTCCATAGAGCAAGCCTCCTCAAAATACTTACCTTAAGCCCATACATACCAAGGAGGTTGTTACCACTGTTGATATGGTAGTGAATAGTTAAAACAGAAAAGTTGGCTATTTGAGTAGACATTTTATTTTTCATATCACCAAAAGTCAGATGCTTTGTTTTCTCATGGGAAATGGCTTTAGAAACATCTCTCCCCTGGGAATGACTTTGGAATTCACACACCATGGCTAATACAGAATGTCTTGGACAGTATTGGGGTTATTTTTAACACATGACAGAAGTCATGCTGTGGGAATTCTAAAATGTGAATGAGTAATTCTCTCAGCAATCATATCTTAAATAATAAAAATAGGTAATGTCCATTCCTTCCATCTACTCTTGGGTTTTCATAAATCTAAAAATGCTGTTCTACCTTGGGAAATAAAAATTCATCATCAACATTTATGAAAATAAATAAATTTGATGCAAAAATGTTAGATTTGAGCAAATTAGATGGAATTAGATCTTGGTGTAGAAAAATAAGTTCCCTTCTTTTCTCACTATTTAATTCCCAAATCAGTAAGAGTAGAAAGAAAGGAATTAAACACATAAGAGGTGTTCTGCAAATGCCAAGATACCAAAAAAAAAAAAAAAAAAAAAAGAAAATAAATAAATAAATAATCCAATATTCACTCTTTTTAAAACAGCAAATTTGTTACTTATTTTCTGATTTAAAAGGCAATACATGTTTGTGGTAAACAATTTAGAAAATATAGTAAAAGACAAAGAAGAAACAAAAACATCTCATTTAAACCACCAGTCAGAGAAAACTACTTTTAACATATTAATGTACAATTTTGCAGATATTTGTGTATGCAGGCATATGAAAATGTTGGTTCTTTGCAGACATTTGTGTGTGCATGCATCTGAGAGTGTTGGTGTTTAGAAACATTGATTTGTATTCTTTTTAATGTTATTTATTCATTTAATTCCAGGAGATCAGGAATCCTGGTCTATTTTGTTCACTGATGTAGCCCAGTGCCTGGCACATGGTAAGTTGTCAATAATTATTTGTTGAACTTACCCGTGCAGTATGACTTTTATTCATATGTCAGTAAATATTCTTTGAGCCCTGCTGGTGTGGCTCAGCCATTGAGCATTGACCCAGAAACCAAAAGGTTGTTGGTTTGATTCCTGGTCAGGTCATAAGCTGGGGTTGCGAGCTTGATCCCAGTAGGGGCGTGCACAGGAGGCAGCTGATCGATGATGTTCCTCTCTCATCGATGTTTTTATCTCTATACCCTTCTTCTTTCCTCTCTCTCTCTAAAAATTAATAAAACCATATTTAAAAAAATATTCTTTGAAAACATGATGTTTAGTCCATTGAACAGTATGTTGTAAACTGTGTAACAAACATACTATTGCTGGGAATTAAGATTATTTCAAACTTTTTTTTTTGCATAAAATTACCAAAACATCTCTGTGCACAATTCCTTTTTTTGTACAACTTTGATTACTGGAAATAAATTAAAAAGCTAAAATTGTTTGAAATTCCCTATCTTAAAAAGCCTTCTATGGAAGTTTAATTTATCCCTCTCCTTCTTGGAAATCGTAATCTCCACTTCTTTTGATGGACCTCCTCTCTGATACTCTCATCCAGATGGTTTTAGAGGGATTAGCACCGTCCATGAAACCATTTTCCAGGACAGAGATGGACCCATAACTTAACTCAGGCCATTAAGGTGAGAAATACTTACTTTTTCAGAATGAGTGGGGAAATTATTCTCTTGACTTTTTGATGGAAAGGAGGAAGGCTACCAACCATCATGGGAACAGCTGGCATGGGGAGTAAATTTTAGGTATATGGGGAGTAAATTTTAGGTACCATGGACACCATAGAAAGCAGAGAAGAGAGACAGAAATAACCTGGATTGTTACACACTAGGACCAAACCTCACATGAAACTTGACCTAACTTTGAACTTTTCAGATTTCAGAGCTAAAACATTGCCTCTTTTCCTAGTGTGAGGTAAGTTTCTATTAGCAGTAATATAAATATCCTGATATGATAAATATCCTTCGCAGCGTGCAAAAGGATAATTTTCCAAAATCTACTCAACATTGGTTATTATTATAAATTGGCTGATATCAGTAAGTACATTACTAGTATACCTCATTTTTGTTTCTTCAATTGTTAGTGAAGTTGAACATTTTGCATATGATCATCTGCACAATTTTTCTTCTTTTATGGTTCTAGTTCCTTGTGGGGTATTTCAACTACTTGGGTTCCATGAGATGTATCAGTATCCTCTTGTTTGTTTTTATATAACCTTTATTTTGGAATAATTTTAGATTTGCACAAAAGTTGCAAAGACTTTGCAGAGATTTCCTCTATGCCATTCAGTCTCCTTCCCCTAACATCAACATCCCACAGAACAAGGGTGTGTTTGTCAGACTAGGAAATAAACATTGGTACAGTACTATTAAACTAAACTACAGGCTCTTTTTGGGTTTCAACAGTTTTTCCATAATTGTCCTTTTTCTGTTCCAAGATCCAATCAAAGTTATATTTAAAACAATTTTCCTTGTTCGTGAATTCCTTTTTAAAATAGTCACATTATTCAACTCATTTTCACTTGCCTAAATCAATCATAATTTACAAAGTGCTAACGTATTCTTAACATGAAGAAAATTTGAGAAAGAACTCCATATGGTAGGTAATACTTCATTAATTTTGTTTTAACTGTCATACTGCTAAGCAAGTATCCAGAATAATTCATAGAATATTGACACAGTAAGTGGGCTAATTCTATGTTGCAGGTACAAGATGGATAAGATAATCTCTGAAGTCTCCTCCAAACTTGCACTCACTTTGGAATGAGAAGGACAGAACTTCAAATACTAGAACATGTACCAGCTGTGTACGATGCTGGGTAAGTCACCTAAAAATTGTCTTGCTGTTCCTTGATTGTAAACTATCACTGTTAGGAAGGTATGTGTATGTGTCAGGAAAAAAATTGCATGCTTTTGGCGGTGTGGGTTTTTGGTCAGCTTAGATTTTCTTAGTTAGGTGGTGTTCCAAAAATATAATTAGAATAATGCAGTTCTTTCATTAGCATTTATTTTAAGTGGCAGCCATAACTGAATATAAAATATATTTTGGGTGTTATTTATTTCTTTTCTGGATAATGTTGTTTATGTTTCTTCTGAAAATTTTAATATATAAAACTGAATTTAATTCCTCACTATTTAATTACTTATATCCTTCATGATTACAATAGAGGTTTATTGTATTACAATTCTGGTTCCTGCTGCTGTAATCTTCCTCAAGTGTACCCATTACACACACACACATTCACACACACACACACACGTGTATGTGTGCATATATGAAAGTTTATGATTTCTAGTAGAAAGTCAGTTTGGAAATTACTGGTTATAGGTAGAGTTGAGAGTTGTATGTAATAGCTTCTGATAACAGTGCATCTTTAATATAGAGGGTGTCCCAAAAATGTATATATACACTCTGAATAATTATAAAGGCAATGTTTATTAAAATATATTTCATTTTCAAAATTGAGCTATCAGCTGTCAGGTAACTAATAGTGTTTGAAATAGCTTTAAGATGTTGGTCTCAAGACTTCTTTTCTCTCATAAGATGGAATAGCATATGCCAATGCAAGACAAATTTTCTAATTACTATAGGTACCATCATCCCATACCATAGTTCATAGGATGGTGATCAATCAAGTCAAAGGACCAATCTGGCATTTGCTGTGATCTTCCCATCCCCCTTCCTACCTCTGACTGCTATGAAGTGGGCATCCACTGGCTATCAGATCCTGTGCAAGGCACTGATAATATCAGGTGAGAAAAAATGGTAATATTTTCTGCCTTCATGTAGCTTGCAGATAATAAGGGGAAGTCAGCATGAATCACAGAATCACATGTGCATCTGATCATAGCACTATGAAGGAGCCGTTCAAGCTTCTCTAAGAGTAAAGCTTCCCTAAGATTTGACTTCCTGAGAGGCAGGGTGTGGCCAGGGGTGGCAGATGTCTTCCTGAGGAAGTTGACATTAGCAGGAGACCAGAAGTATGAATGGGAGGTATTATGTAAATGAGATGTGGAATGGAGTAAGGTGGGCATCGAGGGGAGTGGGGAGTGTTGAGTAGAAATTTCCAGGCAGAGAGTAGCTCTGAGGAGTGAAGGAGGCATCCTCTAGGATCTTATAGTGAGCCAGTGGATGCAGGTAGGGAGAGGAAGAGAGGGAGGTTGAGGAAGCTTTCTTTGGGGAAGAACCTTAGAAGTAAGGAAAAGTGGATGAGAGACAGCGCTGGGTGTTGGTGCTGAGGAAGTGGGGTGGAAACGTGTGGATGTAGAGGGGGTTGACCATGGGAACTCTACTTTTCAGTTTTGCCTAAGACCAGCCTTGCCCTTACATTTATGAGATTTTGTACTGAAAAATTTATATATCCTCCTAAAACACATAACCTCAGTCTAGTCATGAGGAAAACATCAGAAAAACCCAAATTGAGTGATATTCTGAAACATAACTGACAAATATTACAACTGTCGAAGTCATAAAAAACAAGAACAGTCTGAGAAAGTGTCAGAGCCAAGAGGAGCTTAAGGGGACATAACAAATGAATGTAATGTGGTACGCTGAATGGGATCCTGGAACAGAAAAATGACATTATATGAGGCCAATTATCGCACTACCTGGGGCTAACAACTTACTTTTGTGAGCTCTGTAAGGGCAGGAACCTGTATCTTATTCTTCTCTCTTTTCCCAATGTCAGTCACAATGAGTGAGACACTCTAAAATAGTTTTGTTGAGTGACTAACTCAACAAGTACTGGTAATTTCTTTAGGATGTCTTGAATCAAAAGTGCTATAAAAATACAAATAGCCCCAACAGATTTGGCTCAGTGGATAGAGTGTTGGCCTGTGGACTGAAGGGTCCCAGGTTTGATTCTGGTCAAAGGCATGTACCTTGGTTGCGGGCACATCCCTAGTAGGGGGTGTGCAGGTGACAGCTGATCAATGTTTCTCTCTCATTGATGTTTCTAATTCTCTATCCCTCTCCCTTCCTCTCTGTAAAAAAATAATCAATAAAATATATTTTAAAAAATACAAATAAATACTTCTAATAACATATTCCCTGTTCACCATGAGATACTGCAATGAAAAGATTTTGGATTCAGCAGAAACAGATGGTTCAGTTGAGATATCAGATAGGTCATATGGTATCCTGAAATTGGTGTCATGGTGGATTTTGGCCTTTCTTCCAAAATGAAATAAGCAGAAGTCAGTGGAGAATAAACTAACTCCTTCCCCTCCCCGAGGTGGAAATTGAGAAGGAGGGTGTTTGGTAAAGAAGTTTATTGAGGACTTGATAGAACAATTGTCTCCAAACTTCTTTTATAAGGGGTCTACCCTTGAGAAGTACAATTATTGCTCTGTTTAATAATGTGCCTCACTATATGAGGAGGCAGAGGTCCCTCCCAAATTTAGAAACTATCTTGTGCTTCTTTAAGGATTAAAGCTATATAAACAAAACTGTCTGACAATTTGTTTTTGCCCTGAAGAGGTATGTCCTTTGTTCAAAAGCTTGTCCTGCAGCGTGGACCCAAACAAAGAATCCAAAGGGCTTTGTGAGACTTGGGCACCAGATGGTCTTTGAACCTAGTGGACACCGAGGGCCATGTTTCTCACCACCTATATTGCTGAAGCTCTCTTCCCGTTCTTCCAGTATTACATGGATTACATGAATCAGAGTTATGACACTGTGCTTGCACGATGGAAGTGGGTAGGGAGAGATGTTGGATATTGTGAATAGACAATTAGATGTCTCAAAAAATAGAATGGAGAGTCTCACAGTGGAGTTAAGAAGGAGTTATTTTGGAGTTACACAGATGCACATACACAAAATTAAACCAAACCAACCAAACAAACAGAAAACCCCAGGAGGGGGCAGGGTTTTATTTCGTAGGATTCTCCCCTTGGAATCTAAAAGTATATAGCAGGTTCTTGAATAACATCATTCCATTCAATGTTGTTTCATTATAACATTGAGAGAGAGAGAGAGAGAAAATTGATTCCTGATGGAGGCCGCTTTCTGTGTGACATTCATCTTACTTGTCTTTATTAATCTTTCTTAAATGTATATGTAGCTCACATTTATTTCAATGTTTAATATTAGAAGTGTTTTGGATCTTTATTTAGAAGTTTGTTGGGTTTTGTGACCAGAAAATGCCACAGAAATTTAACTATTTGTTATATCAATTAGCCTATGATAAAATTAGAACCTATATAATATTAAATGAGAATGTACAGAATTTAGTTCACTGTCTTGTTTCCTCTGGGGCCCACATAAAGACAAGGTAACTACTCAGGGGTTAAGCTGGGTGTGAGAGAAATGAGGAGAACAGTGGGGAGCAGGGATGGGGAGTGTGCTGTATAATTGGAGGAAGGTGACTCTGAAATGAGGTAGAAAGTGATGTTTGAATTAGACCAATAATAAATCCATTAAAGTCCAAGTTGGCATAAATAGATACCAAGCCTTCATTACTTACAAATTTAAGCATAAGAAGAGAAATTAGCCCTAGCTGGTTTGGCTCAGCAGATAGAGCATCGGCATGCGAACTGAAAGGTCCCAGGTTCGATTCCAGTCAAGGGCACATACCTGTGTTGTGGGCTCGATCCCCAGTGGGGGACTTGCAGGAGGCAACCTATCCATGATTCTCTCTCATCGTGGATGTTTCTATATCTCTCTCCCTCTTCCTTCCTCTCTGAAATCAATAAAAAAATATTTTTTTTAAAAAAGAAGAGAAATTAAAGCCAAGATGAGCATGCCAAAGGAAAGAAAAAAACAACAACAGAACTTTGGCCAGCCTACATTTCTTTTGACTTCTTTAAGGATTCTTCTACTAGCTTCTGATTCTGCATTACCAAATGTACACAGCAACTTACTACTTACTGCTTAGAACACTATGTTGTCTAAATTGTCTGGTTAATAAATGAGACTTCGTTGAATGAATTTATATTTCAAGAAAATGATCAGTGATGAATAAAAGCAGTACTTTAACATTAATCTTCATAGAAGAGAACTAACACCTTATGGACAGGAAATAGTTCATTTACTTAATGTTTGACTTCTAATTGGCACCATTTGACAAAATCCAGCACCCATTTTTGATAAAAACTCTCAGTCAAATGGGAATAGAGGGATTATATCTCAACATAATAAAGTTCATATATGACAAACCCTCAGCCAATATCATGTCAATGGTAAAAACTGAAAGCTTTTCTCTAAAATCAGGAACAAGACAAGGATGTGCACTCTCACCACTCTTATTCAATATAGTTCTATGAAACCTTTTGTAGGTCAAAATGATGTAAAGCAAAGAAGCAATCATCACTAATTTATATGGGAAATTTTTGATCATTCCCAGACCCCCAAGATAACCTACCAAATCATACCAAGTAACACATGAAATGTACAATAACACTAACAAATAGTAAAAGCTGGAATGCACAAAATAAATCGAGATAAAACACAGGTGCTCAAAGACACAGTGCAAAGCTCTGGTGGCTTCATGCTGACATGCTGAGTGTAGTTCTCGGGGGAAGAGCTTAGAGGGGCCACTCTCTCTGCTTGGGGTGTACATTGCCTCTATAACGTATCTGTTCCTTTAAAAAAATGCTGAATGCTATTTTTGGTTTTCATCTTTGTTTTTGTAAAACTGAAAATCCTCTTCAGATTTCTTTTAATTAGTGAAAACAGCTATTAATGTAGGTATTTTGTAAAAGGCAAGTGGCAAAATTCCAACTTTGAAAAGTGGGAGATACCTGTATTATACAGGTCCTCAAACACAATTGTTCTTCATAGAATTTATCATTCCTACACCATGTTCTCAAACACGTTCCCCTTCTTGAATTTCTAATTTCATTTGATGAATTTCTTATTCAATTATTTCTTCAAGCCTGAAAGCCAGGGAGATTACTCACTCCTTTTCACCTTCTATATCCACCCTGTCACCAAGTCATGTTGTTTCTAATTCCTATATCTTTACCTCTGTATTTTAAAAATTATACAATTAATATATAATTATTATTAAAAATTATGTACTCCATAAATATAAGGAAGAGTTAAAATTCTTCTTCAGTCTCCCTGTTCATAAAACCCAGCCTCTACATGGAAACTCTATTCATATTCCAAGAGCTTTCCATCAGCTAGCCTTTGGGTCTCGGGTTTTCCACACCCATAGCATGATCTGTTCTGGGTAAGATGGGCTCAGAGAACTAGACTACATAAGCATGGAACATGGATTCTACTGAGTTTGTGTGTGAGATAACCAGAGCATGATGTAAAGGAATGATCCTAGGCTTCAGGTGGCCATGTTGCATTGACCATGAGAGGAAGGGCAATACTAGCCTGATGGAGTGGTAGCGTGGCTAGAGGAGGCCAAGATAGGGCCTTCTGAAGGTCAGGGTCCAGGGAGGGAGCCCGGCTTTCCTAAGGTTAGTACTAGTTTCTAATGTAGCACCAGGTTTCATTAGAATGAATTCAGAAATTGAATAGGGCTGAGACTATAGATGTTTTAATTTTTTTTATTCATCAAGTATTTGAGTTGTTACCCTAAACTGAATCCCATGCATGTACTGAAGAAACAATTGGTGAACAAGACCCAGTACAGATGCATCTTCCAATTTCATGTAGGTCTTCAGCAATGTGGATAATTTAGTGGTGATTATATGTCTATAAATATTCTAAATGAATATTATATTGATATCAGAGTAAACTCTAAAAATTACATTAGAGTTAAAAGTAAACCTATAGTCTATTGTTACTCTTACATAAATGTGATCTTTTATGTAAGAAGTGAGACTGGGCTTCAGTGCTGAAGTCCATTACTTATAGTGCACTGCCCTCTGGTGGTTAAAATACAATTGTTTTTTTCCTTTTCTTTTTTTTTTTTTTTTTTAGTTTACCCCAAGGCTTCCTAGAGAGGAAAGATCCTGGGTCTTTGCTGATGAGCTTTTTGGCATTCTGAATTTTCACATTAATATTTATGTTTCCATTTTATTATTGTTTTCTTGAAAAAAATCCCATTGTTTTTGAAGTTATGTTAAAATCACAGATATAACTACCCTGTGAGGAATTTTTAACCATATTCTGAGAATCTCAGAACCAATTCCAGTGAGATTTGGGGAGAAAAACTTGATTTATATATTGTATAGCTAAGGTTATAATTTATGAATTGGGATGGGCTACATTATTTTTCAGGTTCTGTTGGTCAGTAGACTTCTTGCTTCTGAGAACATATTGGTAAGGTAGGAAGATCTTAGTCTTTGCTAATATACTTACTTAGAGAATAGTTTTTGTTAAGTCATTTCTATTGAAGATTTTTTTCCATTCAGTTTTCTCCTCTCAATGCTGTCTGGCAGTTTGTCAATCTAATGATAATAAAGCTATGATGCCCCAAGGTATGGGCATTGTGCTTCTTGTCTTTATCCTTTCATTCATAGTCAACAGGCACCTGCATTTTGAGGCCATGGAGAAGTACTTGGGAAAACACAAAGAGAACATCTGTAATACTTTCAACAATAAAGATAAATTTAAGAAAAAAAAAATACACAAAAAAAAAACCCCACAAAACTCTTTTTAGGAGTTAAAGTGTAACCTAACAAGGATCTCCTGGTGGTATGCGTGGGGTGGGGAGGCACCACCAGCACAGTCCTTGGGAATATGATTATAATATACCCCTCTGGCAGCAGCAGGGGATTGCTTTTAACCATTTCATGCCAAGATTAATATAGAACTTATACCTATATTTGTGTATCAGTTCGTAGGTATATACAAACTTGAGAAATCATTTATTTGGGGAAGTATATAGTTATACCCCGTCTGCATGAGTTTCTGCATTTCAAACATGTGGTTCCCATTCTGAGACCTAGTGAACCAACCATATTCCTCTGGGAATCAGTAAGTAAAAATGTCAGAAAGCTTCACAGCATGTATGTTGATTGATTGAACTACAGTAAATTCTCTTAGTTTTTTTTTCCTGTTATTTCTGGTTAAAATGTATGGGAAAGAAAGATGCCTTCCCCAGGAGTTCTGCTGTATATCTACCTTCACTAAGCACCACATTAAGTGAACTCTCAGAGGAGGAGTCTTGTTGCTTTATTGTAGAGAAATTCTTTCTACTCAAGATAAAGGACCATTATTAGAAACTGGGAGTTGTTTTGATATCTCACCTTAATACATCTATTTTTTTCTGTTGATGATAGAAAAATAGGACCCTTTTGAGGGACAATTTTGTAATATTTTTAAACACTTTAGATATATATATATACACTATGACCAGTAAATTCTGCTTTTAGGATTCTGACCTATAAGAATATGAACATGTTGAGTAGTTAGAGGTATAATCAAGAATTTTCATTTCAGTATTTTTATGATAGCAAAGAAAAAAAGGGGGTGGGAGAAAATAAATATAAATGCCTATCAATAGTGAGTAGATAAATATATTTTGCTATATCACAATGTGGAAGACAAAGCAAACCTTAAAATGGGAATTAAAACGCTACATATGAACTGACTTGAAAAGCTATTCATACTATGTTGTAAAGTGAAAAAGGGGATTTAAAAAATAATATGCATCTACTAAAAAACTACTAGACCTAATAAACAAGTTTAGCAAGGTTGCAGGATACAAGATCAATGTACAAAAGTTAGTTGCATCTCTAGACAGTATCAATGAGTAATTTGAAAATGAATTTAATACAATTCAATTACAGTAGAGTAAAAAAGAATAAAATTACTTGAGCACAAATATACTCAAAGAAGTTCAAGACTGGTACATTAAAACCAGTATAGTTAAAAAGTTAAAATCTAAATTAATGGAAAGAATCCCAAGCTCATGGATTAGAAGACTTAATATTGTTAAAATAGCAGTATTCCTCAAATTAATCTACATATTCAATACAATCCCTATCAAAATACCAGTTGGTTTTTTTTTTTGTGGAAATTGGCAAACTGATCCTAAAATTCATATAGAAATATAAGAAACCCAGTAGAGCCAAAAATATTTTAAAAGGGAGTCAAGTTTGGAACTCAGACTTTTTTATTTCAAAACTTACCACTGAGCTTCAGTAATCAAGACAGTGTGGTACTAGAATAAAGATAGAGGTAGAGATCAATCTCTCTCTCTCTCTCTCTCTCTCTCTATCTCTCTCTATATATATATATATATATATATATATATATGTATATGGCTAATATGCTAAGTGTCTCTCCACCCGTCCAAATGGTCGCTATGATGGGCACTGACCATTAGGGGGCAGATACTCAATGCAAGAGCTGCCGTGATGTGCACTGGCCATTTACAAAGAAATAGCACCACGGACCTGGCGCTGACAAAGCAACACTCGGCTTCCCCAAAGTGGGACATAGGCCCCGCCACCACCCCGGAGCAACAGCCCACCAAATCGCAGCCAATGCTGCCAACACCCCATGGCACAAAATGTGGCCCACAGCCCAGTCCAGCCCAGAAAGGGTGGCTGTGGGCACCAGGTAATGACATCACATAGCAACGCCCGGCTTCCTCTCCCTAGCGACTAGCCTCCTTGCAGTTTCTTCAGCCCAGGAAGACGACTTCCTTTATAGCCAGGTGCAAACATTTTACACTTTAACCAAATGTCTGTGAAGCATTTTCCCGTGCCTCATCTCATTTGATCCTCACAGAAGTCCTGGAGTAGGTAGATAGGAGACTTGGTAGAATCCTATTTTCTTTTCACTAGCCGGAAAACGGAAATATAGCAAGTTTAGAAACTTGACCCAACTAAAAAGAAGTAAGAAATGGTGGAACTTGAAAAGGACTTCAGGTTTTCTCACTGTGCAAAATATAGTCAAACACTGCTACAGATAAATATTTTACCATTTATTCTCCCTGAGTGACCTACAATAATAATCTGCTTCATGTTGATATTTACTGCTGTGTTGTTGACAATTACCTGAAAGAGAAGTTGGGGTGCTTCACTGGGCTGGAAAATGTTTAGCTAAATCAGAAAGCAGGTCTAATTAAGCAAGTTTATTTTATATATATAGAAGGCCAAGTTGACTCATGCATGCATGATACACATAAAGCTCTTGCTGGTGCCAATCATATGTGTGTGTTTTGATCTGTCATTGTCGATTGTGAATTTGGTTGACACTTCTATTATAGAGAAAGGGTGAATAGCGATATTAAAATATTTCTTCTAATTAATTTTCTTTCAATGTGCATGAATCTGTGCACCAGGCTACTAGTAGACCATAATTGAGAGCTCAGAGGTAAACCCTTATAGTCAATTGATTTTCAACAAGGTAACAAGACAATTCAATGGGAGAAAATACTCTTTTCTGCATATGGTGCTGGGATAACTATATATCCATATTCAGAAGAATGAAATTAGACCCTATTATTATACCAAATGAACAGTACAAGAGCTAAAACATAAAACTCTTAGAAGAATACATAGGAGCAAGTCTTCACAACCTAGGTTTAGTTAATGATATCTCAGCTATGAAACCAAAAGTGCAAGCCATTAAAGAAAAAGAGTAAGTTGGACTTCATCCAGATTGAAAACTTTTGCTTCAAACACCACCATCTAAAAACTGAAAAGACAACCCATAGACTGGGAAGAAATATTATGCAAGTCATATCTCTAATAAGGACTCTGTATCCAGAATATATAAGGAATTCCTTTAAATTTTTAAAAATTAGTTATTTATTTTACCAGGCATTTTTTAAAATAATTTTTTATTTTTTCAAATATGGTTGACATACATTATTATATTAGTTTCAGGTATATAACATAGTGATTAGACATTTGTATAACTTAAGATAAATCTAGTACTCATCTGACATCATACATAGTTATTACAATACTAGAGGCCCAGTGCACGAAATTCATGCATGGGCGGGGGGAGGTGTCCCTCAGCCCAGACTGCACCCTCTCCAATCTGGGACCCCTCGAAGGATGTCCTACTGCCGATTTACAGGGATCGGGCCTAAACCGGCAGTCGGACATCCCTCTTGCAATCTGGGACTGCTGGCTCCTAACTGCTCACCTGCTTGCCTGCCTGCCTGATTGCCCCTAACCACTCTGCTTTCCAGCCTGCTTGCCCCCAATGTCCCCCGCCACTGGCCTACTAGCTCCCAAATGCCCCCCACCAGCCTGATCACCCCCAACTGCCCCCCGTGCCAGTGTGCTCACCCCCAACTGCCCCCCCCACCAGCCTGATCACCCCCAACTGCCCCCCGTGCCAGTGTGCTCACCCCCAACTGCCCCCCCTGCTGGTCTGCTTGCCCCCACCTTCCCTCCCTACTGGCCTGCTTGTCCCCAACTGCCCCCCTGCTGGCCTGCTCACTCCAAACTGCCCCCCCCCTGCTGTCCTGATCACCTCCATCTAACCCCCACTGACGGCCTGCTCACCCCCAACTGGCCCCCCTGCTGGTCTGCTTACCCCCAATGGCCCTGCCCCCCACCAGCCTGATTACCCACAACTGCCATCCCATCCTGGCCTGATCACCCACAACTGCCGTCCCCTCTTGGCCTCTAACTGCCTCTACCTCGGCCCTGCTACCATGGCTTTGTCCAGAAGAACATCCGGAAGGTCTCCTGGAAGGTCCCCAGCCTAATTAGCATATTACCCTTTTTATTAGTATAGATAGAGGCCTGGTACACGGGTGGGGGCCAGCTGGTTTGCCTTGAAGGGTGTCCCAGATCAGGGTGGGGGTTCTCTTGGGGCAGGGGGCAGCCTGGGCGAGGGGCCTGTGGTGGTTTTCAGGCCAGCCACGCCCCCATGGGGTGAGGGTCCCCGCTGGAGGGCGTGGCCAGCCTGGGTGAGGGGCTGAGGGCTGTTTTCAAGCTGGCCACAGCCCCTTCAGGGTGAGGGTCCTGCTGGGGTGCCTGGCCAACCTGGGTGAGGGGCTGAGGGCCGTTTTCAGGCTGGTCACACCCTCTTCAGGGTGCGGGTCCCCGCTGGGGTGCCTGGCCAGCTTGGGTGAGGAGCTGAGGGCTGTTTTCAGGCTGGCCATGCCCCCCGGCGATCCAGGCTCCCAGCCCCTCCTTTTATTCTTTTCTTTTCTTTTTTTCAGCTCCTCCTTGAGCAGAGGCCAGGGCCAGCTGGAAGCAGGTATCTGGGATTTATTTATCTTCTATAATTAAAACTTTGTAGCCTTGAGCAGAGGCCAGGGCTGGCCAGGGCGGGCGGGAAGCTTGGCTTCCTCCATCGCCAGGGGCAACCCAAGCCTCCTGCTCACTCCAGCTCCGTGGCCGCCATCATTTTGTTGGGCTAATTTGCATACTCGCTCCTGATTGGCTGGTGGATGTAGCAGAGTGATGGTCAATTTGCATGTTTCTCTTTTATTAGTGTAGATTACTGACTATATTCTCTATGCTATACTTTATGTCCCATGACTACTTTTATATTTGACAATTTGCACATCTTATTCCCTTCCCCTTTTTTAATCCCTGTAACCTACTTCCCATCTGACAACCATCAAAATGTTCTCTGTATCTGTGAGTTTGTTTCTGTTTTGTTTGTTCATTTATATTGTTTTTTAGGTACCACATAACAGTGAAATCATATGGTATTTGTATTTTTCTGACATATTTCACTTAGCATACTACTCTCTAGGTCCATCCATATTGTTGCAAATGGCAAGATTTCATTATTTTTTTATGGCTGAGTATATATGTACCACCTCTTTATCTGTTTTTCTATCGATGGGCACTTAAGTTGCTTCCATATCTTGGCTATTGTAAATAGTGCTGCAATGAACATAAGGATGCATATGTCTTTTTAAATTAGAGTTTTAGGTTTCTTCAAATATATGCTCAGAAGTGGAATTGTGGGGTCCTTCTTTATCTCTTGTTACAGGCTTTGTTTTAAAGTCTATTTTGTCTAATATAAATATTGCCACCCCCAGCATTTTATTTTTTGTTTCCATTGCATGAAATATCCTTTTCCATTTCTTTACTTTCTGAAGTGAGTTTATTAATAGGCAGCTTATTTCTTCAGCTACCCTATATCTTTTGATTGAAGCATTTAATACATTTACATTTAAAGTAAAAATTCATAGGTATGTAGTTATTGTAATTTTATTATTCATGTATATTTTTCTTATTCTTCTTAAAGAAGTCCCCTTAACATTTCTTATAATATTGGTTTATTAGTGATGAATTCCTTTGCTTTTTTTCTTGTCTGGGAAATGTTTTATCTGACCTTTGATTCTAAATGATAGACTTGATGGGTAGAATAATCTTGTTTATAGGTCCTTGCTTTTTATTACGTTGAATATTTTATGCCAATCCTTCCTGGCCTGCAAAGTTTCTGTTGAGAAGTCAGCTGACAGCCTTATGGGAGCTCCCTTGTAGGTAATTAACTGCTTTTCTCTTGTTGATTTTAAGATTCTCTCTATGTCTTTAACCTTTGTCATTTTAATTATGATGTGTTTTGGTGTGGACTTCTTTGAATTTATCTTCTTTGGGACTCTGTGTTTCCTGGACTTTTATGTCTATTCTCTTTGCTAGGTTTGGAAAGTTTTCTGTCATTATTTATTTAAATAGGTTCTCAATCCCTTGTTCTCTATCTTCTGGTACTCCAATGATGCAAATACTGGTTTGGTTGATATTGCCCCAGAGGCCCCTGAAACTATCCTTATTTTTTAAAATTATTTTTGCTGTTCTAATTGGCTGTTTTCTGTTACCTTGTCTTCCAAATTTCTAATTTGATCCTCTACTTCACCTAATCTACTGTTGATTCCCTCTAGTGCAGTGGTCAGCAAACTCATTAGTCAAAAGAGTGGCAAACCGCGGCTCGCGAGCCGCATGTGGCTCCAGAGCCGCAGTTTGCCGACCACTGCTCTAGTATATTCTTCATTTCCACTATTGTATTTTTCATTTCTGACTGGTTCTTTTTTATGTTTTTCTCTCTCCTTTTTTATGTTTTCTATCTCCTTGTTAAAGTTTTAACAGAATTCATTGGACATCCTTATAACTAATGTTTTGAACTCCGTATCCAGTAGATGGCTTGTCTCCATTTTGTTTAGTTCATTTTCTGAAGTTTTGTCCTGTTTTTTCATTTGAGACATGTTTCTTCCTCTTCTCATTTTGGCTGCCTCCCTGTGTTTGTTTCTGTGTCTCCCGGTATTGGTAGAGGGGCCTTATATAGTAGATGTCCTGTAGGGCCCAGTGGTGTAGTCTTCCTGGTTACCTCAGCCAGGTGCTCCAGGAGGGTCCCTTGTGTTGGTTGTTTGTACTCTTCTGTTGTAGTTGAGCCTTGATTGCTGATGGCATGTCAATGGGAGGGACTGACCCTTAAGCTGATTGTCTGTGAAGACCTGCCATGACTGTAGTGGAGGAGCTGTTGTGCAGGGGCTAACACCACAGAGCAGGATTTGTTTTAGTGAGGCTCTGGTGCTTGCTGAGTTTGCCTTTTTGGTGTGTTGTTTGTATAGGTGGTTGGGTGGTGCTCTGGTGTGATCTTAAGCTGACCACAAGATGTATTGGTTCTGGAGCCTCTTGAGAGGGACTGTGATGCAGGCCAAATTCAGCCACTGACTTTGCTTTGCCTGGGGCCATGTAGTATGAACTACAAAATGATCTATAGATGGTTACTGCTTGTGCTGGGCTTGGAGGTACCTGGGAGAAGCCAAGCTGTGAATCAAGGCTGGCTGCCACTAATGTCAGGGTTGGGCAACTTAGTCAGAAGTAGTGGGCATATGCTGTTTGTTTGGGGGTTGTGAACCATTGTAGGATTTTAGAAAAATCTGCAGCATGAGCCAAGACCAGTCATCTGTATATAAAAGTCACTGGAAATGGCAAGGGTGGCCCCAAAAGTTGGGTCAGGTTGGGTCTCAAGGAATTACTAGGGTGGAGGGAACAGTGTTAGCTAGATTGATGTAGACTAAGACATGGTACCCACCTGCACTCACAGGGGGAGGGCTCAGCAAAGAAATAATGGATTCTTTCAGCACTTCTGTCTGGGAGACAGCTTCTCCTCTAGTCATTGCCATGAAGCCAGACAATTCAGTTCTTCACCCTATGTCCCTGGCACTACCTACTGCTCCAGTACCTAAGCTCAGAGCAAGTGAGTCCCTCAGCAAGAAAGTCCATGTATGTATTCCATTCTCTCTCTCTCTCTGGTTAGTGGTTTTCTATATAACAACAGTTGTGTGTTACATTTGAAAATAAATGCTATTTTACACATTATAAAAATTTGACGTCAATAAAAATATTTAGTCTTCTGGAATTAAAATTTGACAAATAAAGCATGAGAACCAAGATATTTTTCATATGCTTTTATATATTTTAAAAGGTATTTCCATTATTTTAGGCATTTTTCACGTATATATTTATTCATTATATGTTTTATTGAGTTGTTGCTAAGTTCCAGACACTTTACTAGGTGTTTTGGAGGTTGACTAGGATATATTCTCTGCCTTCAAATACTCATGTTCTAACTAAAAAGATAATTTTACAAATAAGTAATTATGGTAGAAAGTGAAATAAAGAATTACCTACAAAATGAGACAGCAAAGAAATAATAAAAAAATGAGGTGGACACAAAAATGTAACTAATTGCAGTATCTAAAAAGAAAAAGCACTAAATCATTTTATTAATCCATTAATAAAAATAGATTTTTTTATTGCAGCAAGAACCTTGAGATCATCAGTGAAATTTTATAAAATTGCAAATTACTTCAACTTGGATCTTAAAATGCCAACACATTTTAAAAGGGAGATACATCATTAAAAAGTTACACAAATTTAAATTCTATTTAAAAAATCCAATGCTGTGCCATCATAAGGAAAAGCAATGTTAATACTTTCTCTTTTCTCTTTTATTCCCTCAGATTTTAAAACGATCATCTTAAAGTGAATGAACATTGAAGTTGACTTTGAAGAATATTAGACGCACTTCACATTTTACAGGTAACTCATTAAAACACCTTGTGTCACACAATTGCCTGTATTTGTCTCATCTTTCAACCTCCTTCTACTTTCACCCAAAATAGAGGTGTGTAAATAGCTTGTAGCAGGGTCCTTGGTTCATGTCTGGCGGGAAGTTCTTTAGCATTTCGAGTTATAATTATTTGTATATATGTCTTAGCTCCTAGTCCAGATTATAAACTCTGCCTATTTCTAATTGCATCTGCAAAAGAGTCCAGTATAGTTGCTTATACAGACAGGTGCTCAGCAGTTATGGCATGCATAAATGATCTGCTACCAATCCAGGAAACAAACTACTAGAATTTACATTTTCCTCACTGACAAATTTTGATTTAGAGAATGTTTCTTTTAAATCCTTGGGAAAAGTTAATCAGAATCTAAATCTACCATGTCACTTCCTTTATACAGTCCAGTGCAACTATTCTTCTGGGTCCATAAAAGTGTCTGGGACATTTGCCAGGATATATTACTTTAAAACTTAGTTTCAGCACTTCAGAAATTGTTTTCCTTTTTTAATACTTTCCCAATAATTATGATTTCCTGCCATCAGGTAGCACCAACAATTATAGTGCCTTAAAAAAAGTGTTCTTTGTGATGCAGACTTTAGTTTTAAAAATAATTTAAAATAATCAAATAAGACTAACTAATAATAAAAAGATATATAATTAAAGATATTTGAAGAGACAGTGGAATAATTTTGGATTGTTCACTTTCCACATTTCATCAAGTCTAAGATGTCTTTGATTTTAATTGGCACCATTCTTTTATGTATCAATAAGATGGAAAAGACATTAGAAATTACCCATCTAGTTAAGTATCACATTCATTACTTCTCATATTTTTCTTTATTGAGTATTTAATGTATAACATAGTGAGTATAGTTGATAACACTGTATTTATTATATGATTAAATTTGATGAGTACAGAACTTGTCTTCTCGCCAATTTTTAAAAAATGTATAATTTTTTAAAAAGTCCTTTTGTAATTATTAGACACAGATATTTATAATACTTTGCTCTGTTTCCATGCCTTTGTGGGTGTATGGTAACTTTGTTTTTTAATATATTTTATTGGTTTTTTACAGAGAGGGAGGGAGAGGGATAGAGAGTCAGAAACATCGATCAGCTGCCTCCTGCACGCCCCCTACTGGGGATGTGCCCGCAACCAAGGTACATGCCCTTGACTGGAATCGAACCTGGGACTTTTCAGTTCGCAGGCCGATGCTCTATCCACTGAGCCAAACCGGTTAGGGCGTGTATGGTAACTTTTTATTCAAAGCTGAATCATAACACAATCTTTCTGAGGACATTGTGTGGCAATTAGACTTCATATGAGTATTCAAAATCCTCAAAATTATTAAAATTATGACAAAATAAATAGCTACTACTAAGTTTGTACATGCTTTAGCTTGTTACATTGAGTATAAGAATAACCTCAATTTTAAGATGATTGATGCTGATTTCAGAGATCATTTACCATTTGTGAACAAATTTGAACTTAGGATCAAAGAAATACAGTATCTTTAACTTTGCCTGTGTTAATTCAACTTGAATTTTTAGTTCATAACCAAAAGCCCTTCTCTGAACTTTGGGTTCCCTTTCACTCAGCACTGTCTATTTTTACAGTCCTTTTGGGATTTCTTATTTCCAACCTAATCAAAAGAGGTGCTTAATTTTCTCTCCCAGTACTGCTGAGCAACTTGAAAAAAATTACAATACAGCCTCTAGTCCTAAACATTTCTTCCAGCTCATGAGACTATAGAAGAGATAAAGAGACAAGCCCACAGAACACTGAGCTTTGAAGTTCTATGACTAGATTCTTTACAATCAGAGGACGTAATTTCCAATTTTGTTCTTTAAAAGAGTAAAACATGTACCCCAGCCCCCAAATCATCCTCTGTTGTAATTACATGTTACCTTTCACGTCTTACCAAAGTTCTAAAATGAACTTGACCTCTGGGACTTTTCATTCTCAGCAGGCTGGGGAACATGGCCACCATCTTTCTCATTTGTTTGAAGGTTTATTGGAATCTCAAAATAATTCCCATAGGAGATTCCACTTTCTTTAATCATGGATCAAATGATTCCAGTTTTAGCATCAACATCAAGATTGGAGAAAGGTTACATATTGTTGAAAGCTCTTTCTGGGAAAGGCATTTAAAACTCAACTGAATAGCCTAAGCTGAATATCTTACACTGAAATAACTATTTTTATTCTAGTCTCCTAATGCGCTGTGTGCTCGCTCTTAGAATTTGATAGCAATTACCATTCATTCAGTTGTTCAAGCCAGAAACCAGAAACATTCAAAGACTTGCCTCATCAAAGCCCCCATTCTGTCTTTAATTATTTGCTTGTCTTTCTTTGTTATGGACTGAATATTTAATCTCCTCAAAATTCATAAGTTGAAATTCTAACCTCCCAAAGTGATGGCATCCCAAGGTGGGGCCTTTGGGAGGAGATTAAGTCAGGAGAGTGCAGCCCTCATGAATGGGGTAAATGCTCTTACAAAGGAGACTCCAGAGAGCTCTCTCTTTCCCTTTGCCATGTGTGGATACAACAAGAAAACGGCCACCTGAAATCCAGAAGAGGGGCCTTACCAGACCCGACGATGCTGTCATGCTGATCTTGGACATCTACCCTCCATAACTGTAAGGGAAAAAAATTATGTTGTTTATAAACCATCCAGCCTATATAATTTTGTTATAGCAGCTTGAATGGACTAAGAGACCTGCTCTAGACCTTAAACTCTGATGCGATAGAGACTATGATTATTCCATTTATATTTGCAACTCCAGTTCCGGGTGTATAATGTATATATTACATTAAAATGCAAGTGAGAATCAACTTACTTTGTGTCTTGAGAGAATGAACTGACTTATTAGTAGTTAAGGGCTGATATTAGAGGGGAACTTGGACTTTAAGCTCCTTGATTTTAACTAGATTTTATTTTGTGCTTATTTTGTACCTTAATAGGATTACTGGTAAATGCTTAAGCTACTCATAGATATAGAGAATTTTAGAATTAAAAGGAAACTCAGAGATCAGTTCAGCCTCATACCAACCCAAAGAAGGCATCTATTTTCTGAAAATTTAAAAGTCAAGAACACTGGTTCAGCACTAGAGCTGACTTAGGTTTCCTTTGTGTCTCCCCAGTTGGTGGGAAAGAGTCAAGTGTTGCTAACAGAATATCTTTATAAATAAATTAACAATTGTTGGACAGAACTTGCTCTCTGATAGAAAGCTAACAAAAAAAATATTGGCTTAAACTTTGTCTGGCAAAGTTAATATATTATGAACATTTTGACATTGAAATTCAAAGATTTTCTAAGACTAGGTTTCTTTGGAGTATAAAAAGCACTTTTGAGGATATCAAAAGATATAATAGATGAAGTGGGAGGAAAAAGTTATGGGAAGTTAAGTCTTTCATTTGTTACTTTTGACAAGCTAAACCCACGTAATAAGAGGCAAGGTAGTATTCTAATAAAGCATGCCTCACTGCGTATAATTGAGTTAATCTGTTCTCATCTCTAGCACATCAAGCTGCCAAGAATTTTAATAATCACAGTGCACAGGAGGATTAGGGAAGCTCTATACTCTTAAGTTGGTTAATGAAGTAAAGTGTTATGAGATATGTTTTCTCAGATGGGAAAAAACCTAGCAGAACTGACTTTGGTTTGGATATGGTATCCATTTGCTTCTTATTTTAAAATAAATCTTCTAGGAAGACTTCTTGCATTCCTCTAGACCTCTTTTTTTTTTTTCTTTGCTGGCATCAATAGTTCACTGAAAATTTCCTTATTAGTAAAAAAATATTTTGGAGCAAAAGGGAGTGAGGAGTATTCTAAAATTGATGGACTCCTTTGTGTCAGATGTGTTAAGTACTTAGACTCTACAACAACCCAGTTAGATAGGTGGTATTATTTCCATTTTAGAGACGAAAAGTACACAGCTCACAAATGGTAGTATTTTGTTCAAAGTCAATTGGAAACCAGGAGACTATGTGAAAGAAGTCTGTCTCAACTTCAAGTTGACTTTCTTTCTATTCTCTTTTTGTCACTTCTTGCTCTGCTCCATAAAGAAAAAGTGTTCTAATTCAGATTTTGGTTTGGTCTATAGAAAATAGTATCTATAGGATACAATAACATAAAATAAGCCTTTTGTACTATTGCAAATATCATTTTCCATCACAGCAGTAATTAGAAACAACATTGATCACATGAAAATCATTCTTACTATTTGCCCCAGAACTGTAATCAACTGTAACTGTATCCAAAACTAATAGACAAAATTTAAAAAGTGGTTAACCAAAGAAATAATTACATACTGTTATTAAAGTATTTTTTGAAGATTAAATCCAGAGAAACTCTATGTCAATCAATGTGAACAACTGGGAATCCCAAAGGAATACCAGTTGGATTTTAATATACTTTCTTATGTGCTTGTACTTTACCATTACCCTATTTTGCAAAAAAGAAAATAATTAAAAAGTGAAGAAGAAAAGTAATCTACTTTACTTCTACCTCACCCCTACTTCTTCTTTAATCCATTGGAACAGTCATTCTACCAGAAAAAATTTCTCTGGTCTTTGGCACATCGGTCAGTTTCATAGCTAGAGAACATATGATGTAGTTCATGTATTCATTTCATTATTATATAGCTCGCTATCACTTGATCAGAACGGAATTTATTCTTCCTCATCTAGGACATCAAATGGTTAATACTACTATGATTTAAATCCAGAGAAAGTTAATAAAAAAAAAGTCACCACAAAACTGACAATAAAGGCCTATATACTTAATGATAAATTTAAAACCATCTTTCTAAGACTGGGGACCTATTAATAATATATGCTAATCCATAATTTGCACACTTTATTCAAAATAAATACTTAGATTAAACACTTATGGAGGCTATCCATTCTAATTGCTTTCTATTTTTAAAGTAATGTTTAAAATTACATCCTATATAGTAGATAGTTAAGCAATTTATACAATTTGGATTTTATTCTAATTTTAAGAGAACTCCTTCTAAATTAAAAGTGGCATATTTTCAGCCTGCATTTCTTCAGGTCAACATTCTTATCTAAATTGTAGGAAATTCTATTTTAAGGGAATAAAAAGAAATCAACCATAATAATGGCTCATGCTTAAATAATACTCATATGAATTGACATGAATATATGATAAATATCCATTTTCTCAAGACAATTGTTAACATATGGTCCCTTGATTTTTTATTTAGCAAAATAATTTAGAAAATACCATTACACTAAGAAAAAGGATCAGAACATAGTTTTTGATAATTTAATTAAATATCACTCCTCATAATTTTCAGTCTTTCACCTACACAATATAAACCTCTACACACTTCACTATAATCAATTTTAGAAAACAGTTTAAAAAAATCTCTCCAGTATCCTAAAACTTTAGGGCTGATGCTTAAAGTTATCTTCTAGATTCCATAAAAATTATTTTTTTAGTTAGTTCTTTTTATTAAACATAGCCACCAGGAAAGAGGCTTTATATTAGCTACATATAACCACAAAAAAAAGTGAATAAAATTGCTTGTGGCTCAATAGAGATATTAAATTGTATCCGTAAAGATTTGAAAATTTGCACATGTTAAATAGAACAAAGCTGCAAATGTGTCTCCTTATAGAACTGGCTTAAATTCTAGGTTATAGAATTCTCCCACGAAATCTGTTTCAAATGCCCTAATTTTGTGTGGCACATAAGATTCTAAAAGTAAAAGTAGTTTGGGAAAGTTTCCAGATCACTAGCTGTAAGGAAAATAAAACCTCTGCTTTGGGCATAATCATGTCCTTTTAATCAATATAGTAATTTAGGTATTAGAAGGGGTTAACGGTGATTACCTTCTCAGCTCCAAATTTGGAACCAATTGAGAGATAGGCACAAGAGTCAGACAGAAGGAGGCTAAAATATTAGCTTCCGGTTTGGTTCAGTTGGTTGGGTGTCATCCCATTCACCAAAGGGTTGCTGGTTCAATTCCTGGTCAGGGCACATGCCCAGGTTGTGGGCTCCATCCCTGGTGGGGAGGCAGCCGATTGATGGTCCACTTTCACATCGATGTTTCTCTCCCTCTCCCTTCCTCTTTCTCTCAAAATGGATTAAAAAAATAGCTTTAGAGGAGATTAAACTGGATGAGAAGATATGGTACAGGTGTGTGGCCACACCAAAAGAAAACATAAATCCAATGCAAATGCCTATGATGGTATTTTCTGAAATGTATCTTCCTGATGAGTTCAGCTATTTTAACCTGGTGTTTTGCCTCTAATGAATCCAGTTAGATTGTACATGAATAGTTCTCCTTCCTATAGAATATATCTTCACATAAACATTTTTCCTTTTTCTCTCAGAATGTATGATCACTTGTGTCACTTTTTACTTATTTTTTTTTTTTTACTTTTCCTTTCCACCCTTTTTCTCTCTTAAGGAAAATAATTATTCACTTGGGACTATAAAATAAAACCCAGACAGGAAAGAAACATTCCATGAAGCCTAAGCAAACATGGAAATTGGAAACCAGAGTGGCCTTTATTCAAGAAAAGATAGAGCGCCCATCCCTGGTGAGGGTGTCAGGACAGAAGTGGCTTTGTGGGGAATTTTGGAACAGATGGCAGGGAAGACTATGTGCTCACCTGACAATAGTGGCTCCTCATTCCTGGAATGCGATCCACTCTGATCTGTTATGGAGGGGCTGTCACCTTACTGCGACTCTTCCTTGAGTCCCCCACCACCAAAGAAAATCAGAAGCAGGATGGGCCTAGTTCTAATATTTTCTTTTCTTTTAATTATGATCTTCCAAATGCTACATAAAATGTGTTTCAAAAATACTGAACAGAAACAAAATATGATAACAGAAATTATAGGTGATTTAAATTTATTGTGTAGAAAATTATTTTAAATCCTATATAATAAAAGGCTAATATGCAAATTGTCCCCTTGACCGTGAGTTCGACCAGGGGACAGGGCTGGCCCACCAACCGCCTGTGGCCCCTTCCCTTGGCCGGACCCACCCCTGTTCAATCCCCCAACCCCCGCCCCAATCGGGGCAGGCTGGCCAGACCCCCACACCTGTGTATGATTTCGTGTACTGGGCCTATAGTATTTAACTAAAAATGTAAATGACATTCATTGCCTTAAAAACTATAAAAAGGCATATTAAAAATTAAATACAATTCAAGCATGCAATTGTATCTTTCCTATTGTCTGGGGAAAGCTCAGGGTATTTGTGCTATTGTCTGGAGCCTGTCTTGATATTGTAATAATATGAAGAACTAAAATAGGTTTCCATCCTCAGTTATTGACAGAGAAGTTTTCTACCATTTCCAAATCTGATTCTGTGTTTTGTTTGTAATTTTTATTGGAAAATATTTTAAAATTGGCATTGCCTCAATTTTTTACAACCTAGTGGTGTTTTTAGCATTTACCTTTTTATTTTACTTTATTTTTATTGTTGATGCTATTATAGATGTCCCCATTTCCTCCATTTTGCCCACCTCCACCCAGCCCTGTACCCCCTTCCCTCTGATCATCACTACACTGTTGTCTATCAGTTATGCATATATGTTCTTTGGGTAATCCCTTTATCTTTTTTCATCCATTCTCCCTTCCCCTTTCCCATATGACAACTGTTAGTCTGTTCCATATATCCATGCCTCTGTTTCTGTTTTGTTCATCAGTTTATTTTGTTCATTAGATTCCACATGTAAGTGAGATCATATGCTATTTGACTTTCTCTGACTGGCTTATTTCACTTAGCATAATACTCTCCAGATCTATCCATGCTGTCCCAAAAGGTAAGATTTCCTTACGGCCCCATAATATTCCATAGTGTAAATGTACCACAGCTTTTTTTTATCTACTCATCTACTGATGGACACTTGGGCTGTTTCTGATTGTAAGTAATGCTTCTATGAACATGGGGTTACATATATTTTTTTAAAATTGGTCTTTTGTATGTATACTCCCAGAAGTGAGATCACTGGGTCAAAAGGTAGTTCCAGTTTCAATTTTTTGAGGAAAATTCATACTGTTTTCCACAGTGGCTGCAGCAGTCTGCATTCCCACCAACAGTAGACTAGCATTCCCTTTTCTCCACTTTCTCACCAGCTCTAGTTTGTTGATTTATTGATGGTAGCCATTCTGGCAGGTAGGGATCGCATTAATCCAGAGTCCTCTGAAGTCAATGAATTTCAAGAATAAGAAGTTAATTGATTGAAGAGGATAGCTTAATTTTATATGTATTTTTAAAATAAAGCTGTTTTATTGAAATCTTAAATAATTTGTTACTTACCTAAACTTTATGAACTGAAACAACATATAAGTGTTTTTATGTTGCACAGTGCAAAGTACTGTAGGCAGTTATTTAAATGGTGGTCTAACATGCTATCATTGTTGAGTTACTTGCTTAAAGAATGTACAATGCCAGGGTAGTAAAAAATAAGTTCTGTTCAAGGGGGAAAACATGGTAATCAGGGCAAGATTAACTCCAGAGTGAATTTCATTACAAAGGTCCAACAGGGAGATATGTCAGGGCACTGGTAAGATGTACAAATTTATTAAAATAATTAATGTGATTACCTAGATCGTAAGTATTCTCATAATAATCTTAGGGTACATATCATTTAGACTCAGAAGAAAAAAAGAGAATTGCTAAAGTGACTTTTTTATTCTTGGGGGGCAAATTTTTATAATTTTGGAGTTTTCAGAAGAAGAAAATCATAACAAGAGCCTCTCTGGATTTTGGCCCAGAACAGTGTACTTTTGTCCTATTCATGCCTTTTTTTCCCCTGCACCTGTGTGTACCCTCATTCACAGTCTCATGTTCAGAGAAGATACATCTGTCTTAGGTATATAGAGTGCCCAACTTTCGCAGTTTGTCTGGGAGTTTCCTGGGATGTGGGACTTTTAGTGCTAAAATCTGGGCAGTCTGAGCAAATCAGAGCAGTTGGTCTTTCTACTCCATTTTTCAGCAGGAGATTAGACATTTGGTCATTCACACAGAATGGACAAATAAACACGTTAGCCACTGTGCATCCATGAAGTAGCCCTAGTGTCCAGATGGGAGACAGATATTTTTCTTTAACTCTCAGCCAGTCCCTCAGTACCAGAAGGAGGTAGGTCTGAAATCTTCAGACAACTTCTTGACACATCTCTTTGATCCAGAGGTAATTAGATCTTTCTCCACTCACAGGGAAAGGGAAAAATAAGTCATCTTGGTCACATCTCAATAATGATTTGCACTGGAGCTCAGATCAAAGACAGATATGTTGCAAGAACATAGCCGCCGTGTTAGAACCAGGTGGGTGATTATCAGAAGCACAAGTTGATTTCAGGCATTTCTCCTTGGTAAAGTTTAGAAGACAAAGTTGTTGGATTATGACAGGCATAGGTAATGTAATCCACCAGTTTGGGCAACAGAGCCGATTTGTCTTTTGGACATCTTTCTGTGGAGGGATTTGTAAACCAGATATTTTTGGAATTAGTTTTACATTTGTGAATCTTTGGAGCATGGTATTTAGTTCTGTTTCAGGAAGGTAGCCTGTGTATTCTCTATGTCAAAGCTCTTTCTTCAACAGAAATATTGAGCCAGTTGTCATGGACTTTCTGATTAATAATAACTTGGTATGTTACAGCATCTCCTTCTATTCTGACATTTGCAGTTCATTTGTTGAATGTTGGATTAGCCTGCACTCCTTCACATCTGTCAACTTCTGCTTGTTTCCCTTTAGCTCACGATTTTTCTGGGTAAACTTCTGTTGTAGGATTATATGTTGACTGATGGAGCTCCTTAAGGTCTCTACTTTGAGCTGAGGGTTTTTCCTTGACTATCCGTTGGAATTTTGGCCAGTTTCAGTGGAGAGGGGTCATAGATCACTGTCTTTATTTGTTTTTCCTATTTTCAACTAATTTTTCAGTTTGGATTGGAATATTGTCTGTATTATCTTCAACTTTTGTTAATGTGTTTTCCAGAGAGAAGGGAGAAAGGCAGGGAAGAAGAATAGATGAGAGAGAGGGAGAGGGAAGGGGAGAAAAAGAGAGGAAAGGAGAGGGGAAAAAGGAGAGGGAGAGAAGAAAAGAAAGAAGAAGGATGGAAGAAGGAAGGCAGTGAATGAAGGTAGAAAAGGAAAAAAGGAAACGAAGAAGGAAGGGAGGAAGAAAAACAGTGTTATTATCAATCTGGTTCCTTCTTCAAAGAATGTGAGAAGCCCCTAATGAAAGTTTGCAGGACTTTATAATTTTGGTGAAGAAATGGATATATCCAGGATGCTCTTTGGACTTCATGGACAGACTATTTATTAATGAATTCCCATAGTATCTATTTTATGGCCTGGGTAGCTTAAAATCTACATTTTATCATATTTCTCAAGTATGATCAGGTTGCTAGTGAACTCAATTAAAATACTAATTAAATAACATGTTTGCTGTTGAGCCATCTAGTTATGAAAATTACAAAACAAGGTAATTTAAAAAACAGTTTTATAATCTAATTAAAATAGATCAAGTACCACTGTACCTCAGGTACTGTGCTAATTATAGTTGGGGAAAGATAGCAATTTGAGTAAGATGTTTCAATAGGAGATATAAATGTTAAATACAACTAATTAATTATTAGGTAATATTATTCTGGAAAGGACTTTAGAAAGATGAGTATATATAAAATGTATATTCTAATTAGCATCTTGCCTAAAAAAGTGAGGCTTTCTTTTTCCTAGAAAGTTTAATTTAATTTTGTCTATTATTACATGCTTTTAATTATGAATTTTCTTACTATTGGCAAATTTTACTAAACTTGCTTGCATTATTCATGATTATTATTAAGGGTCATGATCTTTAAGAATAAAAAATTGAAAATGTTTAAAAATAAACCAGTTTTTAAAATATGTAAAGCATCCTAAATATAAAAATATAGTTATTATTTTCTATCAATCTCACAGTTTTAATGAGTTGAAAATAAAACTGTATCAACTTGGATGGAACTGGAGAGCATTATGCTAAGTGAAATAAGCCAGTCAGAGAAAGATAAATATCACATGATCTCACTCATTTATGGAATATAATGAACAACATAAATTGATGAACAAAAACAGATCCAGAGTCAGAGAAACATCGATCAGACCATCAAACCTCAGAGGAAGGTAGGGGAGGGTGGGGTAAGGTGGAGAGATCAATCAAAGGACTTGTATGCATGCATATAAGCCTAACCAATGGACACAGACAACAGGGGGGTGAGGGCATGAGTGGGGGGGTGGGGGTGGGGGGGCAATGGGGGAATAAGGGCACATATGAAACACCTTAATCAATAAAGAAATTAAAACAAAAAAAAAAAAACTAGTATTAACTTATATTTTAGCTCTTACAACAAAAAATATTTAGAAGCCTACAAGAAGCTAAAAAACCTGTAAAAATGTGAATTACAGCAGAGAGGAAAATAATCTGTTCTTTTTATCATATAAAATTGATTATTTCATTTTTATAAATTTGTATGCCTTTTTTTTCTTCTTTATCTCCTATCAGATACAAAAACTTGATGACACCTAACCTCTAGTTAATTATGATGTTTCACAGTTAACAAGGACAGCCACTTAACTTCTTTGGCCTTTTTTTTCTTTAAAATGCAAGATAAAACCCCTCCAGTGTATGGAATCCTTGGATGAAATGTGATTTGAAATAAAATGGTTTCTCTGTTTACTTAATTTGACACTCCTCAGCCTCAGAACAACACTCTCAACTTCTGCTTATTATAAAAGGCTTTATGGAATGAAGAGTCTCTCTTCTCAGAGTGCAATTCCTGTGGGTACCTGGAGCCCTGCTTACTGAGCACAGGGCCTTGTCATGAGAAGCACGTGATGTAGACTTCTATTTACCCCTGTTCTGAGATATTTGCAAAAGGAATGATTAAGTCATCTCTTGTGGGAGATTTCTGCCTTAAACATCTTTGTCTTCCTAATCAAAGATTGAAGAATCCGTGAAACTGAAATTAATGACAGTTACTAATGTGACTTGTCCAAATCCTTGGCTTCTGATGGTTGTGCTTTTGTTTCCCTGTCACTGGTTAAATTTTGAGTCCTATTCCTCCGGGTGCAAATCACGTGTGATTAATGTGCTTGGTGAGAGTCATTTAGTAAATATATAAATCAAGTCACTTTGTTGAAAAATATATATTCATCATTTACAGGGATCAAGCTGTGGTTTCCTTTGCAATCTACCTGTGGAAATGATACAGCCCAGTTGTTTCAGAGTTCCCCTCCAAACTGTTAAGGGGGCAGAATTGACCCTTCCTTGGCACAGTGGAACTTAGAGAAATTAGAGGGTTAGTAGTGGTTGCTATGCGGCATTTTGGATCCTGAGCTGGAGGATGACCAACAGGTGTGAACTGGTCTGCATCTGGCATTGAATAGTTCATGACTTTAAAAGGGCAACCTTATTTTGGCGAGACTACTGAGAACTATGAAGGAGAAAAACCATATGAAATTCTTAATAAAATGCAACAATCTTAACAAAGGACTAAGTAGTCACTTTGAATATGCTAATAAAATGTATGTTTCAAATGAAACATCAGCATTCTTCTCTTCAGGTGGAATGGATGGTGTGCAAATTGCATTATCATGACTGTAAGGGCTATTCAGGAGTATTTGCTCATGCAATTAGACAGGTGCACAAAATAAATGGCAGGAATGCAAATCTTCAGCCTTAGCAGATGTTATCATTGCATATCTGGGAAACATGAGAACATGTTTTCTGAACTGAAAAAAAATATTAAAAATTATTAGATAATTGAGTAAATTATTTAGAAAACAAATAAAATATAAGAACATCATACAAATAGTAACTAGGTAGAAAATATAATGGAGTAAATGATTGTCAGAATAAAAACATAATTTTCTTACAAATAAATTTAACAGTAATTATGCATTACTAATATAAAGGTGACTGTAAAACTCAAAGGGAATAAAAAAGACTCAAATGAAAGCCAAGACAAAGAAATACTGCCTTGTTCCTTGACAATAATATTTAGTAGTATAAAGTTAGTAACACTCTCTTAATATATGCTCACTTAATCTTTATAATGAAGTACAAATAAAAATGAAAGGGATTATTTAGTTATAAATGATACTAAAATTTATTTGAAAATAAATTAATGTATAAAAATACACAGGACAATTTCTAAGAGGGTTATAAATAAAGATACATTAGCCCCTACCTGCTGTTAACATTCTATATAATAAAAGCCTAAGTGACCATTATGGCGGAATGACCAGAATGACTGGTCACTATGATGCGCACTGACCACCAGGGGGCATACACTCAACGCAGAGGGAGTGCCTCTCAGTCACAAGCTGGGCTCACGGCTGGCAAGCACAGTGGTGGCGGTGCGAGCCTCTCCCGCCTCCGTGGCAGCACTAAGGAGCAGTGAGCAGGTGGGAAGTAGGAGTGAGGGATCCTGGACTGCGAGAGTGATGTCTGACTGCCAGCTTAGGCCTGCTCCTTGCGGGTGCAGGCCTAAGCTGGCAGGCGGACATTCCCGGTGGGGTCCCAGACTGCGAGAGGGCACAGGCTGGGCTGAGGGACCCCCACCCCAGTGCATGAATTTTGTGCACTGGGCCTCTAGTATGTTATAATGTAACAGAAGCTAAAGCTGTATTGTACTGGAATATGATTAAACAGATGAATTAAGGGAAATGAACAGAGTTCAGAAATACTCAGGGGCTTGTTTCCAGATCAGAATGGATTAATGATCAGAATTAGAACAGATTCTAACACTCACTTGATACTACTCACTATACTCATTTTTTAAAGGTTTCAATATATTTTAATTTTCCAAATATGCTATCCTATATAATAAAAAACTAATATGCAAACCGACCAAAGGGTGGAATGACCAGTCGCTATGACATGCACTGACCACCAGGGGGCAGACACTCAATGCAGGAGCTGCCCCCTGGTGGTCAGTGCGCTCCCACAGTGGGAGTGCCACTCAGCCAGAAGCTGGGCTTACAGCTGGAGAGCACAGCAGTGATGGCAGGACCCTCTCCTGCCTCCACGGCAGTGCTAAGGATGTCCAAGTGCCAGACATCCCCTGAGGGCTCCCGGACTATGAGAATGCTCAGGCCAGGCTGAGGGATCTTCCCAAGTGCACGAATCTCGTGCACTGGGCCTCTAATATTTAAATGAGTTGCAGAGTGCTTAAATGACAAATTGACTTTGAAACAATTCTGTATGACAGCAACTGGGATGGTTACTCATCATTCCACTCTTTTGGGGTGACTCTGCCAACAGGGGACAGGTTCCATTCTATTCTAATCTGGGTGGTTTTAAATATCCATGCACCAACACAGAAAGTGGTTCCACTGGCTAGTACAGCATTATCCTATTTGTCATGAAAATCTGGGGAGTCTTGCCCTAATTTGCTGAATGCTTCTTCTCTTGAGACTGAACATATTTCTAGTCAGGGGAGACAACATGAAGGTGTAATGGGATTGCAGTTGACTGTAGCTGCTGGTCTATTTCCTTGAGAGACCTGGTAGGAACTCTGAAGCTCAGATGCTCTCCTCCAAATGTTCAAGATTCAGGTTCAGTTCTGGAGGCTGGAAGTCCAAGATCAGGGTGGTAGCATAGTTGGGTGAGGGATGTCTTCGGATTGCAGACTTCTTATTGTACCCTCACATGCTGGAAGGAGTTCCTATCCTTATTGCAGCAGAATAAGCTGGTTCCAGGTCTGCCAAAATAGTGCTGACCAGGAACATGCAAGGAGAGGCAACAACTACCATCTAAGAGAACCTGCAAGATATGTCACTGCTACCACATACATGAAAGCACAGCATGGTCCCAATGTGGTTACGCTTAGAAAGGTATTGGTAGGAAAGATGCCAAAAAGCAAAAGAACTGGTTACATAGCATAATAGGGATACAAATGAGTTCATCATTTCCGCAGTACCTTATTATTCTATTTTTTTCAAAATTTGTAAAAAAATTTCCAATATTCTGTGCAAGTAGAGGTGTGTCTTGCACTGTGTCCATTGGTGGGAAGGGAAGGTCTAGTTGTCCCATCAGGTTTCAGGTCCTTTTGATTAGGTGATAAAGGGAAGAGCTACCCAGACTTCTCTTATTCCTTTATATAGATACTTTCTTCCTTTTACCAAATCTAAATGTTTCCCTTTCTCCTCTCCTTCTCTCCCTTATAATCATTTTGGTCCTATTTGGGGCTTTTCTCTCATCATCATCAAATTTTCATGTATTTTTTAAAGAATCATAATAATTTATGTCTCTTGTCTTGAGGACCAACTATTTACTTTAAGATATATCTAATTTATCTACAGGTTGTATCTCTAAACTGGTGTCCTTAGTATTAGTTATATAACATCTAGGCAAAAAATGTACAGGGATAATTCTTGGTGTTTAAAATTAATTGAAAAGCACTGTATTTTTATGTCACTTGGTTTTACATCTTTTGTCAATTAATCAGATTATGTGAACTGGACCAAAGTCAGGTTCCCTGTGCTACACAAAAGCTGTGAGAAGCAGTGAGCCATTGGCACTCTGTCTACAGAGGATGAGCAATATGGTTTCAGTAGGATCTCTCCATTCTGCAAGTACCCTCCATTTCTTAAATTCTCAATTTTAAGTTTGCTCTACTCAGTATCTTAGAGCCTTCCTCCCTCCTCTTCCAGCTAATGTATGCTCTTCTTAATTCATTTTATTTCATAGCATCATGTCTATTTACTCATGGATTTCCTAAGGATCTCCACTTTCTGTGGCTAGGTTTTGCATTTATTATTATTATTATTATTATTATTATTATCATCATCATCATCATCAAACTTGGGTCAACTTCGAGGGAAAAGTTTCATTTGTCAAATTATTTATGTTTTTCAGTTCATCCCTAGATGGAAGCTCATCATTCATTCTGGGTTGTCAACAGCCTTTATCTTCAACTCTTGTTACTACAGTTTTTATCTGTGAGACCTTCGTTTTCAGTTTTCTCACACCAGTGGTCTGCTAGTTGGCTGAGTTTATTTCATCTCCATCAATATTCTTTCTAATTAGATATGTCCTTAGATTCAGAATCAGTAGCAAGCCCTGTCATCAGTAAAGTGCAGTTGCTCAGACTTTAATTTCATTCATTTGGTATGCGAGAAGTTGGATGTCAGAAACTTCTGATTTAATTAGGTTTGCTCACTGAACTCAGTATGTTGCTCAGTCCAACTGTCCACTTCCTGTTCTATGTCCTTAAATCTGACATGTTCTTCTCAAGCATAAGGAGTTTGTATTTGATTTTCTCTTCATTTAGTTTGGCTTCATTAGGGGAACTTCCTGCCTTTGAAAATTTTACCATCTTTCTTACAAGAGTAGATGAGCAGAAATAATAAATATAACACAATATAATACTGGTTTTATTATTATCTAGTTAGAATACATTTAAAAGATCTTTAAAATACTCTTGCTTTAAAAAACACTATTTAAGTCATTATAAATAATATTTTCAATTCCCATCTGTAATTTATATGAAATGTATTAGGCATTACCATATCACCATTTATGGTTTTGACTTTAAATTCCCAACATTTGCTTATTATTTAAAGTGTGAATGAAATTGTTAAAAAAATGGCTTTGGGGTTAATTTGTTATTTTTTAAAAGTATTTTCATTGATTTCAGAGAGGAATGGAGAGGGAGAGAGAAAAAGAAACATCTATGATGAGAGAGAGTCATTGATCGACTGCCTCCTGTACACCTCACACTGGGGATCCAGCTGCAACCTGGGCACGTGCCCTCTTGGTTCGTAGGTTGAAGCTCAACCCCTGAACCATGCAGGCTGGGCTGTTATTTCTTTATATTCTATGCCACTGGTTCTCAAATTTCAGTGTTTATCAGAATCACCTGGAGGGCTTATTCCAACACAGACTGCTGCCTCTCCCCCCAATTTTTTAATCCAATAGGTCTGGTTTGAGGCAGAAGAATTTGCATTTTTAACATACTCCCAGGTGACACTGATGCTGCAGGCTTAAGAATCATACTGATCTCTTCTAATGTAAGGATTTTGTAAAGATTTGTATTCTTGTTGCACTTAATTTTAAATTTTTATCCATGTTCTCCATTTCTTAAGTTATAAAGTCTAAAATTTTATATAGAGAGCTATATATAAAAGCTCATTGCAACACACTCATGCACAAATAGATTCCTGACCTTCCTCACGTATCCCAGTTTCTTTTTTCAGAAGCAAACAGTTTCAGCTCTGAGGACTCATTACCAAAATCAGATCAGGCTGATGTTGATTAGCCTGGGCAGCCAATGGGAAGAACTTCACTGTTGAAGGTTCTAAGATGGTGGATCTTCTCTGTAGCTGTCGCTCTGAGCCTTTAGGAGTTTGTTTGTAAGTATACTATGGTCAAAACTTCCTCAATACTCCTCAGTTCCTGGGTATCTTCCTATATCTCTGGAAGGAAGAAAACTCGATGACTCTGATCTCACAAAATTAAAATGGCCAGCTTCTTCAAACATGTCATTGTCCTCTTTAGGCATTTTCATTCTAATGCCTACTTTTGTATTTATCCTCTGTTGGACTCTTTTAATTACACAGTGGGAAATTATTCTCACTTTCTTATGCTACTGGTTCGATTTCCTGACATCCTTTCGGTTTGTTTTATAGTCCTAAATGGGTCTCATACAGCATTCTACTATAGGCTCAGCTGTGGCCAATGAGAATTATGGGAATTGAAAAAAAATGTGTCAGGGTTTAAACAACATCCAAAGACTTACAAATGAGCTCCTTAATTCTCAGGTTTTGATTCCCAGCCACTCTGGCATCTAGCATTTTCTCCATTAACTCTACAATATGTGGCTTGAAAGAGAAAAAGATCTCGTCTGGGCTCACCTACTGGATCAGTATCAAGTTTGATTCTAAGGCGTGCACACAGATGTTTTCCCTCTGGAGAACACTTGGATATCAGAGGTATTCTTTATACTGGTCTACAAACTTGTTTTCATCCAGAAAGCCTTGAGGCAACAGCTTAACTCTTCCATTTCTTCTGGAGTCTAAACTGCCTGGTATACTTTCGTGTCCTTAGAATGTGTTGGTTCTTCAACTCCATAAATTCCTCTGTGTTCTCATGGTCCTCTCCAAAGAATTATTTTAATCTGTTTTCCTGAAAGAGAAAGCTCTTTTTAATGTGTCCACTCTCACAGTAATATAAATTTCTTTACCTAAGTATTAGTATGATACTTTTTAAAAGCTACTTTTAATTATTTTTATATAATTATTTAAAATGTTCTGTTTTTATAAAACAAACCCTCTGTGAGTCTTCTTATTTTTCTGTTATATGCTGATTGGTTCTGTTTGCAATTTTTCAAGCTTTTTTTTTATTGAAGATTATGACAGAGGGCATGTATTTCACAGATTATGTATCCCATGGTAATTATGAGAATGAAAGTCAGGTCATTAGCAAAAGCTGAACAAAGGCTCTGGCTGGTTTGCCTCAGTGGATAGAGCGTCAGCCTGGGGACTGAAGGGTCCTGGATTCGATTCCAGTCAAGGGCACATGCCTGGGTTGTGGGCTCGATCCTCAGTGTGGGACATGCAGGAGGCAGCCAATCAATGCTTCTCTCTCATCATTGATGTTTCTATCTCTCTCTCCCTTCTCTGAAATAAATAAAATTATATATATATATATATATTTTTTTTAAAAAGTTGAACAAAAAGAAAGCATAATTAGCAATATATATTGGCATCTGAGGAGGCTACTAATAAATTACACTACTTTCTCTACCTCCAAAGTTCAGAATTAATTAGGAACTAAGACACAAGTGTCCAGCAAATTCCTATCAACATATCAGCTTATTAAAGATAAATGTGCCAAAACCGGTTTGGCTCAGTGGATAGAGCGTCGGCCTGCGGACTCAAGGGTCCCAGGTTCGATTCCGGTCAAGGACATGTACCTTGGTTGCGGGCACATCCCCGGTAGGGGGTGTGCAAGAGGCAGCTGATCGATGTTTCTCTCTCATCGATGTTTCTAACTCTCTATCCCTCTCTCTTCCTCTCTGTAAAAAATCAATAAAATATATTTTTAAAAAAAAGATAAATGTAATAGAAATTAGCCCTGGCTGGTGAGGTCCAATTGGTTGGAGCATCATTCCATGCACTGAAAGGTTGTAGGTTTGCTTCCCGGTCAGGGCACATACCTAGGTTGTGGGTTCAGTCCCAGGATAGGCAAGTGTGGGAGGCAACTGATGGATGTTTCTCCTTCACATCAATATTTCTCTCTCTTTCTTTCTTCCCCTCTCTTCAAAATCAATAAACCTGTCCTCGGGTGAGGATAAAAAAAGTTCAATAGGAATTATGGCTAGGATCTGGGACCAAATGGATTTTTCTAATATTTTGTTCTAAATTTAAATTACTCTACATAGCCAGAGTTGGATGACTACAGCTCCATTCCCCATGTGCCACTATAAACTTGTAGCTTGATGTAGAAAATATGTGTTTCTTGAGGGGAAAAAAAAAAGCCTTTATGAAAGAGAAAAAGGCCCCAGAAGGGGGAAAGTAGAGTATGTTTATTTTCTTCTCCTGAGTTCACCTGTCAAGATAAGCTGATGGGACTCTACCTGAACAAGAAGATTACTTCTGTCATCTCTAAATTTTCTGTCCAATAGGCAGTAGTTATGGAAAATGTATATCATAGAGGTTAGATATAAATTCTAAAGTAGACCACTTCTTAAGAGAAATAATACATATATATTAGTTTCCCACAGCTTCACTACAATAATATAGATGGGGATAATGCTCTGTGAAATACACAAATATGATTAATGATAAAAAAAATGGTGCTCAGGTTTGTTTTTTAAAAGCAGAGGTGCTAAAGTGAAAAGAAAAATGAAAACAGCTTCCCAAAGGAACAGAATTTGTTAACAGTATTTTTAAAAACCTACAAAGATGATGGGGTCCTTATCTGAAGTCTTTAGAATTAGCTTGGATATGGTAAAGCCAAAGAAGTCAGACTTGTAGATGGATTAAGAGGCCCTGCAATCAATGTATTCAACTAATAACAATTGAACTCTGGACTAATTGCATGGTTTTGAGGTTTCATCCATAATCATTATCCATAAGGCAATGAAGTACTCTCATGGGAACTATTTCAGTTGACAATCTGAAATAGCTCAGGTTTATGTATTCTGGCATATAATCACACAGAATAAAGATATCCATAAGGCAGGCTCATTTTGAGGGCATTGTAACCTTCAAGTTGGACAGATGGAGCACAGAGATCTGCCAAGAGAGAGAAGTTGACAAGCTTGGGAATATTGCCATTACCTATGAGGACAAATTGCAAAGGAGGGTGTTGTGTTTTTTTTTTTTGTTTATCTACATCCAATAATTCTAATGAGCATACATCTATATTTTAGGCCCTGTCGTATTCAGGCACTATGTTCATTCACATATTGTCTAGGTTTAATGAAGGAAGCTGAGTGAAATGATTGCTTATTTTAAATTATATATTAATTTAATTTGAATTAAAATTAATGAAGCTTCACCAGGACGTGGACAGATACTATGCCATGCTTGTGGGGCCTGAACTGCCCCTCCCTTCACTTGACCTGTCTGGGCAGCTTGCACAGAGGCCAAGTGTGAAAAAAGAATTTTCAAGCTGGTGTTAAGCACAGTCATTATCAAAAATTAAATTATATAATCTAACAACTAAATGAACTATATTATAAACAAAGGTAAAATTAATGAAACTTCAAACATTTGCTATTAATTCAATTCAATTATTTTAAATCATTCATTTGTTAACATTTATTGAAAACCAATAGGTACTATACTTTATAAAAGTTATAGTAGATATAAAAATGAACATGGGATTGTCTCCTTAACCCTTTGGGGAAACAGGCTTGCAAACAAATAATTAGAATATGTATCTGTATAAAGGATGATAACTAATACTGGGCATTAGCAACACAAAAATGCATTAGCTACACAAAGCAAGTAATCAACTCAAGAGAACTTAGGGAAGGTTTCATAGAAATGTAGAGAAAACAATTTTTTATAATACACTTCAACATGCAAATACAACCTCTAAAGTGTCATGTAGGATAATTTTCAGATGATAAATTTTTAAAAAAATATATTTTATTGATTTTTTTACAGAGAGGAAGAGAGAAGGATAGAGAGTTAGAAACATTGATGAGAGAGAAACATCGATCAGCTGCCTCTTGCACACCCCCAACAGGGGATGTGCCTGCAACCAAGGTACATGCCCTTGACCGGAATCGAACCTGGGACCCTTAAGTCCGCAGGCCGACGCTCTATCCACTGAGCCAAACCGGTTTCAGCCAGATGATAAATTTTTGATAATGTTATTAAGCATAACTCATTGAATGGACAAAGATTGTTACTTAAAGACACTTTATTTCAGAAAAAAAGTTGCTGATGAGTAAAGATTTTGTTTTTATGTTTTCATTGATGTTTTTAATGATGGAAGAAGATGGCATAATGTGAAGGAAACTCACAAGAACTTGCTCCATGACTTTAATGGCATGAATGTTCAAGATCACCTCAAGGTCAAATTGGAGGCTTAAGCCAATAAGTTCTGTTTTCATTCTGTCCTCTATGTTTAATATTTAATAATTACAAGATTATCTTATGCAAAAAATGTGAGGCATTGTCAGATAAATTTTCTATGTTATGGAAACTGAAAAGATACATGACAAGAAGATATAAAATTCAGGTTTCTTTGTTCTAATTTATAGGCCAAGTTGCACAAATGATTGTTATTCACTAGATGGCAGAATACTAAAAGAATACTCTGGCATAGTACAGCTGGTTTCATAAATATGCTGGGTAATTTGACTTACGGGCCTTCATATTGCTGCAGAAGTCAATGATTTATTGTTAAGTGACATTAAATATAACTGAATATTCTTAAATAGCCTCTGCCACACATGAAGGTAGTTCCTATAAATAATAGGATTTTATATTTGTAAGATTCTTTTTTATCAACCTTAGTTTCCTCTGGATGGTCCCCAAATCTTTGCCTTCTGTGTTTCTTAGGACGGCTATTTTCCGTACAATCTTCCTGGCTTCCTAACTCATAAACATAGGAGATATTCTAGAATCCTTCCTCTGTCTTGACCCTCTTTACTGCAATATTAAATGTCACGAACAAAGGTCTGTTGATCTACTTCAACAGCTGGCCTTTCTGATATGGCTTCCCCTCTCAATAAGCCCTCCTAATACATGCAAGGCCCTTCTCTAAATAAATCAGTGGTTCTCAACCTTTCTAATGCTGCGTCCCTTTAATACAGTTCCTCATGTTGTGGTGACCCTCAACCATAAAATTATTTTCGTTGCTACTTCATAACTGTAATTTTGCTACTATGAATCATAATGTAAATATCTGTGTTTTCCGATGGTCTTAGGCTCTACAGCAGCAGTTCTCAACCTGTGGGTCGCAGGTTGAGAATCGCTAGCAGGGTCACCTAAGACCATTGGAAAACACAGATATTTACATTACGATTCATAACAGTAGCAAAATTACAGTTATGAAGTAGCAATGAAAATAATTTTATGGTTGGGGGTCACCACAACATGAGGAACTGTATTAAAGGGTCACGGCATTAGAAAGGTTGAGCACCACTGAAATAAACCATCCTCATTTCTTACACCGTCTGTTATTGGTGTCTCCTGCTTGTCCTTTCTGTCCTGACTCTTGGTGTGACCAAGTGAACCTTCATACAGCCTCTGCAGGGTCTTTCCAAACACATAGTTAATCACAGCAGGGTATTTAAAAAATAGTGTAGACATCACTTTTTACTTATCGGATGAGCAAACATTTAATACAAAATTTGATGAAAACTCACCATTGTGAGGAATGTGGGGCAACAAGTACTCTTCTACATCTATATTTATGACAAGAAATGGTGCAATAGTTTTAATATAAAAAATAAATATTTCCTTAGAACAATTCCTCTGCTATTAATTTTGTTGCAGCATTATTTGTAAGAACCAAACCTATAATGAACCTTAATATTAATCAATATAGAAATGTTTAAGTATAGTTTGGGATGTTTACATGGTAAATTACTATGCAGTTATTTAAAAAATTTTTTAATCTTTATTGTTGAAAGTATTACATATGTCCCCCATTTTCCTCAGTTGACCTCTTCTAGCCTGCCCCGCCCTTGTCCTCTTCCCAGGCCTTCACCACCCTATTGTCTGTGTCCATGGGTTATGCATAAATGCATACAAGTTCATTTGTTGATCTCTTCCCACCCATCCACCCACCACCACCTTCCCTCTGAGATTATGCAGTTCTTAGGAATAAAGGTGGATCAAAATAGAACTATCTTCAAGGTATATCATTAATTGAATGAACAAGGCACAGAGTAAAATGTGGAGTATGAGTCATTTGTGTCAGAATATTTATTTCATGTTTTTTTGAAAACATCCATACAAATGCATGTAACTATAATAGGCTCTGTATCATAGTGGTTAGCAGCATAGATCATGGAGCCATCTGACTCCACCACTTACTAGTTATGGACCCTGGGCAAGTTGGTTAGTCTTTCTTAACCTCAAATTCCCCTTTGTTAAGTGAAAATGATAATAGTAAATACTTAATAGGTCTGTTGTAAGGATTAAATAGGTAATAAATATAACTTTGAACAGCATCTGGTATTTAATAGGATCTATATTAATGTTTACTATGAATTTATACATTAGTCCAGTTTTTCTGGAAACAATATGCAAGGAACATTTCTGGAAGGTGGATCTCGCGGCTGAAGGTTGTCTTCGTTTTTTAATATGCTGTATAAGTAATGTTAAGAAGGAAATATCTTCTGAGAATTTTTAGTGGATTTCCGTTGCTTTAGGGTTAAAATTAGTTAGTGTATCGTTTAAAACCTTTGATGATTATTGACTCCCTGTTTGACTTCGATTTGTGACCCTTTCCTATCCTCTGTACAGAGTTTATTTGGCATTCTTTGAAACTATTAAGCTCTTTTAGAAATTCTTTCCTCTGACAAGATGTCCTCCTCTCCTTGAGAGTTCTACGTGACCTGCCATGCTCCAATGTCACCCCTCCAGAAAGTCCTCTGGCACCTCTGTGCCTCTTAACCTGCGCTCTTAGCTCTGTGAGTGTTCTGTTACGGAGCTTATCTGCTTGGTGATCAAATATTTACCTCACCCACTTAAAGGCCGGAACTATGACTTTTTCATCTTTATATATCACGGTGACTAATTATTTGTGCAATTAATATTAAATTAATGAATAAATGAACTGTAAACAAAATTCCTTTCCCCCAACCTAGAAATTCCTCCCAAAACAGTCAGTCAGATACTGGAAAGCAAAGTCCATAGTGGGTATTTCAAGTTGAGTAGATTAGACATTGGTTACACAGGTATAGGAAGGCTTAAGGAGTGAAAAGGGCATTCTGAGGTAGCTAAGTTTAATAACTTCAAGAAGTTAGAGAAACAGCAGGGAATAGGTGGGTTCTGGAACCCAGGAGTTTGAGGGAAGGGCTCAATAGTGCTGATTCTTTGGAACTCTGAGGGAAGCTCTATGCAATTTGTACTGGGATTCTGAAGAGGGGGCAGACTCTCGATTCCAATAATTACAGGCTGTTGTTGTTCCTTGTGATTAAGCCCCTATGGTGTGTGTCCCTCAGACCTCTAAAGGTTGTGTGGCCTGGTGGGTGCTCAGACTGCTGAGGTGGAGGTGACAGGTAGGTGCTTAGGTGGTCCTGGACTATGACACAGTTGTTTAGCAGGTTCTTATACTACCATGTTCATGCTGTGGAGCCTTGAGGGGGAGCTGGTGCTGGGAGTGCTGAAGGAAGCCGGGGTGAGACCACAGTCTGCAGCTATGGGGGTATATTGAGAGGAAGTGGAAAACAGAAAGGCAGTCCTTTTACTCTTCAAATTCTCCACCACTGCAGTTCCTCTTCAATTTTTCCTCCACTGCAGTATTCCTTCATTGGCTGATCTTAACAGGAGGTAAGCTGGCAAAGGAGTCTGGGAAAAGTAGTTTGCAGAGTTTCAGCTCCAACATAGAGGTTGGAATTGTTGCTGAAAGACAGTAACTGGCTCCATGGTGTGATGGATTAAAGATTTTCTACCTTTTCCAAAGTTGGATTTGTTCAAACACACTCATCATTTCCATTTTACATGTTATCCAATGTCAGCTTAGATCACTCTGCACTTCTTAGAGTTTTTATTGTTGTTTTCTTTTCAATTTTTATTTTAAAATGTATTTAGACTTATAGAACATTTGCAAAAATAGTACATAGATATATTACTGCCAGTAATGTATGAGTGTTTATCACACAGCCTTGCCAAGAGGCTATGTTCTCATATTTTCAAAACTTTTCCATTCTGAAATGGTGTCTCAGTGTTATTTAAATTTACATTTCTCTAATTATGAGTGAGTTTGAACATTTTTAATGTATGGAGGGTTCTCATTTTTCTAGCATATTTTTAGATCTTTGTCCTTCAATTTTTCAGTTATTATAAATAACTTGGGGTTTTTAGCCCTTTGATGTAATATATGATGGAAATGTTTTCTACCAGATTTTCATTTGCTTTTTGACTTTATGTTGTCCTCTGCTATGAAAAGATGCTTTCCTCTTTTAGGAATTTTTATCTATTTTTTTTTTCTTTTATTGTTTCTGGGTTAGGAGTCAACATCAGAAAACCTTTCCCTACTCTGTAGTTAAAAAGGAATTTTTTTCATGTTGTCTTCTAGTACTTGTAAGGTTTCAGGTTTTATGTTTAGATTCCTAATCTACTTGAAGCTTATTCTTTTTTTTTTTAAATTATTTATTGATTTGGAGAGAGAAACCTCCATTTGCTGTTCCACTTATTTATGCATTCATTCATGGATTCTCATATGTGCTCTGACTGGGGATTGAACCCACAACCTTGGTGTACTGGGACGATGCTCTAACAAGCTGAGCTACCTAGCCAGAGCTGAAGCTTATTCTTATGTGTCATACAAGATAATGGATATAATTTTCTTTTTTCTCAAATTCCTACCAGGTTGTCCCAGCACAATTTATTAACATATCCATCTTTTCTCTGATTGTTTAAGATGCCACCTTTATTATATAGTAAACTTACATGTATATATTTGGATCTATTTCTGTGTTTTCTTTTTATTTCACTGTAATTATAGCTGCTCTGTATTATGTTTTAGTGTTTAATTGGGATAGTCCATCCCCATAGTTTTTGTTTTTCAGTGTTTTCCTGAATATTTCTGCATGTTTGTTTTTCCATATGAATTTTAGTATCAAGTTAATTCCTAAGTATTTAATCTTCCCTGTTGTTGTTATAAATAAGGGTTTCTCTATCATATATCACTATTTGGTTAGTGTTTGCATATTTGAAGGCCATTCATTTTTAATGTCAATTTTATATTCTACCTTACTGAATTATTTTTTAGTTAGTTTTATGATTGATTCATAGATTATCTAAACATACTATTATATCATCTTCAAATAGAGATAATTTTACTTTTCTTTTTTAACCATTCTTAGGCCTTTAGTTAATTTATTTTGTCTAATTGTATGAGCTAATACCTCTAGTATGATGTAGAATAGTGTGGAGATATGAGCATACTTGTCTTAGACCTGAACTTAGGGAAATGTCTCCACTACATTAGACACTAACTATAAGACTAAGATAAACATAGTATTTTACAATGTTAGAACGTTTTATATTTAGATTCCTAATCTGCCTGAAGTATCCCTCAATTTCTATTTTTTGAGTATTTTTTTTCATGAATGGGCATTGAACTTTCTCAGCATCTATGGAACCAATCATTTGAATTTTCCCTTAGATTTGTTAATATGCTGTATAACATTAATGGATTTCCTAATATTGAACAACCTTGCATTCTTTGAATAAATCTACTTAGTCATTGTGTATGGTATTACCTTCTTAGTCTGTGTTGGATTTGTTTGCTAGTATTTTACTTAGTGCTTTTGCATGAGAGATAATTTTCTAACTTTTTACTGTCTATTAGGTTTAAGTATCACTACAATATTTGTTTCACAAGAGAAATTTGAAATTTTCCTTCCCCTTCTCTGGAATAATTTAGAGAGCACTGGGTTGATCTGGTCTTCGAAGTTTTGGTAGAATTCGTCTCTGAAACCTTTTGAGGTCAGTCATTTTTGTGGAGTACTTCCTGTAGTGGGTTGAATAGTGGTCCCCAAATGATAATCCCCAGACCTTATTTAGAAAAAGACTTTTTGACTCTTTGCAGACATAATTAAAGTAAACTTTTGAGATGAGATCATTTAGGCTCTAACTCCAATGGTGGGTGTCCTTACAAGAGACAGAAAAGGAGAGAACACACAGACATAGGAGAAGGCCATGTGAAGATAGAGGTGGAGATTGGAGTTACACTGCCACAAGCCAGGGAATGCCAGGAGCCACCAGAGTTGGGAGAGGTGGGGAAGGATCCTTCCCTAGAAATGACACTTTGCTGACACTTTGATTTCAGATATCTGCCCTTCAGAACTGTGAGAGAATAAATATAGGAGCCCTAGAAAACAAATAGGGTTCCTTAATCACTTAATTACTTTTTTGAAGATTAGTCTTCTGAAGTATTCTAATTCCAATGGGGTCAAATTTGGTAGTCTGTATTTTTCTAGGAAATTATCCTTCTTATCTAATTTTTAAAATATATTTGCACAGATGTCTGTAAATTATTCTCTAATGATTTAAAAACTTTTTCTTTTGTTTCAATGTGTATTTTCCCATTGACATTTCTTTTATTTATATTTTTCGTTTTTTTTTTGTTTATCTTAGCTTGAGGTGGCTATATTTTTGTTTTCAAAAAATAGAATTTCCATTTACAAATTATGTGTACTGTTTTTTTATACCCTGACTTGTTATTTTATGCTTTTTCTTTATTATTTACTTTTTAAAAAATTTTATTTGGCTTTCTTTGTTCTGTTCTTTTCCTAGTTTTAAAAATGGGACATAAATTTATTTTATTTTCATCTTAAAAGTGTTTAGTGCTATAAGTTTTTCTCTGATCTGCTTTAATTATATCCCATGGATTCTGATATGTAGTGTTTTCATTGTCATTAGCATTCTTTGCACGCAAGTGTTGTTTAGGAGAAGCTTGTTATTGTTTTTGTTTTCAATTTCTGGGTGAAAAGAGCTTTGCTTGAAAATAAAATTGGCCCAAGCCCTCAGCCCTTATTTTATCAACTGTTTAATAATTTTTCTATGATTTCTGTGAATTCTCAGAGTCCTAGAAAAGTTCTGGTCTAAGCTAAGTCAGCCACATCCAATCTTAGAAGCAATACAGATATTTGGGAAATTTCTTCTCTTGTGCCTAGAAATAAAATATTAAAGATGAGATAACTGATTCCATTTTCCCCCTTTATTTTCCACTGAATCCAAATAAATGGACTTTTTCCATGCCCTTCTTTTCACAATCTTCCAGGGTAAGATTGTTCATTTTATTTAAAACTCAAATTGACTGCAAAACTGTAACAGGCTAGATTTACATTACAAAAACTATCCCAGAAGCCAATTCTACAACACCTGTTTATGAAAACAATAAAAGTATTATTTTAGGATTTAGAAATGAGTTGTTCAAGAATCTAAAGAATTGAAAAAAGAGTAACAATTTTCAAAACACTTGTATGAAATTGTGTGCATTAAATTTCCTACTTGAATAATTAAATTGTATAACTTTATGAATTAGTGAGCTTTATAAACTAGTGAGCATCCTATATAATAAAGAGGTAATATGCAAATTGACCATCATGCCCTTGCACAGATGGCTCCCCCATGTGTCACAAGATGGCTACCACAAGTTGGCCAGCAGGGAAGGGCAATTGTGGGTGATCAGGCCAGCAGGGGTGGGCAGTTAGGGGCGATCAGGCCAGCAGGGGAGGGCAGTTAGGGGCAACCGGGCAAGCAAGGGAGGGCAGTTGGGGGCAATTGGCTGGCAGGGGAGCAGTTAGGTGTCTATCAGCTGGCAGGAGAGTGATTAGGGGGTGATGAGGCAGGCAGGCAGACAGGCAGAAGTGGTTAGGGCAGTGGTCAGCAAACTGCGGCTTGTGAGCCACATGTGGCTCGCGAGCCGTGGTTTGCTGCTCTGTTGACTAATGAGTTTGCTGACCACTGGGTTAGGGGAAATCAGGCAGGCAGGCAGGTGAGTGGTTGGGAGCCAGCAGTCCCGGATTGTGAGAGGGATCCCAGATTGGAGAGGGTGCAGGTTGGGTTGAGGGACATCACCTCTTTCCCCCCTCCCCCCGAGTGCATGAATTTTGTGCATCGGGCCTCTAGTATTTAAATGAAACCTAAAACCAATAGTAGATAATCCAAGGATATGGGATGTACCCTAGGAAATTTAAACCTAAATTTAAAAGGTTTAAGTCATTTGAGAATATAATTTGCCTTTACTTTGTTATGATAATAAGAGATAGTGCTGGTCTCCTTAAATAATACCTTTCCTGAGTCCCAATACACAATATAAATGTTTGGATGTTGGTATAATTTATTTGAGCATAGTTCTAAATGAAGTGAAAAATCAGAAGCTTAAATTATTAAGGTATTTATATTCAAATAACTCAAATAAGTCAACATGCACTGAATTCTGATGATAACATTGGAGAACAAAGCAAGTAAAGACAGGATCTTAGGCCTATTAAATTATCAGTATAATAATGTGGACATTGAATGGACATGGTGAATGAAATGAAAATAGTTTAAAATCCCTTTTGAAGAAGAATAAATTACCAACATGCTGAAAGAATGCAAAATTAAAGTGAGTAATTAGTATTGTCTGTTAAAAGCTCAGAGTTTAAGCTGTTATAGTAGCTGCATCTTTGACTCAGAATGGAAATTAAACAGCTTAGTAGCATTCTTAGTGCAATTTGACAATATAATTTAAACATAAAATCCATGAAAAATGTTGAATTAATGCCCTGCTTCATAAGGCAAATTAACTATTGAATAAATATGCCAGGTTTATAATTTAAGCCATTTAGTTGGGCATTAATTAAGTATAACATAGCATGTTAGTTCTTGTGTATTTTAAATAAATACTCTGAAAGAGAACGTTTAAACAAGTCATCTCAAGTTTATTTGGATGGTTCATGGGATTTGGAAAATGAGAACTAAAATTTATGATACAGGATCTTTAAAACTAATTCCTGCTTTGAGTTATGTTGGTAGAATCATGTAAGTTTTAGTCAGAGAAGGGTGATTTAACTTACACTTTTCCAGATGAAATAGAGAAATGAAATGGGATGAAATCTATCTCTACGTAAAGAAATCATGCCCCACATGAAAATGCTTCAGTTATAAAGGATAAACTAGTAGGATTTGTAATACCTCAGCCCTATTATTCAGTACAAACAAGGAAAATGCAAATCATAATCCAGGATTTTGCTTGAATAAATGGAGATTATTTAGTTAAAGGGACCATTGTGTGGCAGCTGAGGAAGAAAAATGGAAGTTCTAAACAAGAAGTCCACAAGAAAGGGGCTTAAGTACATTTTTCACCTTACCACATTCAATTCTAGAAAAACAGGAAAAACTGGGGACTGAATACCAAGCAATGGGACTTTTCTTGTCAACCTTGTAGACATCTCACTTACCTTTCATTAGAATGAGTTAGTATGTTGGTCTTTGGAAAATTTTCTTGGATAATTATACATTTTCAGATTCTTGGAGATTTTAAAGAACTGAACTATTTTCTGAACTCCTATGATGATTTAGTCTGCTAACACAATTCTGTGGCTTGAACATTTACTAGTTCTAGGTGGTTTACAGGAATATTAGGGAGTCACTCGGTTGTCCTAGAATCATTTAAGTCTAATAGATCTCAATTCTATGAAGTCAATGCTTTTCTGAACACCTATTTTGATCTAAAGTGTGGACTGAATATCTACCATACAATCATTTAGAATTTTAGAATTCCATGCCTTCTGAGATCATATAACCCAATTTTCTATTCTATACAATTCATTAGTCATCTTTTTTTTTTTTCCCACTTCAAAAATTGTTGGAACTTCCCTCAGTTTACCCACAGAGAATTGGGAAAATAAGCAGAGGAGGTTCATGAATTCAACTAATATTTACTGAGAACCTACTATACTGAGAAGCTACAGAATGATGCTGAATTATTGTTTTACCTTCAGAAACCTCTAGAAGCCATGTCTCAAATATCTGTGACAGAGGGAGGAATCCTATGCAAAAAAAAAAATGTTAAATCTGTATCCAATCTGGCTAATTTCTGCGTGGGAGAAAAACAGTAATACCGCATTTCAAATTAAAGTAAACTTACCAGATGTTCAAAAAAAGACTTTTGCTCTGTTCTCCAATACTCCAATACTGTAGTCTAACCAGTCCACATTTAAAAATATATATATTTGTATTGATTTTAGAGAGGGAGAGGGAGATAGAGGTAGAAACATCAATGATGAGAAAGAATCATTGTTTGGCTGCCTCCTACATTCTCTCCACTGAGGTTCAAGCCTGCAACCCGGGCATGTGCCTTGACCAGGAATCCAACCGTGACATCCTGGGTTCATAGGTTGAAGCTCAACCACTGAGCCATGATGGCTGGGCTCAGTCCATGTTTTAAATAAATATCTGTCGGCTATTTTTAGAAAGAAAAGAAATGTTCACATTTTAATTTTTTAATGAAATTCAGTTTTACCATAAAATAGTTTTTATGAATGGAATTAGAGTTTATTTACTATTTCTGGCATTTTCATTGCTAACAACTTCCCCACTATATTGATAATATATCACTTGCCAAGTTAATTACATATATAACCCTTCACAGTCATTTGACATAGCAAATCAGTAAGGGAGCATAATAAGTTAATCCTTTTATATGGTCTTGTATTCTCAAGCTATTTTAATACTAGAGGCCCTGTGCATGAAATTCATCACGGGGGGATGTGTGTCCCTCAACCCAGCCTGCACCCTCTCCAATCTGGGACCCTCAAGGGATGTCCGACTGCCCGTTTAGGCTCGAACCTGCTGGCTCCCAACTGCTCGCCTGCCTTCCTGCCTTCCTGATTGCCCCTAACCACTTTTGCCTGCCAGCCTGATCACCCCCTAACCACTCCCCTGCCAGCCTGATTGATGCCTAACTGCTCCCCTGCCAGCCTGATTGCCCCTAACTGCCCTCCCCTGCAGGCCTGGTCACCCCTAATTGCCCTCCCCTGCTGGCCTGGTCACCCCTAACTTCCCTCCCCTGCAGGCCTAGCCCCCCCTCACCCACAACTGCTCTCCCCTGCAGGCCTGGGTCCCCCACAACTGCCCTTCCCTACAGGCCCGGTTGCTCCCAACTTCCCTCCTCTGCCAGCCTGGTCCCTCCCAACTGCCCTCCCCTGCTGGCCTGATTGCTCACAACTGCCCTCCCCTGCTGGCCATCTTGTGGTGGCTATCTTGGTTCCACATGGGGGCAGCCATCTTTGACCACCTGGGGGCAGCCATCTTGTGTGTTGGAGTGATGGTAAATTTGCATATTACTCTTTTATTAGATAGGATAGAGGCCTGGTGCATGGGTGGGGACCAGCTGGTTTGCCTTGAAGGGTGTCCTGGATCAGGGTGGGGGTTCCCTTGGGGTGTGGGGCAGCCTGGGTGAGGGGCCTGTGGTGGTTTGAAGGCCAGCTACGCCCCCCGGCAACCCAAGTGGAGGCCCTGGGATATGGGATTTATTTATCTTCCATAATTGAAACTTTGTAGCCTTCAGTGGAGGCCAGGGCAGGCCAGGAACTTGGCTTCCTCCATCGCCGGGGAAACCCAAGCCTCCAGCTCACTCTGTGGCCACAGCCATTTTTGTTGGGATTTATTTATCTTCTATAATTGAAACTTTGTAGCCTTCAGCAGAGGCCTGGGCCAGCCAGGGCAGGTGGAAAGCTTGGCTTTCTCCATCGCCGGGGCAACTCAAGCCTCCTGCTCTCTCCAGCTCCATGGCTGCCGCCATTTTTATTGGGATTTATTTATCTTCTATAATTGAAACTTTGTAGCCTTGAGCAGAGGGAGGCCTGGGCCGGCCAGGGTGTGTGGAAAGCTTGGCTTCCTCCATTGCCAGGGGCAACCCAAGCCTCCTGTTTGCTCCATGGCCATAGCCATTTTTGTTGGGATTTATTTATCTTCTATAATTGAAACTTTGTAGCCTTGAGTGGAGGGAGGCCTGGGCCGGCCAGGGTGTGGAGGAAGCTTGGCTTCCTCCATTACCTGGGAAATCCAAGCCTCCTGCTCACTCCGTGGCCACAGCCATCTTGGTTGGGTTAATTTGCATACTCACTCCTGATTGGCTGGTGGGCATGGCTTGTGGGTGTAGCAGAGGTATGGTCAATTTGCATATTACTCTTTTATTAGATAGGATTCTGGTGCCTGACAACATTTATTTGTTCATTTGTTCATTCATTCACTCACTCACTCACTTATTCTTTCATTGATTTTTTTACAGAACAGACTCCAGTGAGAATGCCTGCTCATTGTTTTCTTCTAAAATATTGTTTTATTGTAGCCTCTGTACTTAATTTCCACCAGATGGTCTGGACTGGGGATCAATGAAAGCTAGCTTTCTACACATAGTGACAAACTGCAACATTAAAATTTTGTTTATGCTAGTATTTCTGTATTCTTTTGTATGGACTAGAGAAATGGACGAGAGGGAAGAAATGAGAGAGACTAACAGAGAGGAACCAAGAAAAGAGATGAACAAAGAGCCCTGACTGCATTCACATCCTCGGTTCCAGTTGTATCTGAGACCCAACTCTAGTCCTATTCTTGGAATTATGTGAGATTCCCCAGCCACAATCAAGGAGCCTCTTACTTACAATTCACTTACTTACATTTCACGTCTTACTTACTTACAATTCTTACTTACTTACAGTTCACTTCTAGCCAATATAATTCAATATTACCAAGTGGATATTATTAGATTTCTAGTAGTTTGGGCTCTGGGGGTAAGCACTGGGAAACAAAGACAAATAAGACATGGCCACGATCTCAAGCATCCTTGATTTAACAAATGCTCCTCAAGCACAGGGGAATGCAGACAAACTTTTGTCTAGTGATAGGTTACTTCTAATACCCAAAAAGGTCAATAGGGGTCTCACATGATTCACTGAATCACTTTTCCCAATGACTTCCTGAAGCACTGTTTTTATGGACCTACATATTTTATTACATTCTCCTTTCATGATCTTAGTAATAGGTTATATTAGGCAAGTGTATATGAGTAAATGAGATGGATTTGACTTTACAGTGCTAAAGTAGTTTTTACAATCCCTTTAGATTCTGAAGTACTTTCTTAGTAATTTAAGACATGGAGTTTCCATTTCAAATACAGGATTATCATTAGAACACTTGTCTTAGTTGTTACCCATGGAACTGCAGTATACTCATGTTCTAGAAGCACTATCAGACAAAAGACTCTCCCACACAAAGTACTTATTTATCAAGACTAAAGGACAAATAATTTGTAAGAAATAGAAAACAAAGATGAAAATGTTGCCTGAATTCTGTTGACAATAATGACACTGTAAATAGGATGAATAATTTTCCTTTTTTTTGTGTGTGGATTTCAACTAGAGTTAACCACTGAAGAGTTTAGCTCTTGATCTTCATACAAATTTTGCTGATTCCTCTTATTCAGTTCCTATTGTCTGAAGTTGCAAGTATGCTATGGGTTCAAGGCCAACTGAACTATATTGCCCTCCACAGATGATTAGGTGGGCAGGTGATTAAAGGAAATACGCTATTGAGACTGGTCATGGGATGTGTCCTGGGAGAGGAGTCGGGTGAAACAGACCTATATCTGCATTAGTCTGCTCAAACTGTCATAGTACAATGCCCAGATTGGATGGCTTACGCAACAGAAATTTATTTTCTCACAGTTCTGGAGGCTAGAAGTCCGAGATCAAGGTGTTGGCAGGGTTGGTTTCTTTTGAGGCCTCTCTCCTTGGCTTGTAGATGGCCATCTTCTCTCTGTATCTTGACATGGTGTTGCCTCTGTGCATGTCTGATGTCTATATCCTCTTCTTAAAAAGATCCTAGTCATATTGAATTAAGGCTCACCCACATAACTTCTTTTATCTTAATTACTTCCAAATCCAGTCACATTCTGAAGTCATGGGGTTAGAACTTCAACATATAAATGTTGGAGGGGGAGCACAAATTAGTCCATAACAGGCACTTAACTATGTTGCCATATACAGATGATTAGCAGTTGGTTATTAAAGAAAACAGGTTAATGAGACCAGTCATGTGATATTGTCTGGGCTAGGAATCCTATGAACCAGACTTGCCCCATTGCTACGTTAAAAACAGAGTTGGACAACTGGACCCATGGTTCCCCAGGCCTGGACTCAGGCTTGGAAGCTGTTTGGGAATGTTTGTTTTCTAAAATCTGGCCCTGTTTTAACTCATATTTAAAAGTTATTTCTTAAGTCTTCCATATGTAAAAAATTATTGACAAACCTAATTAATGTCATGGATTAATTTGTGTGATTCCTCTTATTCAGTTAGTTCCTGTTGTCTGAAGCTGCATGTGTGTGGTTCTTAAAGTGAGTATTGCTTGGATGTTCATTAACAGGCACAGTTCAGACTTTAGCTTTAGAGAGTTTGCTACTGAAATATTGGTACATGTAGGTAGCTATTGTGTTTCTTTAAGCATGGCTCCTTGGAGAATCATATTCCCTGTTAAACACCAAAAACAGCCCAGTTGGTAGAGGGACTGCTAACCAGCTATTAAGTGATACTGCCTTGAAAACAAAACAAAACAAAACAAAACAAACAAAAAAAAAACCAACAGGAAAACAAAATGAGAGGGCCATTTGGGATACAAGGAAATGTTTTTATGGGTCTCCACAGGATCCGTACTAGAGTGAATGCGGTGAGAGAGAAGCCCAAATTTTTGGAAAACCAACAGGTATTTTAGAAAAACAATATTTTCTGATAGGAAGGCTGAAAAATAATTTCATACTTCCCATATGATAGACATGTTAAAATCAGTTTTGTTGTTAATCTACTTGTGTATATAATGTTTATTTAAATATGCATTTTTTAAACGATTTATTTTTAGCCTTTCAATGCTTATTAAAAAATTATTCTATGCAATATGCCATCTACATTACTATTAAAATTGTTAATGGGTCAGAGAGTTGTTGGACTTTATACTGACTAAGTTGTTGGACTTTATACTGACTAAGCTACCAGGCTGTGTAAGGTGACCCTGGAAAGCTATAAAAAGTGCTTTATAATTTCCAAAATCTTTAATATTTTTGCCTGCAAAACTGTAGTTCATCAACAAGCATTTGAGGAATATAGTATCTTTGATTAACTATAGAAAGTAGATTTAAAGGCAATTTATTAATGCAATACAGATCTTACAAATTTGCTGTAAAAAAATGGAACATCTTTCTGTTTAATCAGCCATTAAATGTGGCCCTGGGGAAAATTGGGTGAGCCTTCTTATATTCAGAGGGAAAAATTGGTCAAATGCCATTTCTTTTAAATAGTACCTCTTAATCATTTGTAGCAGCACAGAAAGAGACTTGAATTAAAGAAAAATTAATGTGGAATCGTAGAAGTTGGACGAGCTGTTTGGAAAGACTGTCTACACTTGTTGGCTTTCTAAGAGTAATAATGTCTTATACCCTGACTCATAATCAGGGAGGAGTGAGGGATAAGCATTCATTTGACACAGCTATTGGGTAGCTCTAAATAATCACACATAGTATATTACCTGATAGGAAAATAAGAGGCCCAACCCCAGCTGCCAATTGAATACTTCATCCGTATTTCTTTGACGCCCCTGACTTTAACTCCTGTCTGCTCTAAGCATGAAAAATGCTTTCACTCACATTGCAGTTCTGTTTCCTGATTTTATGTCTGTGTATGATTTTTTTGTTTGGCTCATTTTATAGAATAAATATGAACATAAAAACAATTTCCACTAAGAGTTGTAGAAATCAGTAATGTAATTAAAAGGCATCTAGACAGTGCTGTGTAGTGGTTAGGAGAAGGGGCTGCAGAGTCAGGCTACCTAGGAGTAGGGGCTACAGAGTCAAATCATTGCCTACAAGTGTGATCTTGAGGAGGTTATGTCATCTCTCCTTTTCTCAGGTTTCTCCTTTGCAAAATGAATATAATAGTATGGCTCCCTTGTCTGGTTGTAAGAATTAACTGATTAATACATGTAAGAAACTTGGAGTAATTAACATTTTATTAACATATAGTTGGTATACAATACTATAGTTTCATGTGTACAATATAGTGATTCAACATTTATATACCTTATGATGTAATCATAGTACTATGTCTAGTAGCCATTTGTCACCGTACAGAGTTATTACAATATTATTATGTTTCTGTGCTGTATATTACATCTCCGTGGCTTATTTATTTTGGAACTGCAGGTTTGTAATTCTTATTCACCTTGACCTTTTTCACCCATTCCACACCCTTCTTCCTTTGGCAACCATTAGTTCTGTGTTTCTATGTGCCTTTTTTTGTTTTGTTCATTTTGTTGTTTTTTAGATTTCACATATAAGTGAAATCATATGGTCTTTCTCTGTCTGATGTATTTCACTTAGCATAATACTCTCTAGGTCCATCCATGTTGTTGCAAATGGTAAGATTTCATTCTTCTTTTTTTTTGCTGAATAATATTCCATTGTATTTATGTGTCACATTTCCTTTATTCAATTGACTATTGATTGACACCTAGGTTGCTTCCATATGTTGGCTATTGTAAATAATGCTTCAGTGAATATAGGGGTGCATATATCTTTTTAAATTAAAGTGTTTTTTTAAGAGGAATTGCTGAAACTTACAGTAATATTTACTATATTGTGAGCAAGATAAAAGTAATCCTACCTAATAAAAGAGTAATATGCAAATTAACCATCATTCTGCTATGCCCACAAGCCACGTCCACATACCACGCCCACAAGCCAATCAGGAGGGAGTATGCAAATTAACCCCAACCAAGATGGCTGTAGCCACGGAGAGAGCAGGAGGGAGGCTTGGATTTCCCCAGCAATGGAGGAAGCCAAGCTTTCCACACACCCTGGCCGGCCCAGGCCTCCACTCCAGGCTACAAAGTTTCAATTATAGAAGATAAATCCCAACAGAAATGGCTGCCACCACTGAGCGAGCAGAAGGCTTGGCTCTGCTCCAGGCTACAAAGTTTCAATTATAGAAGACTAGAGGCCCGGTGCACGAAATTTGTGCACAGAGGGGGGTTGTCCCTCAGCCCAGCCTGTACCCTCTCCAATCTGGGACTCCTGGAGGGATGTCCAACTGCCCGTTTAGGCCCAATCCTGGTGGGATCGGGCCTAAACGGGCAGTCAGACATCCTTCTCACAATCCAGGACTGCTGGCTCTCAACTGCTCGCCTGCCTGCCTTCCTGATTGCCCCTAACCGCTTCTGCCTGCCAGCCTGATCACCCCCTAACCACTCTGCTGCCAGCCTGTTTGCCCCCAACTTCCCTCCTCTGCCGGCCTGGTCACCCCTAACTGCCCTCTCCTGCAGGGTTGATCACCTCCAGCTGCCCTCCCTTGCAGGCCTGGTCCTTCTCAACTGCCCTCCCTTGCAGGCTGGGTGCCTCCCAACTGCCCTCTCCTGCTGGTCATCTTGTGGTGGCCATCTTGTGGGGGCCATCTTGTGTCCACATGGGGGAAGGATCTTTGACCACATGGGGGCAGCTATATTGTGTGTTGGAGTGATGATCAATCTGTATATTACTCTTTTATTAGATAGGATAGAGGCCTGGTACAGGGGTGGGGACCAGCTGGTTTGCCCTGAAGGGTGTCCCGGATCAGGTGGGGGTTCCCTTGGGGCGTGGGGCGGCCTGAGCGAGGGGCCTGTGGTGGTTTGCAGGCTGGCCATGCCCCCTGGCAACCCAAGCAGAGGCCCTGGTATCTGGAATTTATTTTCCTTCTACAATTGAAACTTTGTAGCCTGGAGCAGAGCCAAGCCTGGGGCTCTGGCAGCCATTTCTGTTGGGGTTATAATTGAAACTTTGTTGCCTTAAGCGGATGGGCCCGGCCAGGGTGTGCAGAAAGCTTTACTTCCCCTGTTGCCGCCTGCAACCCTGGCCTGCTCTCTCAAGCTCCATTCTGCCGCCATTTGTTTGAATTTGTTTACCTTCTATAATTGAAACTTTGTAGCTTGAGTGGAGGCTTAGGCCTACAATGGCTGGCAGAAAGCTTGGCTTCCTCTGTTACCTAGGAGACCTTGCTCTCTGGCTGTAGCCATCTTGGTTTGGGTTAATTTGCATGCTCGCTCTGATTGGATGGTGGGCGTGGCTTGTGGGCGTGGCTTGTGGGTGTGTCAGAGGTATGGTCAATTTGCATATTTATCTATTATTAGGTAGGATAAATAAATCCCAGATACCAGGGCCTCTGCTTGGGTCGCCAGGGGCCGTGGCTGGCCTGCAAACCACCACAGACCCCTCGCCCAGGCTGCCCCATGCCCCAAGGGAAACCCCCACCCTGATCGGGGACACCCTTCAGGGCAAACCAGCTGGTCCCCCACCCATGCACCAGGCCTCTATCCTATCTAATAAAAGAGTAATATGCAAATTTACCATCACTCCAACACACAAGATGGCTGCCACCATGCAGTCAAAGATCCTTCCCCCATGTGGACACAAGATGGCCCCCACAAGATGGCCACCACAAGATGGCCAGCAGGGGAGGGCAGTTGGGAGGGATCAGGCCTGCAAGGGAGGGCAGTTGTGGGCGATCAGGCCAGCAGGGGAGGGCAGTTGGGAGGGACCAGGCCTGCAAGGGAGGGCATTTGTGGGTGATCAAGCCTGAAGGGAAGGGCAGTTAGGGGTGACCAGGCTGGCAGAGGAGGGATGTTGAGGGCAAACAGGCTGGCAGGGGAGCAGTTAGACATCAATCAGCCTGGCATGGGAGTGGTTAGGGGTTGATTAGGCTGGCAGGCAGAAGCTGTTAGGGGCAATCAGGAAGGCAGGCAGGCAGGCAAGGAGTTGGGAGCCAGCAGTCCTGAATTATGAGAGGGATGTCCAGATTGGAGAGGGTGCAGGCTGGGCTGAGGGACACCCCCGCACCCCCGGTGCATGAATTTTGTGCACTGGGCCTCTAGTAGCATATAATATGCTATAATTTTTTAAAGTATTTTTCTTGTTTGCCAAATAAAATACTTATGTGTTTTTTTCACATCCTAAATATTTATGGTGTTTTTAATCTTTTCTGATGATTTGGATAAGGGCTCACTCATGCAGGTCTCATGTTTGCAGGGACCTCTGGAAAATATTTCCAGATCTCAGTTGCTCCAGAGAAAATCCTCTATGTTCCTGGAACTTTGAATCATTCATATTATCTTATTTCACAAATAAGGAAACAGACTCATCAGGTATATTTCTTAGTAGCTATCCTAGGTCATTTATCCAGATGTAAAGATAGTCACAATAATATTGGAAATATTTATTACAAATATCATTTATGGAAAAACTCAGAAACTAAGTTGTGAAAAGTACTTAACATGTTTTAACTCCTTGAATGCTCTTGGCTACCATATGAAGTAGGTAACATGATAATTCCTGTTTTTGTATTGTATTGGTACTCAATATTTTTAATTGTTTGTATTTTCTACAATAAGCATATATGTCAACTTTATAAAGAGGAAACAAATAAGCAAGAGGTAAATCAGTCACTCAGTAAATAACATTGGATCCAAATACATGCGATCAAGGTTTTCTCTCAACCTTAGAGGAAGGAGACACTGAAGAAGTGGTGATGAGCCTGCTTTTCCACCAAGTGTGTTTCATCGCATAATTGGCACTGCACTAAGCCCATCAAATCCCTTGTTGTAGTTCCTAACAAAAATACAGGTACTTGTTATAAATATCATCCTAGGACAAAATATTTACTATTATCTTACCTCATTCTGTGAGCCTGTCTTTCTAAGAAATGAGCTGACTTTGGGTTTTCTTGGCTTTATGATACTATAATAAATTTTATGGTTGTTAGTTAAGTATTATGGGAAGAGACCAGTGTGTTCTAAAGATAGGAAAACTGGAGAAAGAAAAATATTTACCTAAATGTAAAATAAGAAGTGTTAAGTTGATATGAAGCTGCAGAAAATTTTAGAATAGTTAATCAAGTTTAGGGGTTGCTTTCACCCTGGGGAGTCACATATGAAGTAGAGTAAGGTGTTCTGTCACTCTAATGTATAGTCATAGCTGATAATTTAGTCTATTTTTTTTTCAATTCACTGTAGGTTAATATAAATGTTAATAAATCGAACACTACTTTGTTATTAATTATAAAGGTGGCTTTTCCTTCTTTTAAATATGCAATCTAAAAAGATTGCCTATGTCCTGCAATATAGTTTATTTACATTTAGAGGTCATAGCCCTAGCTGGATTGGCTCAGTGGATACAGGGTTGGACTGCAGACTAAAGGGTCCTAGGTTCAATTCCAGTCAAGGGCACGTACCTAAGTTGCAGGCTCCATCCCCAGGAGGGGGTGTACAGGAGGCAGCTGGTCAATGATTCTCTCTCATCATTGATGTTTCTATCTACCTTCCTTCTTCTCTGAAATCAATAAAAATAAATTAAAAAAATAAATTTAGAGGTCATAATATTTCATAGAATATATTTAGTAGAATATGGTTTGCCTTTATATATAAGACATAGTTTTATGAAAATAATTGAAGACTATATAATCCAGAAATAGTTTTAAAATCTATTTGACATATTGAGAAGCAGAAAGAAAACTGGAAGAAAATGTTAATGAAAGTTATATCCTAATAAGTTAATCTAATAAATGCAGAAAGATAATATGGACTATTCAGGGACCCCCAAACCTGCTAGTATCCTGCATCATTATTAGCTGTTAGTTTTCTTAACAATTCACTTTTACCATATATCCTTAACCTAAATAATATTCCCATATATGTTAATGCTCCCAAGTATTCAATCATATGTGTAGGTAATATGTAGAATTTACATGTATTCACCAAGTATTTCTTGTGTGCTAGGAATACAGACGAATAAAGACAGATCATGTTTCTACTTTCATGGAGCTTGCATCCTAGTAGGTAAAATAGTATGCAGATACATACATATTTATTCTGTTAGGTAACAGGCACATTGAAGAGAAATAAAGGTGACGACAGGGTATAGACTGAAGGGAGGTTCATTCTATTTTATAAAGTGTGGTCAGAAAATGCTTCTCTGATGGGCTACCATTTGAACAGAAACCTGAGTGAAGGGAGATGTAAACTCTGTGATATGGGGAGGAGGGCATGATGGGCATTTCAGGCAGAGGGAGCAGCATGTATGAAAACCCTGAAACAAGTGTCTTAAAATTAAGAAGACCCAAATGGTTGGAGAGGACTGTAGCTTAAGACAACATTGCTAAGAAGGGATATTTACCCAGTTTTGCTGCTGCTGGCCATTAGAACCTTAACTCTACTTGTCAGATATATTTACCCAATTCAAGTATTTATACATAAAAATATCTAAAGAGGAGATTTACCTTAGATTTTCAAAGACTTCTAGATATGTTTGAGAATGACGGAAGCCATCCTATATAATAAAGAGGTAATATGCAAATTGACCATCATACCCTCACACAAGATGGCTGCCCCCATGTGGTCACAAGATGGCTGCCCCATGTGGTCACAAGATGGCTGCCCCATGTGGTCACAAGATGGCTGCCCCATGTGGTCACAAGATGGTCGGCAGGGGAGGGCAGTTGGGGGGGACCCAGGCCTGCAGGGGAGGGCAGTTGGGGAGGACCAGGCCTGCAGGGGAGGGCAGTGGGGGGGGGGCAGGCCTGCAGGGGAGGGCAGTTGGGGGTGACCAGGCCTATAGGGGAGGGCAGTTAGGGGTGACCTGCAGGGGAGGGTAGCTGGGGGGACCCAGGCCTGCAGGGGAGGGCAGTTGGGGAGGACCCAGGCCTGCAGGGAAGGGCAGTTGGGGAGGACCAGGCCTGCAGGGGAGGGCAGTTGGGGGGGCAGGCCTGCAGGGGAGGGCAGTTGGGGGCGACCAGGTCTGCAGGGGATGACAGGGGTGACCAGGTCTGCAGGGGAGGGCATTTAGGGGTGACCAGGCTGGCAGGGGAGGGCAGTTAGGGGCAATCGGGCCGGCAGGGAAGCAGTTAGACATCAATCAGGCTGGCAGGAGAATGGTTAGGGGGTGATCAGGCTGGCATGCAGAAGCTGTTAGGGGCAATCAGGCAGGCAGGCAGGCAGGCCAGCGGTTGGGAGCCAGCAGTCCTGGATTGTGAGAGGGCAGTCGGACATCCCTTGAGGGGGTCCCAGATTGGAGAGGGTGCAGTCTGGGCTGAGGGACACACCCGCCCTTCCTCCCCGCCCCCCCACCCCCTGTGCACGAATTTTGTGCACCGGGCCTCTAGTATATATAAATTTTACTAAATCATACAAAATAAAAGGGTATATAGTGTGTTCTTTTTCTTCACAAGGGATTTATTATCCTTAAATACACACACACACACACACACACACACACACACACACACACACACACACACTAGAGGTCTGGTGCACGAAATTCATGCATGGGGGTCCCTCAGCTCAACCTGTACCCTCTACAATCCAGGAGCTCTCAGGGGATGTTCTACTGATGGCTCAGGCCCACTCCCATGGTTCTCTGCTCTCTGTGGGGCCTGGGGGTTTCACTGCAGCCATGGAGATGAAGCCCCCATGCCCTACTGTCCGCTCTCTGCCTGCTGCCGCCATGCGAAGGAAGCCCCAATGCCCTGCAGTGTGCTCTGTATACACACACACACACACACACACACACACACACACACACACACATATATACACACACATATATACATATATGTACACATATATATGAAAATAATTTTTGTGACAATTTAGTCAGGTACTTCTTCTATTTTCCCACTTTAATTTGTCTTAATGCTGTGATAACTCTGCATTTGACCCCTTTTATTCAGTCTTTGCTTTTGAGTTTGGTCAGAGCAATTGTGTCAGTATGGCAGTCTTCCTTCCTTCCTTCCTTCCTTCCTTCCTTCCTTCCTTTCCTTCCTTCCTACCTCCCTTTCTTCCTTCCTTCCTTCCTTGCTTCCTTCCTTCCTTCCTTCTCTTAATCCTTACCAATGATATTTTTCCCATTCACTTTTACTAGTAGAGAGATTGGAAGATTGGAAGGAAGGGGGAGAGACAGAGAGAAAGATCCATTTGAGAGAGACACACTGATTGGTTGCCTCATGCAAGCACCCTGACCAGGGCTGGGAATGGACTCTGCAACCAAAGCACGTGCCCTTGACTGGAATTGAACCTGGGACCCTTCAGTTTGAGAGCCAATGCTCTATCCACTGAGCAAAACCGGCTGGGGCAGGCAGTATGGCAGCTTTTCAGTTTGTTCACTCTGTGTATATGAAGGTGAGAAAGTAGGTATTTATTTTCCTTGGAAAGATACTACAAGTGTTCTTAAAGTTTAATATGGACCCATGGAGATGTCACTTCCTACAGTGAGTGAGCAGAAGACCTGATTTCATCTGCTGTGCCTCAAACTGTTTGCTATTCTGAGACTAAAGCTCATGTTCATTTAAGAACATATACCATCAGGGAAATTCTTGTCCTATAGGCAGAGCAAAGGGAAATCCTTTCCCCTGCTGGGAGGTGAAACTGAGGATAAAGAAAGGAAGAGTCAGGGATTGGGTCTGGAGTAAGAATTGAGGATCCCTGTTTCCTCCTCTAGCGGGGTGGAGATAGGTGCAGGAGAATCTTGGAAAAGCACATTTGGATATACCTTGGGAAATTTTGAACACTGTATCTAGTATGGTTTAAGAATGATAAGGCAGGGCAGTAACTTAGAATTGGTTGAGGATAAAGCTTAGGTAAGTGAGATTGAGACATTAGTCTTATATCCTCATAGCCTGAGGATGGTGTTTAGGCAACCCAGGAGTTTTCTGTGCCCTGCTGGCTGACGTAGAGGTGCCTAACAGGACCAGATTGGATGAGGGGGCTGCAGAGAATGTGTGTTGGTGCTCTGGAGGAGCACTGGACTTCAGCATCTGGTACTAGCCCAGAGGCCAAATGAACCAGGAAGGTCCAAGCACATCAGCAGAGAATTTTCAGTGACTAATTGGGTTAAACTTGATTGTAGGAGAAGATAGTTTAACCCCCTAAGGTCATAGGTTCTCTTTGGAGGAAAGCAGGAAGAATGAAGAAGGGAATAATTTAAAATTCAGAATTTATATAATGAAAAATGAGTTACTAACAACCTAAAGAGACTCTTGACCCTAAAAGACCAAACTCCCTTGAAAGCATTTAAAAGATTTTTTAAATCTATTGAGTAGAAATGGAAACTTGAGACAGATGACATCATGTTTGGATTTTAAAAGTATATATTTTTTTGTACTTCTGAGTTATAGTGTACAAATTTCAACTCTTGGTGTAGTAGTATATTTGGCATATTATACAGTCAAAGAGGCATGCAAGCTGCCATGAGCCCTAACTGATAAATGTGTTGCTTTAAAACCACAAAAAATCCTCAAGCAAGGAGACTTAACAAAGTTTCCACAACTCTAATTTTATGTCTCTGAAAATTTCCACTCCTACCACCGTGTGGTCAAATTATGGTTCAGATTCCTCCCAGGAGCACCCCTAATGCATCTTTGCAAATCCTTAAGTTTCCAAAATTTAGCAGCATCTACCTTAGTTGCCTTGCTTCTCTAGTGCCTTCTACAACTCACTTGTCCTGAATCTTGAGGTGGCCCCCTACATGTCTAGAGCCTGTCCCAACCAGTATCAATATGTCATCCATGGGCCTGCCTTTCCTTTCAAAGTATGATCTAACTTTACAAAAAGTCTATGTCTAAAGACATGAGCTCATAGTCCATGGTCAGTCTGGGACATCCATGCTCATGTTATACATGACTACCTCCCACATTCCCCACCTTGCTTCCAAAGGCTGATAAATCATTTTCCTTAAACAGTTCTCAGGATCTCTAGGAGGATGCTCTAAGTCTACACTGCTTTTGTTGCATTCTGTTTTGCCCTGCACAAACATTCTTCTAAAAGTTTAGTGTCTATGGTAGATTATGCTTCTTTGGTTCAGTTATAGGGTACAACTTAGATTGGGAGCAGCTAAGTAATCTGCTTTGTATTATTCAGGGTAAATAATATTAGCTGCTGGGACAAATCTTTGTGGTTTATTTCTCATTGCAGTCTGAAGCAGGTTGAGTGACTCCCAAAAGCAATCACTCAGGAATTCCACCTCCTTCCATCAATGTGACTACACCATCTCAGAATCCTCTGGTCCTAGCTACATAGATAAAGGAAAGTGTATTCATTCAAGAGACATATTTGAGGTTAGGTATAAAAACAGCATACATGATTCCATCCACATGTGCATGGACCTTCCTTCCTTCTAAGAAGTGATATAACTTTAAAGAAAGTCCATGTCTAAAGAGAGACTGGGAAATACATAGCACACATGTGTAACCGCTAGCACTTGCCTGCTATTGTCTATTCTCTAAACGCCAAAGATCAGGTGGCTTTCTCCTCTGCAGACACATAGAACATGGGGTAATCCCATCCTCAAGGGAGACAATGTGAATTGCAGGCAGTCACTACATCTAGCTCACAGTTTAAGGCCTCAGAGCTCTGTAGTGCTTTCCATCAAACCCAAATATGCTTCCTCTTGATCTTTTAATCTGCAGACTAAAATGACAAGCCATCCCTCCTTTCCCTCAACTCCTACTCCTGATATACAGTAATGATCAAGGCAAGATAAACTTGGTAAACATCTTGTTGGTAAAAAGAAAGAAAAGAAGTCCCTGATAAGTCATTGGTCTATAGCAGTGATTTTCAACCGGTGTGCTGCAAGAATTTTAAAAACATGCAATACCTGACTATTTAGTTAGAGGCATTGACCTATTTTCCCTTAGATTCTCAAATAGAAAATTACAACATCCAATACCACAATAGCCTTCCAGTGTGAATGAGTCAAAATTATACTTCCTTGGGTCATATTGGCAAAAAATATAATACATTTTTTGCTTTGATGCAGAATTTTAGTAATTACTTTATGTGTGCCATGACACAAAAAAGGAGGAAAATCACTGGCCTGCAGCAAAGCTGGAATCCTGTGCAGCAAGCTGCGTGAAGGCCTGCTATTTGGGGTGGTGGGGAAAGTGCTCAGGGGGTCTCTAATTCTGTTATCTAGGAAAAAATCTTATCTGCTATTTTTGTGCCTCTTTACTTTGCCCTCTGAAAGAATTTTCCTTATCCATTATTCTCCTTGGCCATATCTGAAATGGCTGTTGGTGGCTCTATAGCCTTTAAAACCTGCCCCTTACTCTTGAAAGTTTGGGGGTTCATAGGAACTTTTAAGTCTCAATCAAGTATATATCTTTTTTTCAATCAAGACTCTTGTTTTTTACATAATATATTTTTTTCCAAAAACTTAGTGGGCTTCTGAACTCTGTTTCTAGCCATTTCCATTTTCCAATCCCAAATTCACAATTATTTTCTATACATAATTCCCAAGCTGATTTATTTGTTTCCTTACTCCTTTATATCGCTCAACTAAACTCACTTAAGACATCTCAAATATTGTATGTGAGTGGGGAAGTCACACTTTTCATATGACTGCTGCCAGATTTTATTAAAGGTTAATTGGTTAAGAGTCAAAGTCTCTTTCAATATTCTCTCTTACTGCTTGAAGTCCAAACACCATGGTTTTCTAGTCCTTACAGGCCCAATTCAGAGTGAGGTAGAACATTTGGAGGCATGAACCCTGAATTCATATGATGTGTATACACTGAGTGGCCAGATTATTATGATCTCTGAATGCATAATAATCTGACCACTCAGTGTATATCCTATATAATAAAAGGCTAATATGCAAATTGTTCCCTCGACCAGGAGTTCGACCAGCAGGTAGGCTGGCCAACCGCCCATGTCCCATCCCCCTGGCCAGGCTGGCCGGACCCCACCCATGCATGAATTCATGCACCAGGCCTCTAATATATGAGGCACAGACTGTGGTACCAGCATCACCAGTAACTGCAGTTCACATATCTGCTGAGGATGACTGTTCAGTTGAAACAAAGGTAAGGCCATGAGCATCTTCTCTAATAGGTTTCTCAGGCCTACAGAAATTCTTAACAAAGAGCAGAGACATTATTCTTACGATATTTTACAAAATGGCCATTGTCCTTCTCTACTTTCCAAAATCCAGGCTCTTTGCCATGTGACTTTATAACTCTTCTAATTAAGAGAAGATCACATTCAAAAGTCACCAAATATAAAATGAAACAAAAAGTAATTTAGATTCTTAAGAACCTAATAATCTAAAAATATATCTTAATTATTTGCAGAAATAAATAACAATATAGAAAATCGTGAAGGGGAAAAAGGATTATAAAATAACCAGCAGAAATTAAAAGAATCAGAGAGAACATCTAGAAATCAAATTTTCAAGTTGAAAACTTCATGAATGGGTTAAGCAGCATATGAGACAGAGCTAGGGAAAGAAGCAATGAATTTGCAACTTTACCAACAGTAGATGATAATTATTACTGTTAGAAATATTCATTATAGTAGACAAAAATATTGATCAATGTAGAAAAGAAAAACACACATGACCATTAAAGAATGCGTTTCTAAAAATTACAGTCTCACTAGTATTTAGAAAAATGCAAATTAGTAACAGCATATTTTGTTTATTAGCTTGGCAAGGATTAAAGGGTGATGCTAAGGGTTGGCATGGATGTAGGAAAATAAATTATACACACTGCTCTTAGGAGCAAAAATTGGCACAACCTTTCTTGACACTTGTTTCAAAGGGTTTAATAGGCAAACTCTTTGACTTAAAAATTTCACTTAAAAGTTTTCCCTTAGGAAAATAATTATACAGATGCACCAAGATGTTATGTAGAAAAAATGTTCATTGAAGGACTTTTTGTAATAGGAACACATTGTAACAAATATAAACAATAAGAATATACAAAAGATGTTTCATTAAGTAATTTTTATTACATTGGGATGGTAAATAACTATTAACAATAATTGTGTGGATATTAACATGAAAAATGTATGTAGTATATTAAGTGAAAGAAGCAAGCTTTAGAAAATATATGTGATACATCTAAGGATTTCTAAATGGGAGCACACATTTACTAGTATGTGCATTGGAAAAAATCTGAAAGCAAATACATAAAAATTTAAATAGTGAAAATCTATGCATGCATGAATTTCAAGTGACTTTACATTATCCTTTTTTGGGGTCATTATTATTTTGTAATTTTTCTTTTATTAGAGGAATGTGTTTTACCCATCTGATAACTTCTATAGAAAAAAATACAACTTGCTAATTTGAAAAGCAAGAGTAGTGACATTGTTAACTTATATTTGTTGATTCCTGACACAGTTGAAGAACTGCCTCCAGTATTTTTTCTTTTGTAATTTTACACTCATAGGTTTTATAATTTACTAGAGGCCCGGTGCACAAAATTCGTGCACGGAGGGGGGTTGTCCCTCAGCCCAGCCTGTACCCTCTCCAATCTCGGACCCCTCAAAGGATGTCCGACTGCCCGTTTAGGCCCGATCCCAGGGATTGGGCCTAAACGGGCAGTCGGACATCCCTCTCATAATCCAGGACTGCTGGCTCCCAACTGCTTGCCTGCCTGCCTTCCTGATTGCCCCTAACTGCTTCTGCCTGCCAGCCTGATCACCCCTTATCACTCCCATGCCAGCCTGTTTGCCCCCAACTTCCCTCCTCTGCTGGCCTGGTCACCCCTAACTGCCCTCTCCTGCAGGGTTGATCACCTCCAACTGCCCTTCCTTGCGGCCTGATCCCTCTCAACTGCCCTCCCTTGCAAGCCTGGTCCCTCTCAACTGCCCTCCCTTGCAGGCAGGGTGCCTCCCAACTGCCCTCCCTTGCAGGCCGGGTGCCTCCCAACTGCCCTCTCCTGCTGGCCATCTTGTGGTGGCCATCTTGTGTCCACATGGGGGCAGGATCTTTGACCACATGGGGGCAGCTATATTGTGTGTTGCAGTGATGATCAATCTGCACAGTTCTCTTTTATTAGATAGGATAGAGGCCTGGTACAGGGGTGGGGGCCAGCTGGTTTGCCCTGAAGGGTGTCCCAGATCAGGGTGGGGTTCCCTTGGGGCGTGGGGCAGCCTGAGCCAGGGGCCTGTGGTGGTTTGCAGGTGGGCCACGCCCCCTGGGATGCAAGCGGAGACCCTGGTATCTGGAATTTATTTTCCTTCTACAACTGAAACTTTGTAGCCTGGAGCAGAGCCAAGCCTGGGGCTCCCTCTGAGGCCCGAATCCATTTGTGTTGGGGTTATAATTGAAACTTTGTTGCCTTAAGCGGGTGGGCCCGGCCAGGGTGTGCGGAAAGCTTTGCTACCCCTGTTGCTGGCAGCAACCCTGGCCTGCTCTCTCAAGCTCCATTCTGCCGCCATTTGTTTGAATTTGTTTACCTTCTATAATTGAAACTTTGTAGTTTGAGTGGAGGCTTAGGCCTGCAACAGCTGGCAGAAAGCTTGGCTTCCTCTGTTACCTAGGGAACCTTGCTCTCTGTGGCTGTAGCCATCTTGGTTTGGGTTAATTTGCATACTCGCTCTGATTGGACGGTGGGTGTGGCTTGTGGGCGTGGCTTCTGGGTGTGTCGGAGGTATGGTCAATTTGCATATTTGTCTATTATTAGATTAGATTATTTAATTTGTTCATTTCTTGTAGAATTTAGGGGTCTTCATGTATTTAAATTAATAAACTTGGTTTCTCATTACAATTGCATTTAAATTACATATGACCACATATATAATATTGAGAACCTAAGTTTGTGCAAGCCTTCATAATGTAGTAACTACTTTCATATACTTATCTTAAACTGCCTATCTCCACCAACAGCTACTTTAAACCATCACCGCTCTACTCAAATCAGACTGTACCATGTCCTCTACTCACACTCAGAAGATAATCTGACTTACTTCATAGATTGAAACTGTTTCAGATTCCTTCCTATCTCCTCCACTTTTCCCATTCACAGTCTGAAGGACATTTATCTGCATCTACATATACCCTTTTCTCCATTGAATTATCCCTACAGTGGAAAGAATTGTCCTTCCTCTTGGATCCTGGATTCCATTCTCTGTCACCTCCTTGGTAATCTTTAGTGCATCAGTATTTCTCATATTCTTCTCTCTGTTGCTTCATATTTCTCTGTATATAAGCAAGGTAAATTTCCATCTGCCTAAAATAAAAACAAAACAAATAAATCCCCAATGAAAAGCCCAAACCGTTCCTTGAGCTTTTCTTAGCATAGTGACCGCAAGGATCTATGATCATATTGAGCTCTAAGCATTTACTGAACCCTCAAAAAGAGTCTGGAACTATAAAAGTCTCTACAGCTACATAGATGAATAAGTCACATACCTTTGAGGAGCTTACTATTAACCTTTATGTATTTAGAACTCTGGATGTGATTGGCACAATTGTCTAATTAATTAAGTAAAGATCCCAGGTCCTCTTTCAACATTCAGAAAAGAACTATGGATGTCAGTTAGATAGGAGATGCCATTCTTTCTCTTTCCTTCACTATCAAGATTCTGGAAAGAATAGTGTGTGATTGTCACATCTACCGTGATCAGGCTTCTACTCTGTTTCCTGAACTAAAATGACAACAGGCAATTTTTTGTAGTCTTCTCTTTCTTGACTTATCTGAGACATTTGATGCTTGACCACCTCTTTCCTTCCTGATAGCCTTTTCCTCCCCCACTTCAGAGTTGCTTCCCCCATCTCTCCAGCTACTTTTCCCAGAGATCATTTATAGACAACTTTCTTTTGTTTATCCTCTACTCTGTTCTCTCTTCATTCTTTCCCTGGCCTATTTTGTCTTCATCTACAACTTTTACTCCCACATATTTTTCAAGAGTATTGAAAAAAAGATGGATTAAATGTTAATTTAAGATTATTGAAAAAAAGATGGATTAAATGTTAATTTAATCCACAAACAAATCTTAAGAAAATTGAGAAAAAGAGAACTGAAGTGTCTGTTCTAAGTCCTCTTGCTCAAGAAGAACTAGAAAGATGCGGAATTCACCTGGGTTTCCTAACTCCAAATCCCATGTATGTGTTCCTGTGCAATCCCTTTGAAAATAGTTTTGGAACCATTCTACCCTACTATGTCCTAGGACATCAAGAATATTTAGTGGGTACTTTCATCTTCCTCTAATAGCTCTCTCTATTTTTTAAATGTGAGGTTTATTATCACTGGTAGGAATAAAATTCACCCCTGGATGTTATGTTGACCTAAGGATAACATTATTTATTATTATTATTTTTAGAATAGTTTACTATTTTTTTTTAGAGAGAGGATGTGGGAGGGAAAGAGAAACATCAGTGTCATAACACATCAATCGGCTGCCTCCTGCATATCCCACACCAGGGGTGGAGCCTGCCCTTAATGTGCCCTTAAGCAGGAATTGAACCAGCAACCTCCTGGTGCATGGGACGATGTCCAACAAACTGAGCTATGCTGTCCAGGGTGAAGATAAAATTATTAAGACAAGCAAGAATTAGGGCACAAAACAAGTCAATAAATGTAAGAAGATTGAAATAATATTAAGCATCTTTTCCAACCACAATGGTATAAAATTAGAAATTAATTACATGAAGGAAACTAAAAATATTTCACATATGTGATGATTAAACAACGTGCTACTGAACATCCACTGGGTCAAAGAAGGAATCGAAATAATGTATATTGAGACACTCAAAACTGTAAAGATAATATACCAACATTTGTGGGATGTAGCAAAAGTAATTCTAAGAGAAAAGTTCACGATGACAAATTCCTATCTCAAGAAACAAGAAAAGTCTCAAATAATATAACTTTATACACCTAGGAGCTAGAAAAAGAATAAACAAAGCCCAGAGTTAGTAGACAGAAGGAAATAATAAAGATTAGAGCAGAAACAAATGGAATAGAGGCCAAAAAGCAATAGTGAAGATCAATAAAACTGAGAGTTGATTCTTTTGAAAAGATAAACAAAACTTATAAGCCCTTAGGTAGACTCACCAAGAACAAGAGAGAGAGAGGACTCAAATAAAATCAGAAATGAAAGCAAAAATGTTACATCTGATATTGCAGAAATACAAAGGATCATAATAGACTACTATGAACAATTATGCACCAACAAATTGGACAACCTAGAAGAAATGGATAAATTCTTGGAAACATACAGCCTACCAAAACTGAGTCATGATGAATTTAAAAAATCTGAACAGACTAATTACTAGTAAGAAGATTAAATCAATAATCAAAACCCTCCCAACAAACAAGAATCTGGGACCAGATGGCTTCATTGGTGAATTCTACAAAAATTCAAAGAAGAATTAATGCCAATCATTGTCAAACTTTTCCAAAAAATAGAAGAGGAGGAATTCTTCCAAACTCATTATATGAAGCCAGCATTATCATCATACCAAGACCAGATAAGGGTGCCTCAAGAAAAGAAAATTACAGGCCAATATCCCTGATGAACATAGATGCAATAATTACCAACAAAATGCAATAATACATTAAAAGGATTATACACCATGATCAAGTGGGATTCACTCCAGAAATGCAAATTAGTCAACATCTGGAAATCAGTCAATGTGATACACCACATTAACAAAATGAAGGATAAAAATTATATGGTAATTTCAATAGATGCAGAAAAATCATTTGACAAGACCCCAAATTCTTTCATGATAAAAACTCTCATAAAAGTGGAATAGAGGGAAAGTACCTCAACATAATAAAGGTCCTATATGACAAGTCCACAGCTAACATCATACTCAATGGTGAAAACTGAAAGCCTTTGTTTCTAAGATCAGGAATAGGACAAGGATGCCTATTCTCACCATTTATATTGAACATAGAATTGGGAGTACCATCCAGAATAATTAGGCAAAATAAAGAAATAAAAGGCATCTAAATTGGAAAAAAATAAGTAAAACTGTCACTGTTTCCAAATGACACAATGTTACATAGAGAAAACTCTAAAGACTCCATCAAGTATTAGTTAAAACTAATACATTTAGTAAGTTGTAGAATACAAAATCAATCACAAAAATCTGTGTGTTTCTATACACCAATAATGAAGTATCAGAGAAATAAAAAGTCCATTTAAACTATATCAAAGAGAATAAAATATTAGAAATACATTTAAGGAGGTTGAAAACATGTATATTGAAAACTCCAAGGCATTAATGAAAGAAATTGAGGAAGGTACAAATAAATGAAAAGATATTCCATGCTCATGGATTAAGAGAATTAATATTGTTAATATGTCCATATTACCCAAAGCAATCAACAGATTCAATTCAATCCCTATCTGAATACAGATGTGAATGTATAAAATCTTTATATCAATACTAGAGGCCTGGTGCACGAAATTTGTGCATGGGTAGGGTCCGTAGGCCTGGCCGGTGATCAGGGCCGATTGGGGCCTTCCAGTTGCAGGCCAGGGCCTTCCTTCCCTAGCTGCCAGCTGCCAGCTGGGGCTTCCTTCATTCCATGCTGCCCCCTGGTGGTCATCACATGCCATAGCGAGCAATCAAACTCCCGGTCTCCTGGTTGAACTCCCGAGGGGACATTTTGCATATTAGCCTTTTATATATATAGATTAAAACCTATTATATGACATTTCTGCAACTTGTACATTTATATGGTTAATTTACATGTATAGTTTTATATGAGTTGATCTTTTACAGAATGGTTTTGAGGCCTTAAATGGTAGGGTAGACTGCCACAGCCTTGACTGTATTTCAGTCAGTCTGTGGTACTGCTGGTGCCATGTCACACAAAAAAACCCTTTATCTGGTCTGACAGCCTGCTCTGTTCTTCTGATGCTCATATTAGTTTTTCTGAGGGATCTCCATGAAGCCCATGACTATTAGGCCCCATAACTATCTGAATGGGTCATTCAAGCTTTGCTTCTAGTGGATTTCCTGCATGGTGCATACAGGGTGGCCCATGTTGGGGTGAGGAGGGGGACTACAGTGAGTGTAAGGTGGCATTGGATTTTTTGTGTACAGGCAGGCAAGTTGGGACCATCAGGTTGGTGATTACAGTACACAGGGCTGACTAAGACCCATTAGGTTGGAGTGTGTGCACGGGAAGAATAGCCCTTCATCCCCACTCCCATCCAAGGCACTCAGCTTATTCAGGCTAGAGGGGCTGAGGGGCTTCTGCTTGTGCCCCCTGTAGAAGGGTTGAGGGAGGGAGGAGGCCTGTTCTGGTCAAGAGCGGGTGGCCAGTAGGGTCCCAGAAGGGTCTTCTTACCGGCAATCTCTGTGTGTCTGGAGATTCTCATCTGCCAGGCAGATGAGCCTGGGCCCATTTGAACGCCAATAAATATGCTTTGTAGTATGTGTGTGGTGTGCACGTGGACACGTATAAAATTAATTCTTTGGGCATATAACCTGATCTATTTATATGTAATACGTAAGAAATTGATTATTTTTTACTCTGACTTTGCAATACATTTCCAGGAAATCAAACATATGTAAATAAAGGACTGCCTGGACAGGCACAGAAAAGAAAGATGCCTGAAAGGATCTATAGTTGTTACAGTAGTATGCAATAGTTTGTTTCTGAGCATGATGCGTGCCTTTTTGCTTGCTTGTTTTACTCTTTCTGGTTTTCCAAATAGAAAACAAGTATTCTTTAAGTGTTCTTTTTACAGTAAGGAAACATTTCATGAATATGAAATTTCAGTCTATTTGTGCTAGGATCTGTGGCCTCAGTCTGCAATACCTATTAATTAATTGATTTTGTAGTAGTGATCATAATTACTTAGGAAAATTAGATCTTTAACCATTACTAAGATTTTGTTTTTGCTGATCTTTAACTAGTCACTTGCTGAATTTTTGCAGGATTTGTTTTTAAAATAAAAATTTTATAGACAAATACTTTGAGTGTTGCTCAGTAAGAACACTTTACTCTATGAAACACTCAAGCTGTTAACCAGAGAATGAAATCATGATGAGATCATTAATAAAGGCAATTTGGCGCTTTATAAACCATTCCACACACCATTTAAAAAAGACTCTTATCGATGCCAGTGGGATAACAATGACTAATCGTTTTAACATTGATATTATTATGATGCATCAAAGTCCCTATCTAATTATAATATATCAACATTTGAGCATGATTTACAAATTCTATCTTGTCAGATAATTTATTGTCTTCATTTACTAGAATAAGAAAAATAAAGTTGAATGATTTACCCAAAGACCACATAATCATTTTAAACATCTGCAAATGGAACTTTGTTCCCTGATATCAAATGAAGTGTTCTATTTATTAGAGAGTATTTCCCATCAACTATGCCATTTTCAGTAAATAATCCTTATAGAATCAATTTATTTAAAAATATGCTTTGTGGTTAGTAACTGTAATTTGGCTTTATATGTGCACTTCAGTTTGAATTTTGAAAAGTACCAAATATTGTTCTGGAGGGGTCAGAAAAGAAAGTCAGGGTGCAGTCACATATCATATGATACTGAGAAATAAATTTAAAACTGTTTGGAATAAAATTTCATTATAATATATTTTTTCTCAGATTTCAATTCCACCTAAATCTGATTTCTCAAATTTTGTAGCAAGTGAGGCAGATACAGAGGAACTTCCTCCGAGGCCTTTAACATTTGCTTCTGATTTGAGCTGTCAGTTTTGTAAACTTTCTTCTTTACAATATTTTTGTTTCTTTTGTTTTAGTCCTCTTGAAATCACGAGGGAAGTAAAACAGTGGAATATTTTAATATTTTAAAATTTGGGCGTAAAGTTTGGGATACATGGAGGTCTCATTTTATTTTTGGTTTGAGTTACTTTGTTTCCTTTTAGTTTTAATAAAATGTGAATCAAGACAAAACTCTCTAGTGTATAAGCTTGTTTATTTTATTGTGCTCTGTTTAGTTATTCAAGAAAAAAAGTTACAAAAGTGTAATCGTTGCCATCTGTTGTATTTGAAGTAGAATCTAGCCCAAAAGTCAAAAAAGTCATAGCAACAACTTATAAAAACAACTGCAATAATATCAACTCACTATGGTTACTGGTGAAACTTTATATTTCTCCCAAATGAAGTAAGTTTCCTTAGAGGATTATTTTAACATTTGATTTATATCATTATTAAATTTGCCTCCAAAATCATCAAAGTCTCTAATAACACTGTTATTTAACTCTGCCTGATAGGAGATTAGCAGATTTTTTTTTTTTTTTTTTTTTGTCACTCTGGTTCAAGCCTCATCAGAATTCCCTCTTTGGAGGCTATTATTTTTAAGAACTTATTAGGATATGATTTAAAGAAAAAATCTGTATATATACATACATTTCCCATAGTATTAAATAGTTACTAGCAAATATAAAAAGCATGCAAATTTGGTCAAGTGTAGGATTTTCGTGGCTGAAGATATTCATATTATAGTACTGCCCTAGGCCATGTTTTTTTCTTTTTTTCTTTTTTAAGAAATTGTAGTTGTAAAACATGATGTGGTCTTTAAAGTAAACATGTCTTATTCATACAAGATTTCTATCTCTTGAGAGAATAAAGGCATAATATGGCATCAATTGACTTCTTTTGAAGTCAGCAGAGCTAATATATAAAGATATTCATTGGACTTGCCAATGTACTTACTTGCTAATTTATTTTTTCAAAAGGGAACTCTAATTATTCTACCAAAGGAAAAAAGGACCTTCTGCTACATGTATACACATACCTCTTGAGATCATAGATTTAACACCTCTAAATATTTTTCAAAGGAAACATTATCAAAATTATTGTGGACATTCAAGAACATAGCATATTTTACAGAAATTAGCATAAAACAGTGTCAAGTTATTTAACTTTTTTCTCTACCTCTATTTCAGGGGTGAAATAACCATTACATAAATTGAAAAAATAATTGCAGTTATCGATACTAAATTTTCATTTGTAACATAAAATTTACAATCACTATACTATACTTTTACTCCCTAAGAAATGTTTTAATGACTTATACATATGAAAATAAATTTAAAAGTCCTTTGAGTTTTCTTAAGATAAAATTTCATAAAACCCTATTGTTACAATTTCTACAAAAGTAAAATTTAAATTAATGTGATTTATGGTGTTGGCAGTGTTTATGTATGATGTGTGTGAGTTTTTGGTGGAGAAGAAAATGTATAGAAGAAAATGGTATCCATTTATTTAATATGTACCTTGCTTACCTATTATGTAGTAGGTATTGTGTGGGCTTTATAACTGAGCTTTGTGTTTATAGGCTTGATTAAGTGGGAAAAATCACATGCATTCATTTCACTGCCTGCCACCCATTACTTGTATAATCTTGATGCCAGGCCACATGAGCCTGGAAATAAATGTAGATCATATTTTTCATAACAAGCATTATTCCTTTGGCTGTATTCCCCATCACTAAAACTATTTTCCCTAGCTATTTCTGGGATTCCCTAGATGGTACGCATATGTGTTTAGAGCACAGTGTTTTGGCTACAGTAACCACATGCCATTTTTTCTCTTCTCTTCTGAATAGATTTGGCTACACATGCTCAAAAATGTTGGTAGGCGACTTACATGAGATACTGCATGCCATTCAAAGCTTTATGTTGTTTGCGTGTACGCACGCTGTTGCCCCTTTTCATTTTTGAAGGCACCAGTCTCAATTCTGCCCCCTACACAGCGTTTTCCTCGGTCTGCCAAACTTGCTGTTTAACCACCCACTGAAAATTTAGTGTCAAAGAGATGTCACAGCTGAGCTGCTCTGTAAGCTGTGTGAATGCCCCTCACTGCTGGGAGAGTTGATGGTCCTCAGGCTCTGTGGCTGTGGTATATAAACAAAATAGGGGAAATGCTTTCTCTTTACCTTTATGGTGTGTACACCAATGACATTCAGAATTTTAGTGAAGCAATGATTTATTTTTGCTTGCTGATAGCTCCTTCTCTCCCTGGGGTTCAGAAAAATTTGTAGGTTTAGGGAAGGAAGGCTGTACCCCAAACCCTCAATCCTCTGACAAGGAGGGGAATGTTATTGGACCCATCTTGTGTGCCTATGCTTGTTTCTCTTAAAGTTTTCCCCACAGTTTATTGCTTCTATGCAAATATATGACTTGGGTCTACCTCACCTGCCCTGAACTTGTATACATCCTGAAATGAGAACAATTTATATTCATAGCCTGGATTCCTGTAACTTGAGAATGAACAAACAAGGGGTTATAGGACTTCTGAGAAGAGAAAGGAAATCTTTGTCTAAGAAGATTTCATAAATTAATATTTGAGTCAATATTCTCACAGTTGAGGAGAGGAAATGGCCAGGTATGCAGAGTTAAGAAATTTCAAGTTGTACATGGGAACCAACAAAACATCCAGTCATGTGGCAAATTTTAAGCATAAAGGATTTAACATAGCGAAAGTAAAGGCTTCTGAGTGTGCATGGAAGGAGTGGAGGACTAAGATAGTCCTCCAGGAAAATCTCTCGGGGCTTTGCAGAACTGACTCACCAGAATCTCCGCATGCTTCACGTGGACTGCTATGGGCTCTGTCAAGTTTAAGAATGCCCCAGTGGTGCTGCTGTTCTGCTGCCGCCACAGTAGATGCTGGGTACCCAGGCACCTGGGGAGGGAACAGTGAAATGATTTGCAGGAACATCTCACATTCTTACAACTTTGCTTTCCATCAGAGAAAATTAGCCTCTGATTCAGTTTTTCCATTCTAAATATTGTGCAAGTACATCTCATCAGTGGCATCAAAGTTGTTTCCAGAACTCTAGCTGAAAGATAGATGAAAAAATTTGCACCATAGAATTTGGGCAAACAATACACACGAGGGCTCTCCCCTCCCCTGCCCCAGAGCACATCGCTGGCACGTTGACTCAATTCACAGTCTCTTCCATGTGTTACTCAAGATAGGTAATCCTATATAATAAAGAGGTGATATGCAAATTGACCATCACTCCAACACACAATATGGCCGCCCCCATGTGGACACAAGATGGCCGCCACAAGATGGCCAGCAGGGGAGGGCAGTTGTGGGTGATCAGGTCAGCAGGGGAGGGGAGTTGGGGGGGACCAGGCCTGCAGGGGAGGGCAGTTGGGGGTGACTGGGCCGTCAGAGGAGGGCAGTTGGGGGGGGGGCAAGCCTGAAGGGGAGGACAGTTGGGGAGGACTGGGCCTGCAGGGGAGGGCTGTTGGGGGGGACCAGGCCTGCAGGGGAGGGCAGTTGGGGGGACCAGGCCTGCAGGGGAGGGCAGTTGGGGGGGATCAGGCCTGCAGGGGAAGGCAGTTGGGGGTGACTGGGCTGGCAGAGGAGGGCAGTTGGGAGGGACCAGGTCTGCAGGGGAGGGCAGATGGGGGGGTGCTGGCCAGCAGGGGAGGGTATTTAGGGGTAATTGGGCCAGCAGGGGAGCAGTTAGGCGTTGATCAGGCTGGCAGGGGAGTGGTTACGGGGTGATCAGGCTGGCAGGCAGAAGCAGTTAGGGGCAATCAGGCAGGTAGGCAGGGGAGGTGTTGGGAGCCAGCAGTCCTGGATTGTGAGAGGGATGTCCAACTGCCTGTTTAGGCCCAATCTGGTGGGCAGTCGGAAATCCCTCGAGGGGTTCCAGATTGGAGAGGGTGCAGGCTGGGCTGAGGGACGCCCCCCATGCACGAGTTTCATGTACTGGGCCTCTAGTATATAAATAAAAATGTAAAATAAGATTAGATTTCAATAAGATAAGATTAGAATTTTCTTATTTTTTGGTAAAGATTCTCACAAATGAAAGGACAAGACTTTATAATACTACTCTGACATCGTATATTAAGGAAATAGAGAGGAAAAGTAAAGTAATAGCCAGTACTGTGAGCCTACCACATTTATTAAAACACTATTTCTCTTGTCTCTACCCAATTTTACAGTTTGAAGCTGTCTAGATATGAAGATACCTTGTAGGTATAATATGATACAATGACTCATTTTTTTCTACCATCCAAACATCGTAGATATTATCATGTCCAGTTGAAATTAAAAATATCACTAACATACGGACTTGGAGAATATTATGCTAAATGAAATAAACCAAACTGAGAAAAACAAATATCACATGATCTCACTTATTTGTGGAATTTAATGAACAAAATGAATTGCCCAACAAAATAAGACCCAAAGCACGGAGGCATGGAACAGACTGACATACCTCAATGTGGAGTTGGGGGAAGGGGGGAGGAGAGATAAACCAAAGAACTTATATACTTATATGCATAGCCCATGGACACAGATAATAGGGTAGTGAAGACCTAGCGGGGTGGATAGGGGCTTGGAGGGGAGGAGGGGGTGAAAATGAGAGATATCTGTAATACTATCAACAATAAAAATATATTGAAAATATCACTAACATCTGAGACATTCTTTTGCATCAGGGTAAATATTTTCAGGTTATATCACAATGAGAATTAATATTAGTCTTTTTAAAAAGTTGTGTGTAGGTTGGGAGAAAAGATTTCAATAAGACCTTGACTTTTTCTTTATAATTAGTCAATAGTAATCACATTCATTTTGATTCAAGCCAAAGTAATCCTTTTTCATTTAAAATTTCTAAATTTCTAAGTGCCATATGGATATAAACTGAAGAAAACTAAATTCTTAGCTGTCGTACAATCAAGGTTAGACCTTATATAGGAAGACATTCTACCCTCTCTTGAACTGCATGTAAAGACACTAAGGAGAGAGAACTTTTAAGAAGAATGTAATTAACAATATCATGAGTAATTGTGATTATGTGGGATCTCTATATTTACCGAGCACTGTAAGGAGTCTGACATTATACTAGACTAGAGGCCTGGTGCACGAAATTCGTGCACGGAGGGGGGTTGTCCCTCAGCCCAGCCTGTACCCTCTCCAATCTAGGACCCCTCAAGGGATGTCCGACTGCCCGTTTAGGCCCGATCCCTAGGATCGGGCCTAAACGGGCAGTCGGACATCCCTCTCACAATCCAGAACTGCTGGCTCCAAACTGCTTGCCTGCCTGCCTTCCTGATTGCCCCTAACCGCTTCTGCCTGCCAGCCTGATCACCCCCTAACCACTCTGCTGCCAGCCTGTTTGCCCCCAACTTCTCTCCTCTGCCGGCCTGGTTACCCCTAATTGCCCTCTCCTGCAGGGTTGATCACCTCCAACTGCCCTCCCTTGCAGGCCGGGTGCCTCCCAACTGCCATCTCCTGCTGGCCATCTTGTGGTGGCCATCTTGTGTCCACATGGGGGCAGGATCTTTGACCACATGGGGGCAGCTATATTGTGTGTTGCAGTGATGATCAATCTGCATAGTACTCTTTTATTAGATAGGATAGAGGCATGGTACAGGGGTGGGGGCCAGCTGGTTTGCCCTGAAGGGTGTCCCGGATCAGGTGGGGTTTCCCTTGGGGTGTGGGGCGGCCTGAGCGAGGGGCCTGTGGTGGTTTGCAGGCCGGCCACGCCCCCTGGTGACCCAAGTGAAGGCCCTGGTATCTGGAATTTATTTTCCTTCTACAATTGAAACTTTGTAGCCTGGAGCAGAGCCAAGCCTGGGGCTCCCTCCACGGGCAGCCGGCAGCCATTTCTGTTGGGGTTATAATTGAAACTTTGTTGCCTTAAGCGGGTGGGCCCTGCCAGGGTGTGTGGAAAGCTTTGCTTCCCCTGTTGCCAGCGGCAACCCTGGCCTGCTCTCTCAAGCTCCATTCTGCCGCCATTTGTTTGATTTTGTTTACCTTCTATAATTGAAACTTTGTAGCTTGAGTGGAGACTTAGGCCTGCAACGGCTAGCAGAAAGCTTGGCTTCCTCTGTTACCTAGGAAACCTTGCTCTCTGTGGCTGTAGCCATCTTGGTTTGGGTTAATTTGCATACTCGCTCTGATTGGATGGTGGGTGTGGCTTGTGGGCGTGGCTTGTGGGTGTGTCGGAGGTATGGTCAATTTGCATATTTGTCTATTATTAGATTAGATTCTGCAGCTACACAGATGGAAAAATCACACAATTTGGAGGTAGTTCCAGTTGTCCTGTATTCTTTGGGTCTGAAGGTGACTGATGCAACCGCTGAAAATTGAGCTTCCCTCAAGTCAGGGGAGCTTTTATGGGTTATGTTGAGAAATCTATAATAATAAAAGAGTAATATGCTAATTAGACCGGATGTCTTCTGGACATCATTCCGGACATCCTTTCTGATGAAGCCAGGGCCAGAGGAAAGCCAGCAGGTCCCAGGTGCCTATGGGTGGCCCCAGGGAAGCCAGCCCAGGTCCTCGGTACCTGTGGGTGGCCAGAAGGAAGCAGCCCATATCCCGAGTGCTTGCTGGCAGCCAGAGGAGGGAAGCAGCCCGGGTCCCGGGTGCCGGAGGGAAGCCAGTGCTGGTAGCCAGGGGAAGGAAGGTCTACTCCTGCACAAATTTTCATGCATTGGGCCTCTAGTGTTTGAATAAAAGGGAAAATGGCTAATTTGTCAAGTAAAGATCAGAGATTATTTTAAGTCTACAGGAGAGAACTCCAACGTCAGTTGCAGAATGAGCCTAAATGACGGGAGTGTAAGCAGCCTATGGATAGAGTCCTCCTGAGGGGCACAGTGGTGAGCAGACCCTTGTGAGAAGGGAATTTCCACGGAAAAGCTATATGACCGGAGATAAAGTGAGCCCTACGGGGGAAGATTCTGTAGCCAAAGACTGGGGGGGGGCGCGCGGGGGGCTTACTTCCCTTTTCAGCAGTGGAAGCAGGGAGGCTTGCCTGACAACTGTTAATATTTATTTGTTTGGCTCACTCTTGTCACCAACATGCCAAATGGGAGAGATGGAGCTTGTTTAGGTGGGCTGATTTCCCACGTTTTCCAAGTGAGAACTTTAGCCAAGAGAGGACTGATACCCCTAAAATTAACATTGGCCTTTTTTGATGCTAGTGTTACAGGAATAAGTAGAACAGACCCATTGTCAGTGACATGAACCCCTTATAAAGATGATTTTACTTTTCCCTGCTTTGGAAACATTTCATTAAAAATCTATTTGAGGAACTTTCAGATAAAATGATTACCTGAACACTAACTTTTAGCTTCCCCTCTTACCTTCTCATTGTAATGACAAAATAACTAATGACATATTTTACAGTGATTTTTTTTCCTAGTTGCCAGCATTAATCCTGGGTTCCTCCATGATTTTGTCCATATTACCACTGCAGGTAGCTGATTACATAAAGTCTCTGCTTTAAAAATAATCTTCACTCCTCACTCCTGACAGATTAAACATTCTTCCATGGAGCTGAAGATGTCTGCATTTTGGCCCCATCCTATACTCCTGCTTTCCTTTTCTTCTGCACTTCAAAACAGGCCCATCCATTTAGCTGATCAAAGTTTCTGGGGGCACAAAGTGAATTCTCTCGTCTTCTACTTTTGTGCAAGTGCCAGGGACTCCTTCCCATTCCTGCTTTCCCTTTGTGAACTCTCACTGAGTATTTTTGATAGTCAGGAAAACTAGTCTGCAAAACCTCTTGTGGCAACTCCTTTATCTCAGCGATTTTCAACTGCTGTGCCGCAAGATTTTTTAAAACATGCAATACCTGACTATGTAGTCAGGGAACTGATCTTTTCCTCCTTAGGCTGTCAAATAAAAAAATGACAATGACTGTTCGGTGTGAATGAATCAAAATTATACCTATTTTTCTAAGATCTGCAAAAAAATCTATATTTTGGTGTACCACAGAATTTTAGTAATTAGTTTATGTGTGCCATGAGATGAAAAAGGTTGGAAATTGCTGCTTTATCTAATGGCTAAGATGATTTCTTGGTTCTTCCTGTCCTAATTCTAGCTGAAGCGCAAGGTTGAAATGAGTGACCTTTTCAGCTAAAGGAAGACCATCTATACTAATAAAAGGGTGATATGCTAATTAGACCGGACATCTTCTGGATGTCCTCCTGGACAAAGCTATGGTGGCAGGGGCCAAGGCAGGGGTGGTTAGGGGCGATCAGGCCGGCAGGGGAGGGCAGTTAGGGGCATCAGACCAGCAGGCAGAGGTGATTAGGGGCAATCAGGCAGGCAGGCAGGTGAGCAGTTAGGAGCCAGCGGTCCTGGATTGCAAGAGGGATGTTCGACTGCTGGTTTAGGCCCAATCCTGTGATCGGGCCTAAGCCAGCAGTTGGATATCCCCCAAGGGATCCTGGATTGGAGAGGGTGCAGGCCCAGCTGAGGGACCCTTCCCTCCCCGTGCACAAATTTCATGCACCGGGCCTCTAGTTCTGTAATAAAGAATAAGGTTTTCTTTGAGGATTCAGATAAAATATCACCATGTCTGAAATCATCACAAGTTCACCCTTCTATCCCTTGACCCCATGCACCCTCTGTCCTTACCTGTGTATTTTCCTCCCACTCATGTCAATGCCAAGGATGATTAGGTGACATAATCTGATTGTACCGTTCACAAATTCCATCCCTACCCTTTGGTCTGATGAGGATTCCTTCTGTGCATTTTAGTGACAATTAAAATGAGGGAAATAATTTCTAAAGTGTAATTAATGAGGAAAAAATATAGACTTGAGTTCCTGAAAGATGCAGAGACAAAGATTTTAAGTGAGGAAACATAAGTAGCATCATTCCCTGCTTTTTACCCTTCATATAACCAGACACAAGGAAAAATTGTTAATGATATACTTGAGTTCCAACAATTATTGGTGTGGTATTGGCCTCCTTTTCAACACATGAACACACTACCACTAAGAAAGTGTTCTCTTCCAAATTTCACCCCCCTCCAAAAAAATTACAGTACAGAAAAAAAAAAAAGTCTTGAGAATAGTTTAAAAGTACCTACTTTCTCATATGAGTCCATGACTTTATGGGCCTGGGTTGCACCCAGGGTCATTGACCTTCATTAGTTCATAGAGATTAATTGAGCCCAGGACTGGGAGTTTTCTAAGTGAGAAAAAAAAAATGAATAGGTGTTTTGAATTTATAAGATGCTTAAATTTTTATTTATTTTTTACTTTTTTGTTGTTAATCTTCAATGGATAATATTTTTTTCCATTGATTTTTAGAGATAGTGGAAGGGAAGGAGGAAGGAGGGAGTGAGAAACATCAATGTGAAAGAGACATATAGATTGGTTGCCTCCTGCACATGCCCCACGGGGCCAGGGATGGAACCTGAAATCTTTCTGTGCAAGGGTTGGCACTCTAACCACTGAACAACACTGTTTAAACTTTTTGAAATTAATTCTAAGATGTAGGAAATTATTTATTTCAAATTTCTGTTGATACATGACTAGCTAAATAAGAAATCATCTTCCTTAGATTCCTTAATAAATTGCTTTAAAAATTAACACTCTGAGTAAAATACTTTAATTTTATTTATCCCTCTTCCTTTTGAATTAGACATTAAAGTAACTTTTCCTAATATCAGAGGTGTTGGAATCATCCCTTCATTAATTATATTTATTTTCTGCTTCTCATTTGCTTGCTCTTCTGCTGACACATTTTTTTTTTTAACTTTTATTATTGACTATTACAGACGCTCCCATTTTTCCTTCCTTCACTGAGCCCTGACCCCAGCACCCTTCCCTCTGGCCATCACCACACTGGAATCTATGTCTATTGGTTATGCATATATGTTCTTTGGCTAATCCCTTCACCTTTTTTCATCCAGTCTCCCCTCACTCCTCCCCTCTGACAGTGTAGAGATATAGCTTTGCTTTTGTCCTTTGGTTTTCCTTTTTATTTTTTAACATCACCTAATAAGACCACAGATATTTTATCTTAAATACTGTTTATTTTGATTTGTGTACTTTTAAAACCTTAATCTTAATATATTTTTACAGAAAGTTGAATGCTCAAGTTTGGCTTCTATCTAGTTGGGAAATAAGACTGTGTCATTCTCTGCTATCATAGGCTTTCTGAATTACTACTGATTTATTAGTAATAATTCTGAATTATTACTTGGCTTATAAGTTCTCTCTGCCATCAAAATCTCTGCTTGGCTTTTCTGATCTAATAGACACTTGCTTCCATGTCTCTTCAAAATCCTGACCCAGCCTGGGCCCCTGCTTCACTGGCCTCTCCGCAAGGGTCCTCCTTTCCCATTATCTCTTTGGAACTGGACCTCTTTCTCTGAACAAATGAGTCACATTTATCTAAACCTTTCTCTCTCTCTCTCTCTGTCTCTCTGTCTCTGTCTCTCTCTGTCTCTCTGTCTCTCTCTCATTCTTATGTTTGGGGCCTTTGCAAATCTGAGCCTGGGGAAAAGATAAACAAATACTCTCAACTTTCCCTTCCTCAGAATGCCTTGGCTCTACCCTTCCTGTGTCTCTGTAGCAGACACAAAGCCTCCATATCCATTTCACATGGATCCTTCTCCCTAGAGCTCTTTTATTCCCAAATCCAGGGAAGAATTTATAGTCATCTGGTGAATTCCAACACAGTAATTCAATTTTTCAAATAGGAATTATTTTACTGCTTGATATTTTGGTAAGGCTTATCTTGTTAATCAATAACCCTATATAATAAAGAGGTAATATGCAAATTGACCCTCACATTGTAACGCCATCACAAGATGGCTGCCCTGCCAAGCCCCTCCCCTGGCCCCACCCCTGATCAGCCTCTCCCACCCCAATTGAGGGTGGGGCAGCTAGCCAACCCTCCCACCCCCCCTACAGCCCCTCACCCAGGCTGGCCATGCCCCCACGCTTTCCTGGGGCTGGGGGTACCCCAGGCAGACCAAGACCCAGTGGAAAGGTCCCTGCTGGTGCTTATGGCTCAAAGTGCCAGGAGGAGGTGGAGCATCTTGAACCTGCAACCCTGGCATCTGCACACCAAGCCTTGGGGCACACCACACTGGTGGTGCCTGTGGGTGAAAGGGGGAGAGCAGAGAGCTGGGGTGCAGACCTGGGAGGGGCCTAGAGTCTTTGGAAGCAGCCCACCTGCCGAGGTTGCTATGACCTGTGTGCTTGGACTTGGTCAAAGCCCCTGGTCAGCTTTGCCACTTGCCTTCCAGGTGCGGCTAGCCCTGAGCCAGCTGGCATTGTGCTCAGAGAAGCAGCTGTCACTGGGCTCAGTTAAATAAGAGAAATCAAAGATCTGAGTGTAAATATCCTCCCAGCCCCTTCCTACGCCCCGGGCGAGGAGGGCTGGGGATGAGGGTAATGGAAAATGGCTGCTGCTTTGCATTTTATAATGAAAAGATTCCTGCTATGTAGAGAGGAGAGCTGATTTATTTCCAGCAACACCTGGCATGTTCCCTGCCCCAGCCCTGAGGCCTGACAGCACCTAGCAAAGGAATGTCCACACAACCATGTTGGCCTGGCTCCTGGAACGTTGGGAGCAAGTTTGAGCTGCATTGATTAAAAAAAAAGGTAAAGATTGAAAAACAACTCTTTGTACTCAAGTGGCACTATAAAATGCAGATTATGGCATCTGATTTTGTCTTCTGTGTTGATTTTGTGGCAGAGCACAAATAGGTTCATGGGAAAAGCAGAAAAAAACAAAGGGAAAGGGAGAGGATTTTGCTGTCCACAACACTGAACGTTGTGTTGTTTTTTTTTTTTTGTTTTTTTTTTCCTTCTGTTCTTCAAGTCAGTATATGCCATTTAAACCACTTTATGGCGTTAGGTAATGAGCTAATGCTTCCTCTATTAAGAGCAAGCAGCAGTGCCTTTCATATGAGTCACATACATTTAATCCATTCAAATGGAGCATACTGAGTGGAGAGAATGGTATGTGTCATTATGTAAAGAACTTGGCATTATGATGCTATCTGGCTGAAGATCTTATTTATTTTGCAATTTAGAGAACATAGACAAATCAGGCATTGAAAATGAATGTGCATGCTTAAATGCATGACTTTATTTTCATCCTTAACGACCAAACGACTGGTCACCAGGAGGTGCATTTAATGGGTCCCGCGGTGAGGCAGGTCTGGGGTCTCATGGTGTGGTGGGTCTGAGTGAGGCTGTGTGGCACAGGCCAGGGCCGAGGGACCTGAGGCCATGCCCCCACCCCAGCGCCAGGATGTGAGGCTGCATCCCCTGCCTGGCGTGGCTTGACAGGGGTGGTGGCACTGGCTGGGTCTTGGTGTCGCCCAATGGGGGTGGGGCCGGCCAGACACTTCTATTATAGAGGAAGGGCAAATAGCAATATTAAAATATTTCCTCTAATTAATTCCCTTTTAATGTGCACGAATTTCGTGCACTGGGCCACTAGTTAGATGATAAGATTCTTGAGAAGGTCCTGTATCTTACCATCTTCTCTTTCACACTATGTTAACCCATAGTGTTTAGTACATAAAAGATACTTCAAACTATTTGCTGGACCAAATTAGAATTCTTAGTTCAAAACTTTTCATGGGACTATATCCGTAGTGTTCTTTACTCACTGCTACACTTTGCAGGATAATAAGCAAGCAGGACCCTTTCTTTAGCTCCCCAGCATTTCCCAAAAGGCCTAGAATCCTATCACAATGCACAGTTCCATGGTGTGTTTAACCCTTTGCACTCGCTTGCTTTTTTCTCGATTCCTTTATTCTACTCGGGATTTAATTTTTTAAATACCCCAGATTTTACAAAGCACGGCAGTAGAATAAAAAACTGGAGTTTCTTTTCATACAAACTTATTTATTTGGATTTTTTTATATTTCAAATTATTGATACATTCAATACAATTTGACATACGAGCTGCTACCGATGCTAACCGTGTCGAGTCACACTCAACATCCGAGTGCAAAAGGTTAATGTATGCTGCTGACTCTACTATTGGTATCATTATTATTTGTGTGTACTGAATTCATTTTTAAACCGATTTTTCACAACCCTAATTAAGAAGCCTTTGTGCATGTTATGATTGACAATAATAGTAACAGAGGTATTTGAATGTCTTAGTTACTGAACAGTAAATCATTTTGTCTCAGTCTTTTGTGCCTGTTCTTTTTCTGGACTCTTCTTGCACTAACATTGCTGCATTCACAAATTTACTCGTGTTGCTGAACATCTACTGTATAAGGCTCTGTGAGAGCTAAGAGATACACAAAATATATTCTCCATCTTCAAGCTGTTTGCCATCTCATAGGGGAGTTAAACACATAACTTTAGTTCACAGTGTGGAAAAAGGATGGTAGAAGCTGTCAAAATTGACTGTCAGATTGCCCAGGAAAGAGTGATCTCCTCTACTTGAGATCAAAGCAAATAGCATTGTTGAAATGACATCTGAACTGAGTCTGAGATGGTAAGTGGAATTTGGATAAGTGGAGAAAGTGAAGAGGATATCTGTTGGCAGACACAAGGACATGAAAATGGTATACTTTTAGGAAAATGGAGTTGATTTGAGCTGAGCAACAATTTTGAGGGTTTTGTTTCTCTTTGTAAAAGTAGTATTTGCTTTATTTGTTAGGAAGTAGAAAAGTGCTGAAAAAGTGTTGTGAAGGCATGTGATATAATCAAAGCAATGTTTCAATAGGATAATGTAAAATTGTTGTGGGTGACTTAAGGGAGTTTAAGTTTATTTCAGAGAAATAGTGATAGGAGAATGAAATAAACAATTGGGGCAAACATGAAAAATGCTACTGAGAAAGAATTCAAATAATTTACAAAATGATTTTGATACTGGTGAGGTAGAGAATCAAGAGAAGGTTATAACCAGAGATCTGAGATTAATAAACTAACCAATGAAAAAAATTATTTTTCAATTCTAAATGCAACCAACTTCCCAAACCTTTTTTTTTTTAACATTAATTTTACTTTTAGTAGTAAACCTCTCTCTCCTTTTCCTTTTCCTGTTCAGACTTTTTTGTAAAATAGTTGTCTTCATTTATTATTTCCACTAGAGGCCCGGTGCACAAAATTTGTGCATGGGTAGGGTCCCTAGGCTTGGCAGGTGATCAGGGCCAATCAGGTTCCCTGCCTCCCAGCCTCCCACCTCCTCCTTCCCTCACTCCCTCAGTGCCCTGCCACCGCCGCTAGTTGCCCACCATGTTTCGCACTGCCCCCTGGTGGTCAGTACACATCATAGCAAGCGATGGAAGTCCCGGTCTCCTGGTCAAACTCCCAATGGGACAATTTGCATATTAGCCTTTTATTATATAGGTTTATTTCACTTTCTATAAACTTCAAAAACTGCTTTCCATCAAGACTACACCACCAAAATTTTTTAGGTAAATGTCTTTGATGATCTCTCTGTGGCTTAATATTGAAGACAATTTCTATTTCTTATCTTCCTTGGCCTCACTGAACTATTTGAGAATGATAATTAGTCCACCTTTTTTGATTCATTCAAATATATATTGAGCAGCTAGGGAGATAACATAGGTGTTTAAAACATGGTCAAAGAGGTGAGATAAATGAACAAGTAGAAATAAATGTTCACTGAATCAGCAGTCACATGAAAGTGCTTTAGGAAATTGAGAGTGATTTAGCTTCCAGCCTAGAATGGGGCATGGATTGGTGGTTAATCCGGAAAGGGGACTGAGATTGAAATAGAAGACTTCAGTCTGGATTGTTGATGATACTCAGTAGGGATTATATCCGTCTCTCATTTTCCTCTTTCCCCATTTTTGGGGCTTAATTTACCAGTAGTGCCTTTTCTATATAATACTTGCTTGCATTTTTGCTTTAATGTTTTCTAAAAAACTAGGTCTTTTTGGTATTTTAGGCGCTTTTTCCTGTCTTTTTTTTTTTTTTAAGGATTCTTTACCTTTTGATCTTGATGTTGATGGTTTCAAGTCTTTTCCATTCTAGTTTGATTTTTGTGCATTTTCGTCTGGAGTATGTCATATAGATTTCTTTACTGGAGCTTTTTCTTCAGCTTCCTCATTCTCAAAATCATCATCATCATCTTCATTAACAGCAAGTTTTACTTTTTTCTATGGAATTTGCTACCACTTGCAGGGGCAGAATGCTTTCCAGACATACTTATGATTTTTATACCCACCTCCTCTTCATCTACTGACTCTGTCTCTTCTGCCACAACTACTAAGTGCTGTCCACTCATATTCACAGGTTCTGAACCATATTTTAACCTTAAGACCACAGGTGGTGTTATTTCAAAGCCACAAAGGGAAATCATTGGCTGTACAGACATTTTCAAAGTTGCCAGCATTACTTTAATTGGACTGCCTTCATAATTCATTGCCTCTACTTCAACAATGTGTAGTGCATCCTTTGTACCAGTCCCTAAACTGATCATCTGTAAAGATAATTGGTGCTGCCTGGCCTGTGTTGCTCAGTGGTTGAGTTTTGACCTATGAACCAGGAAGTCATAGTTGGATTCCTGTTGCAGGCTCGATCTCCAGTGTAGGGTGTGCAGGAGGCAGCTAAACAATGATTCTATGTCATCATTGATGTTTCTATCTTTCTCTCCCTCACTCTTCCTCTCTGAAATAATAATAATAAAAAAAGATAATTGGTGCTCATTTTCATCATTATCCACTTTAAAGTGATAATGTGTCAGCCTTTAGTTCACAACCAAAAAGATAGTTCTGGGGCCTCAGAGGGCTCATGTCCATGTCCATAAACTATTCCATGGGGTGGAGCACACACTTAGGTGAGAGAGAAGGTGGGCAGAGATAAATAACTTCTGTTTGGCAAAACAGACGCCTAAGATGGAATTGCACTAGGGTTAATCCACCCTTTTGAACTCTCTGCTATCTTGGTTTCTGTGACATATCTCTTTGGTGTTTCTGTGTGTGTGTGTGTGTGTGTGTGTGTGTGTGTGTGTGTGTGTGTGTTTTCCTACACTGTCTCTTTAAAGAACAAAGGTCCCTTAACTTGTTTCATACATATTCATGTTTCCTAACCTTGTGTTTTCAGCCATTATATATTATTATTCTATACTTGCATTCCCATAGCTTCAACCATAATTTCTAATGGTGTGTGGTGGTTGTTTATTTGACAAGTCTTTATTGAGCATCTATCTTTGCCAGGCATGTATTGATGCCCTAAATCATCATCTCTAGCTCACCTCTTTCTTCTGAGTGCCCAATCCCAGATGCCCATCTGCCTGCTTGAGTTACTTTCATGATTGTCTCCACACCCTGCAAAGATAGCATTCTCCAGTCTGAACCCTGCTTCTATTCCTTTATTATTTTTCTTAGTGAAAGGTAATATCATTCATCCAGTTGATCCAATTAGAATCTCAGGAGCTCTGCTTGACTCTGCATTTAAATAGATCGTAGCATGAACTAATACCAATGGCCATAGACCAGATGCCTTCCTTTCATGACATGAAATTCACCCCTGAGAATAAAGGGGAGTGGAAGGAAAGAAAATTTTAAGTAGAAAGCATTTAAATTATAAAGAACTATTTTCTGTAGAATTGACAAAGGTATAATAATAGAGATTAAAAACTGAGATTGAAATAAGTGTATTACAGAAGAAGAATGTTACATTTCTGCTTATCTGAGTTTATAGTTTAAAGTTATAACCTAAATTTGTTCAATTACAATATACTTTTCTCATTAAATTTATTGGGGTGACATTGATTACTAAAATTATATAGGTTTCATGTGTACAATTCTATGATACATCATCTGTATATTGCATTGTGTGCCCACCATCCAAAGTCAACTCTTTTACCATCACTATATATTTGTCCCCTTTATCCTTACTACCCTCGCATCCCCCCTTCTCTCTAATATCCACCATACTGTTGTCTGTGTCTATGAATTTTTGTTTGTTTATCTTGTTTGTTCATTTGTTGCTTTCAGTTTTATATCCCACATATAAGTGTAATCATATGGTTCTTAACTTTTCCTGTCTGACTTACTGTGCTTAGCATGATATTCTCAAGATCCATCCAAGTTTTTGAAAATGACAATATTTTATCTTTTCTTATGGCTGAATAGTATTCCATTGTATATGTGCACCACATCTTCTTTAATCATCTATCAAAAGACACATGGGTTGTTTCTGTATCTTGGCCACTGTGAAAAATGCTACAGTGAACATAGGAGTGCATATGTCTTTGCAAATAAGTGTTTTTATATTTTCCAGGTAGATACCTAGAAGAGGGATTGCTGGGTCATATGGTAATTCTATTCTTAAATTTTTTTTGAGGAATCTCCATACTATTTTCCATAGTGGCTGTACCAGTTTACATTCCCACCAGCAGTGAATGAGGGTTCCTTTTTCTCCACAATCTCTCCTTCATTTGTTATTACTTGTCTTGTTGAAAATAGCCATTCTAAAAGGTGTGAGGTGGGATCTAATACATTTCTAAACATTTTTTAGAGATTTCTCCTAACATTTAGGATACGGTCTCAAAACCTATAACATGAGATCCAAAACGCTTTATGCTTGCCTCTTCAGCTTTATCCCTGTATTCAACCATCCTTTCATTCTGCCCTTAAATACACATGCTGAACTCTAGGACTCTATATTTGCTCTTACATTTTCCTAGAATATTCATTACCTAGTGTTCATTTGGTTAAGTTCCATTAATGAGTTCATAATCATTTACAGAATATCTAACTAAATGCCTAGCATTATCTAGCACTGAACTCCAACAGATTAAAAAGCAAAAGTCCCTACTTTCAAAGAGCACATTATTTTTGGAGGTTCGGCAGAAGAGATAAGTGTATTGATAGAGAAGACAATGACAGAGACACATAATTGGTGGTGTTCCTAGAATTGAGGGGAAGGCCTTGGTAGACTTATTTGAAGAGTGCACATATGAAAGCAGCCTATGGTATTTTTCGAAGTTTTAATGACCAGGAAGATTTTCCTGCATACACAGAGAGGAGGAGAATCAGTGCCATATATTCAAGAGAAGAAAAAGTTTCATAGTGAAATAATGGCTGACATTTTTAAATATTGGAACTACAGTGTCAACTGCTCTACGAATACATCAGAAAAGTCAAGAATGGGGAAATTTATTTAATCATATAATTAGGATATCAGACTTGATATGTAAGAAAACAATTTCAGCTAAAATGGTAAGGACAAAATCTTAATACTCGTAATTGACAAATGTGTAGTAATAAAATGATGGTAGTTTGAATAGGAGAGAGAGGTAATAATAATAATTTGCCAGTGATTGGCAGGTAAAAACAGAGAGTTTCTGTGATATTCAGACCAATGTATATTTGGAAAAATGCCTCTTTGTCCGATGATTGACAATAACACTTGGTAGAAAACATTAACAAAGGAGAGTGCTGGAGGGTGATCTTGGGCAACGTAGAGTGGTATGGAATCCTTGCAAGTGTAAGGGACTGTTGAGATTCAAGGCATTTTTTTTTTTTCACATGGCATAGAGGAGAAAAAGAAAATAAAAGAGGATACAGAATCATTATTAGGTAGAAAATGAATTAGTTTAAAATTTATTAAATGATCTCAATGCATTATAGAATGAGCCAAACATGGATTAAGTGAGTGTAGAATTGGAGTGGGAGGTTGAAATGACTAGGCTAGCTTGGAGGAGCCACTGTAAGAATATTAAATACAGAGCCAACAAGGGAGTAATAATAATAAATGACTGGGGTATAGTGATGAGGGCCCTGCTGGTACAGCATGACTGGGAACTGCAGCAAAGAATACAGTCAATGGAAAGGACCTGCACAAACAGCTTGGTTAGATGGGAATGTTAAAAAGTGAAGGAGATGTGGAATTCAGAGGTCTTACGAAGGGAGGCACTGAATTAAGCAATAATGATGGGTAAGTCAGCAGTGAGTAATGGATTGAGAAATGTGGTATAGGGACCAATAGTAAATATTGGAATAAAAACAAGTTTAGTAGCTGTGAGAGTAATAGTAAAAAACACAAAATGAAGGCAATCATAGTTAGTGAAAAGAGAGTATCTGTTATTTCGAATATTTTTCCACATTTTCATTTCTCTAATGGGCCACATGAAAGTCTTACCATTAAATTCTCAGTGATTCCCAGGCTTCTAGATTTCATAAGCCAATAAAATTTCAATTATTCTTTCACATAAAGTTGTCAGCTTTATAGTTTTTTATTTATCTTTGACAATTAAGGACAAAAAAAAGAAGGAGCTGCCACCTTCTATCACTATGATATGCTAACATAAAATGCATTTAAATATAAAAAAGCAGGAAAGGCAAAATCACAGAATAAAAAGAAAATATTTCCCGAGAAAGCACAGCCTGCAATTATATTAATGCTCAAGCTTAAATTTAATACACATGCATATGCATTGATCTATCCATCTATTTTATAGTATAATTATTACTATAACTTATTTTTACCTCATTTTGTTTTAAAAGCTTTGCCATGGACTAGCAATTGGGTCCTGACAAAGTGAGTTTTCATTTGAATTTTGAAGAAATAGGTAGAACTTAAGCATGTAGGTATATTCCAGAAGAGCATTCCAGGTGGGAAATGCAGCAATGTAACAGCCCGATAGCAAGAGTGAGTATGGCAAGTCTAAGGAACTGAAAGAAGGTGAATCTGACTAAAAGGTGGAGCCTGGCATAAGATGAAGATGCAAAATCAAAGCAAAAAGGGGTTGGAGGGAGGCAGAGACAGAAGGCAAAATAGTCTGCTCATTAGCTACCTCCACCATTAGTTACTTTTTCTGACCACCCTCGGGATTTGAATGGTTAGGAGGTAGCGGGGTGAATAGTGTCCTCAAAAATTAATGTTTACCCAGAACCTAAGAATGCCTCTTTATTTGGAAATATGGTCCTTGTAGATGCAATTAGTTAAGGTGGGGTGTTATTCGATTAGGGTGGGCCCTAATTCCAATATGATTGGTGTCCTTGTTAGAAGAGGAGGTAGAGACAGACACAGAGGGGAGAAGGCCCTAAGAAGTGTGAGGCACATATTAGAGTTAAACACTTATAGCCAAGGTGCACCAAGGATTGCTGGCAACCACCAGAAAATAGAAGAGACACAAGACACAGTCTCTGCTCCCAGAGACTGCAAAGAGAGCAGGGCACCTTAATTTCAAACTGACCTCTAGTACCCGGAACTGTGTTGTGTGTGTTGTTACAAACCACCCAGTTTGTGGTAATTCGTTATGGCAGCCTTAGGATACTAAAGCAGAGAGGTAAAAGCAGCAGATTATTGCTTATTTGCACCTTTTCATGTGCTTGCTTTGTATTCCCTTGGCCTACAGATGTTCAACACTGACCCTTTCCTTTTATAAAGTACCTATGTGGATTCTTCAGATTCACTGCTGCCTTCCATCACCCAGGACTTCTCATCTACTGTCTTGATGTAGGTGATACTTTTTCTTCTAGTTTATTACTCTAGGAATCCAGGGGATGCTTTTAACTTCTCTCTACTGCAGCCAGTTCACTCTTTAGATAGCCTTTGTGGACAAGGCCCTAACACGACTTAATGTACTGACTCTCCTGCATCTATGGTCCAAATCAGGTCTATGGAAAACCCTCAGGTGCCTTTTGCTTTAATGAATTCTGGAACTATAAGCCCATCTCAACTTGGCCATCTCCCTTGATCCACGATCAGAGCCATTAGCCCAAGGTTTTTTGCCTTTAACATTTTCTAGGTGGGAGTAGAACACCATCCATTGCAACTCCCAATGTGCACATGTCAGATTCTCTGAGGAGACGCATTGAAACCCTTGTCACTACGGTTAAGTTTTGTGTTAGAGGCAGACAAAAACAAGTAGAGACTCACAACACATCAGCAGTATTCTCTACTTTTGAACCCTTTCTACTCTTGAGGTAAAGGAGTTATGGGTTGTTTAACTGGTTTTTATAAATCCCCTTTGAAAATTTTTATGTTTGTCTAGCACTTCTCTTTGATATCTGATATCTGCCATTTGGGGGTGTTGGTTGAAGCTTTTACCTTATCATCTTTCTACTTGGGATCAGTTGTTTAATATTTGCTTGTTTCTTAGATGTTACTTCTATGCAGGCAGAGACACTTCCCCCCCCCCTAATAAATATATTCCCAGTATAATCTTGAATGCCTAATTTATGATAAAGCAGTAAATATTTATTGAATGAATGAATGAAATTATAGAAGCATATTTCCTTAGAACTGAATTTTAAAATAAAAATTTCATGTGATGCTTTAAAAGGGATATATTTAGAGATGGATACTAGTGTCAACATCAGTATTTAGAAAAGCTAATACAGTATAGCTTATTTTATACCTCATCCTTAGATCAAGTTTTTTAAGCAGTGCATGAATGGTGTGTCCCTTAAAATATCTTTTCTGTATTGTTTCTCAGCCATGTTTTTTAAAATCAGAAACAGTTTTTGATATTTATTTTCTTTGATGACTAAAAATGTTGA